>NW_027122605.1:1800000-2173652 GCF_030686945.1 Centruroides vittatus | reverse complement strand
GGAACAGGGAGTATCGTGCATCCTAGCACTTGGCAGCCTCTGCTGCTTGACTAACATCTACTAATAATTCTAACATTGTAACATCGTGTTCTATTTACAGACTACATCAATACTTAAAATTTATGAGCCCTCTCAAGGGACTAGTTAAAACATTATGAGCCCTTCTGAGACAAATATACTTTACACCATTTTCTGGGTCCTTTAGTGCTCCCTGAGCGGAAAATGGCCCATAGCACTTATCCCAAAACTGTCGCGTAGAAAAAAAAAGGGACTAGATGACCTGCCAGCCGACATCTGGAAGCTTAAGGATCTGCACACCGAGGTTACAACTTCGCTAACTGCGTTTTTCAATGCTGTGGTCGCCACCGGCAGACCTCCGACGATCTGGTCCACAAGTATCACTGTACTGGTCTTCAAGAACAAGGGCGACCCAGCAGAATGCTCCAACTATCGGCCAACACGCCTACTCTCTCACCATGAAAATCTTTGAGCGCATTATTGACCGACATCCGCGTGACATCGTTCGGATCAGTGTCGGCCAGTGTGCTTTGTGAGAGGCTCTGGAACTACTGACACAATACTCGCAGCCTGCAGGTTGATGGAGAAACACCGGGAGAAAAACCACTACACATTGCCTTCCTTGACTTGGAAAAGATCTTTGACGGTGTACCCTACCAGCTCATTTGGAATGCACTCCGCGACCACGGAGTGTCTGAGGACCTCGTCAACTGGGTCAGAATACTGTACACAAATACCAGCAGCCGAGTGAGGTGCCCGGTTGTACATCTGACAACTTCCCAGTGAAAATAGGTGTTCATCAGGGCTCTGCACTGTCGCCACTGCTATTCATTCTCATCATGACACTATGAAGGTCCTAGAATATAAGGTAAGCTCATAGAGAGGAAACGCTTCTCATTGGTTGCTTATTTGACGTCATTCCTAGTCGAAAACGAAATATCTTACTATGTCCTTATGGTAAAAACATTACCGATCAGAGGCCCGTAGCTTTAATTACACGCTAATATTTCATTAATTACGATTTATATTTTATTAAATGTAAATACAAATGGATTATAAATAAGAAAAATCCGGAATATTGAGCAAATCTTCGTAATTTTTACGTGTAAAGTTGAAATTAAAATGCGTTTTTCTAATTTGTAAACGAAATCGATTTTATCTATTGTATGATATTATAACAACAATAGTTTCTTAAAAGATTAATTTTGGTAAATTCTACGTAGGTGATTTATATATAAATGAATTAATTTATATCGTCAAACGACTTCTTTTTTAAAACTAAAAATTATATTGGTCTATTTTTTTAATTTTTAATATTTATGTACCAAAAACGATATTATTTACTCATACATATACAAAAATACCTTTGTCAAAAGAACAATTTTTTGTGTTATAAACATATTTATACAAATTAAGTTTCAGAAGAACAATTTTTTGTTATAAACATAATTTGTATATATTGGTATCAATAATAAGTGTTATGTAAAAACAATTAAATCAGGTACAAACTTTTTTTAATTTCCTTTTGTTATTACAATTTACTTTTCGCAGTAGAACGATCATATTTAATTAAATTGTTCAAAAATTTCAGTCTAATCCATATACGTTGCTTTACGTACGTGTATATAATGTCTTCTGGCAAGTTAATTGTTTGTTTAATTAATGATGTAATAGATGAAACCGTTTTACATTTGAAATGCTGTTTCACAGATTTTGTAAAAATTGATTCCATTTTTTAAACTAAATTAAAGAAATCTTCTGATGGTTGTGATAGCCCACCAGAAGATAAATCCTGAACAAGGGACATTATTGTATAATTATGTTCATATTTATTTTGGTGACTGACACTTCCTAAATTTGGATATTTTTTTTTGTATTTTCTCACAATCCATCCTGCTAAATATTGTAATCCATCATTTTTTAATTCATCTAATTCATCATTTTTTAGTTCTACATTTTCCTGAGATATCTTACATAAATCATCATCATTTACATTGCATGAATTTTCAGATATTCCTTGTTCTTTAGAACTAGACACATCTGAAACTTCTTGCAGTAAATCTGCCTCTTCAAACATTTCATTTATTAAATAATTTTCGGCTATCTGATCTTCTGTGTTTAATTTATTTTGCAATATTCCTGGTGATTTGCCTAAAATTATCATTCTTACTCTATATATTACTTCGAGTGGACTAGGGTGATCATATAAACCACCTTTAGTTTGAATCTGTGAAAATAGATTTTCTAAAGAATCCTGATTTACTTTACATGTTAAGATATAATAGTATTAGGAAATTTTGAACTAAGGTCGAAAAATAAATCTAGATATAAGCATTCCTTTTTGAAATGTTTGAAGTGATTGTTTAGATACACATCTCATATTTTCAATTATTCTGTAAGTATTATCAAGTATATTATTTTGTTCAGTTATGTTAAGGCCATAAGCACATTTGGAGGGATAATCAATTTTGTAATGAAAATTGGGTGTTGAACTATTCATAACATTCAAATCCATGCATTAATTGATGATATAAATTCAGAAGCTGCTAAAGCATTTTCAGTTTTAATATATCTTTTAATAGCAATAGCTGTAGAGTTAGAAAATAGTATATATTATTTCCATTAGATGAATGTATAAATTTAGTATTGAATATATTTATCCCTAATTCCTTCTATATTTTGTCCACCACAGTCACTAACAACAGCAACAACAGTATACCCTGCATCAAAAAGTTTTGAAATAACAGTAAATAACAGTTTTTTTTCATATTAACATCAAAATCCAAGTAGACTGGTTGTTTCCACGATGCAAATAGTCCTCTTGCCATCATTACTAAAACTTGATTATTGGGTCCAATAAATTTATCCCTCACTTTATCATATTCATATATATACTCCTTTACCTGAAATATCAGTAAAATGTTAAAACAGAAAATTAAAATAATTATTGAATTATGTGGTTTTATCAATATGAGTACAGTATATACAGTATTTACCTTCATCTCATCAAACTGAAGAACTGTAAGTTTTTCCTCTTCTGAAAGTTCAAAGCCTTTAATTTTCATGATGTTTATAACATCATTTAATATGCCTTGACAAAGATTTATTTTTGAAGCCCATTGTCAAAGTGTCGAAACTGCAGGTAACGGGATATTCATTTGATTTCTTAAGTATAAATATGATCTTATGCTTAAATATCTCAAAGTAAATGCCAAATTCATATCTTCTTTCTTCCATTTAATTTTCTTTTCTCTCCAGCAGATTATATATTTGTGTTTCTGTAAAGGTACCTTTCAATATTGACATAACAAAATCTTTTTTATTTTTTTCATTTATTTTTTTCAATTTTTCATGTTCTTTTTGAATGATGACAGTTTTACTTTTCCAAAATTTCAGATTTCTTTGGATTGCTTGCATTCTTATCTCAATATGTTTAATCTTCATTTTTAAAATAGAATTTTCATGTTTTAATTTAAAATTAAGATCTTCTAAAGTTTTACAATCGTTACATTTGTTAAGAGATTCTTCTGGTTTATCCTGTTTATTTACATATAAAAGTTTTTCTATCAAATTTTTTCTATTTCTTTTTAATAAATGATTCTCTTTCATTTGACTGCTTAATATTTTCATTTTCTATATTTCCTAAATTTACTGTCGGTGATGAAGTTTTCTTTAGTTTAGGTCTTGCCAATAAACCTAATAATTGGGCTTTTAAATTTCTCTCAAAATCATTTTCTGTGAAATGATCAGAGCAAACATGACAAGAATCAGGATTAAATTTATCTTTTCTTTTACAATTATGGATCCATTTTTCTCCTTATTATTGGATCATTAGGAAATGTAAAATAACTAACTTTCCTGTTTAATAACTTTGTTTTACAATAGCTGTTATTACAAGTTGCAACAGCACATGTTGCTCTTGGCATCTAAAAAAAAAAAAAATAAATAATAATAATAAAATTAGGTATTTTTTATTTTTCCAAATAAGTCTAATCAAGATATAATATTCTGAAGTGGTAAAAAGTAGTATTAACATTTCTTACATAAAAATTATTATACAAATAAATAACACTACAATAAATTTATACTAAATATATAAAACATTTCTATGCATTTTACGTAAATATGCATATTTTAAAAAGTTATATTAATTAATAATAAACAAATATTTCTTTTTTACATCTCGAGTTATCTTAAAAGTGTTACCATCCTGTTACGGGCCTGCTTATTATTTGTAGTCGTCGTTTCATCGTGCAGATACTATTTTTATACACGCATAAAACTATTCTTAGTATTTCAGTAATAAATATATTTTATCCGTAACCATATTCTGTAATTTCTACAGAACGAAGAGTAAAGACAACAACAGAATATCAAACGGTTCTAGAAACACTTTTGTTACTTCCGTACAATTTTTATCGATATAATTATGTTTAATAATAGTAATAACGATAGATATATTTACCTTCGAAGATTATGAGTCTAAAAACGCTGCACAAAGTAACAAAAATAGTGAAATTCCAAAATTTTCTTCCCTCGCTTACTGTGGCGAAGCAGTCGCTCGACCACGGATCGACTAGGAATGACGTATATCCGGAATCTGGCAGGAAGTGGCTAAATCGGCTGTATGAGCTAACCTTATATTCTAGGACCTTGAGCTCATACAGCCGATTTAGCCACTTCCTGCCAGATTCCGGATATACGTCATTCCTAGTCGATCCGTGGTCGAGCGACTGCTTCGCCACAGTAAGCGAGGGAAGAAAATTTTGGAATTTCACTATTTAATATAAGCAAAGACGAGTCGCTCAGAAGTCGCCGGCCTGAGGAGCCAAAGTAGCTCTGCTGAAAGTTTAAAGCTGCAGACTTGACGTGGTGACTAAACGGTCAGGTTACAAAGTCTCCTGTGTGCGAATTCCTTATAACCCCTGCAATCTTTGTCTAATCCAGATAAATTTTGGTTATACAGTAGAGACTCGTAAATCTGAACCCCGGTAATCGGCACGATTTTCAGTCGGACTGTGTCGTGCTGAATCGAACGTTTTTGATACTAAATTTACTTCTAAAGTATAATTTTCATGTTTTTATATTCTTCAATATATTTATTTTGTTTGTACAAAATGCAGAAATAATTTTTAACGATACGATAGCCTCGATTATTATTATAAAAATTTTCGTTAGGCTTAAAATCGACGAAAATTCAACACAAAGCGACACGCAACGGAGAAAAATTTGAACATCGGACAGGTTAATTTATTTATTCGTACGTAATGGGTAATCGGAACAAATCCCTAATCTGAACAACCCCAGTCCCCAATTGATTCCGATTTTCGACTCACTACTGTATTCGTTTTGTTTTGACGGAAAGTAAAGGCTACTGATTTTGCAGAAATATTAGTTATAGAATAAACGTTTTATCGATTTCGGATCGGTGATCGCGCGTTGCAGTGACCACGTGACGTTCTCGACGAGGAAATTACACCTTAAGTTGTATTTCCATATTTTGGTAAATGGCGTAGTTTAAACTTCATTAAATTCAAACTTTAAAAATGATAGCCGCGTCGGGTTACCTCTTAAAAAAATATTTCCATAATGACCACGTGGCGTTGTATTATCCAATCGGAAGTAACGATCTAGATTAGAAAGTGTTATCGCTCATCTAACTAATGTAGGTTACGTACAATTCATTTTTTAAAAAAATCCTCGTTGATAAAACAGACTTGCTATTTTGTCGAAAAAAACATTTGCTTAGGGGAAAGCGTAAGAGTGAAATTGGTCAGGTAGATTCTAAATCTAAAGGAATGACAACCGAGATACCGGAAGGCCACGGCTGCATAATTTAGAACTAATATTTACTAGGTAGCTACTCTTGTCCGATGTAACATCGAGTAAGAATGGCTTTGTCAAGGGCTACAGAAACAGCATCACGACGTCGAGCTCGACTTGAAGCTCTTCTCAAAAAATATTCCGTCATGCTTGACAGAATTTATAGTTAAAGAAACGTATATAGAATTTGCTGATCGTTAAAAAGATTTTTATATGTCTATCAATAAAATATGAAAATCCGTTGTTAAAGCAGTAATAATTAATATATATAGTCACTCTATTAACTGCGCAATTTCATTCTTAACGTTTACCATTTCAAGTTTTAGGGTAGGAGAAAAAGCTTAAAATATATCATAATTATGTATAGCTTGACGTCCTAAACGTCTACGTTAAGTCCGGAACGTTTTATTTCGAATAACTAAACCTACTTAACACTGTTAAAAGGTGCTTAAAAATTATGCTTTTAAAGCTACAAGTCCCAGACTATAAACAACGCATATATCAACGCTAAAAAAAAAAGTATAAACTGAAATCCGAGTAGAGGGCATCTTTTACGTCATTAAATTCTTTCCACGAATATACAATCAATAACAATGACGAACCCACTAGTTCTGAGTACTTGACGTAGAGGATTCGTCATCAAATATCACTGTAAAATCTTAAATTGTTCGCAATCTTTGCCTGTCATCATAAAAATGCGCACATGACTAGTATACGCCATTTACCTGTTTTATTTACGGAAATCGAACTTTTTTCGTCTTCAGCTCTCTTTTTACTGTGCTTGTTTAATGTGCACAATTTTTTTAAAATTAATGGAAGAGTAACAGACCTTAAAAACATTATTTCGTTACTCAGTAATTGTAAGCAAGATTAAACTTATGTTTGGATACACGTTGACAAAATATTAACATGTTTAAACCATCTGTTAAGTAAAAACAAAACACATCCATTAGGCAATTTCCTTTATTTCTTCTATCACACACGCCTGGGGTCTCTTTGGAATAAACATATCCACAGAAGTGGCTACTAGGTATTTTAAAAAAGTTAACAATTTCATAAATATTAAGCAAGCAACTTTACTACTATTGTCAAAAGTGTGGGATCGAAATCCGATTAAAAGAAAATAACGCTGTCCTTTTTCTATTTGTATTGCCCCAAAACCCAATTAAAAACAGAAAATGGGGTAATTCATAGAATCATAATTGGAAACTATAGGAAAAAACAAAAAAATGGCCCCTTTAGATATATTCCCAATTGGGGTATGTCCTTTTAAGCATAAACTGTGATCGAGATCCAATCCATTCTATGACCCCAGTTCGTTCGTTTATCACTTTAGGATATACTTTTACAGTTAATTATCCTTTTATACATTTTTTTTTTGGTATTGTCTTTGGGAAGTACGTAATTGGTGGATAACTACTGCATTGTTTCCATCTGCATTTTTTAACTTTTGTTTTTGCTTTCCTTTTGGCATGTCACTTAAAACGTGTGGGAAGGAAAAAAATTTTTTACACTATATACACTTCATTGGTCAAGCCCAGCTACCATGTGTGGATACATACAAAAGTTAGATTAAAACAAACTGCATTAAAAACATAAAATAATAATTATTATTTAGCTGATTCCACTTGATTGGATTGCAGTGAAGACATTACAAAAACAGGAAAAAAAGCTGCTTATGGCACTGAATTGGAAAGATGTAGATGCACTTAAAACACATAATTTTGTGTGTACAAGTATATATGTATGTAAATATATATTTTTTCTTTTGGATCTTGAAAGAACAATTAAAATATAATAATAAAACAGTAAACACGACGTATCATAGCTGGAATATTAAAATGATAAAATATGTCTTTTTTTTTTTTTTTTCGTTTTTGAATTTACATAGTTACTTATACAGTCTACAAAAAAATGGAAACAAACACTCGATGGATGACACAAACAGTGAGTTTCGTTTGTTTTTACTTTCTCTTGTTAAAGGCCTGTTCCGACTGATCTACTTCCCAGTAAGAATTCACACTATTAAATTGGGTCTGAGAAATCAAACTGTTCACTTCCCCTGCCAGCAGGCTGAAGTGTTACCTAAACTTTCTTACAAATTTCTTGTGAATTACAATTTTCAACTTGATTTTACCCTTTTTATATGTCCAATTACCGTTTTTTTTGTTTTTTATATATATATATTTGTACAAAAAATGATATACCTTTTCAAATATTTGTTTTTAATTTTTCGTAAAAGCATCTTGATTTTTCTTCTATGTTTTAACTATTTAGTATAACAACATAAATAATATATAATTATTTTATAGAAACTTTTTAACCACCTATTTGGAAAAGGTGCCAAAAAGCTTTTCTTCTTAATTGTATAATAATTGTGTAATCATGTGTTCACAATATAATATCACTTTTGTATGCTCTCTTTTGAAAATAACTGTAAATTCTATTAGAATTTAATCTAGTTCACTTGAAGTAAATTATAAGAATAACCACACCAACTATTCTCTAAATACAATCAGACTAGAATAGTGGACTATTGGTCCTCAAAATAAGACAATTTGCCAAAGTTCCGACCTAGGAACAAAATTGCAAAATGGATAAAAACCATACTAAATCTAACAAATTTCAGTTTCTTGGCAAACTAAGTTTAATAACAGAAGGAGATTTTTATAACTTGTCCTTGATATATCTTATGCAGTTAATATCCATAATTACTGTTCCAATTATGAAACAGTCATAAAACTATTTTCTTAAGCTTTCCAAATAAACAAAATAACCTTTGAATTCAGATGTGACTAATGGTCACTTGGATGAATTTGTTTGTGTAGTGTGTCTAGTTTGGGTTGGAGAACTACTTTTATTAAGTGTCAAATCAATTTTCCTATTTAAGCCTCTTTACTGCTATTTAATCCCTAATTTAAAAACACTTATTGAGTATTGAATTGGCAGAGGACTAAATAAAAGTCATTGATAGGAAGCAGACAAGTTGGCATTATGACACGGACGAGTCATTACGAATACAATATGTACACGATATTATGTGATAAATGTAAACTAGATTCTACATTTGTAATAAATCTGTCATGCTTTTTCCAGTTTACAGACTGTTGGTGTGGTTAAATTAACATGGAGTATCGGCTAACATAAATAGCACTGATCATCTTTCCACCTCTCTTTTGTAAATTACCCTGGTCTTTGTTTGTTCATTACTACAGCACCATGTTGAGCACATGTGATTACCAACCTTTTTGCTACCACCTGGACAGATGTGTTGTTTCACTACGTTTTGGTGGTGGAGGTGGTGGTCTTTTGATGGCAGCACCGGAATTGCACGTCTCGTCGTGAGGAGACTTTTTCCTTGGGTGTCGTGGCTGAGACAGTGAGCGGGACGGACGCTCATAGTGGGAGGGATGATGGGATGGAGGAGAAGTGGGAGACTGCAGCTGATCTGCTGAGGCCGGCGGAAGATAACATGGATCCCTAAATCCCAGGATCTGATGTGGTGTGGCCGAATGATCCACAGATAGCTGCTGGGCGACCTTCCACTTCTTCTCCATCACTCGGTGCAGATCACGAAGAAATGATGCAGGAGGGCAAGTGGATGACGTCTGTTCCTGAGAATGGGATGATGCTGATGATGATCTTCTGACCGGTGTTGTTGTTGTTAATTTTGTTGTCTCACTTCTTTTTGGAGGAGATGGTTTCTGCTGTATTCTCGATTTCCTCCCTCCCGATGCTCCAGAAGATTGAGAAGTGGGAGATTGTGCATCGAGTGATGAAGGGGATTGCAGATTTATACCTCCAGTCCTTCCCTGAAAGTAATTCTGAAATTTTGATTGAACACTTCCTGTAGGGGATGCTTTATTTTGTATAGGACTAATATTATCAGATGGAAACTCGTTATCTTCAAATTCATGTGAAGAACTATAACAGTCTATATTAAGTTTTGGTCTGTGTTGAGATTTATGTGCATTATAAGTACCCTGTTTTAATTCATTCAAAAAAAGAGATTGATTATGATGAATAGCATCAGCTTCCGATAATCTTCTCTGAATTGCTTGTGAATGTGGTTTTGGAGGTACAGCTGGGGCAGCTTTAACTTCAGGTGTTACAACTAAAATAGTAGATACTTCTTGTTCAGTTAATGGACCATTCCACATCTTTCTTTCTTCCTTTTCTGATTTATCTAATATAGGAGAAGGAGGTGGAGGAAGAGAATTGAGACTTGAGGTACTAGGCCAGCTTGATTCATCATCTAATGGAGGAGGTATAGGTGGAGGAGGTGGAAGAGAATCCAAGCTAAGTGTGCTGCTTTTAAAGGCTTCTGGAGGAGGAAGTGGTAATGAACTTGAATCAATTTCAAGAGTTTCTTGTAATTCTGGTGGAGGAGGTGGAAGCGGAAGATCATCAACTTCATTTTCTTTTACTCGACTGTTAACAGAAAGTGAATCTGATGATGGCTTTTTTGACAATTTTTTTGTTATGCAGTTAAAAGTAATTCTGTCATCAGTATGAGATCGTCTCAAGCTTAATCGAGAAGCTGCTGCTCTTCCTAAACTTCCTACATTACTACTTCCACTGCTGCTACTACTACTCAAACTCACATTATCTAAACTTACAACATTTAAACTTTCTTCTCCAGACTGCTTAGCAATACTTCTTGTAGTATTAGTAAGAGGAATTTTTGGTGTCATGCTGGGTTTTCTTTTAATTGTACCAATTGGAAAATCTGCTTCAAATGCAATCTGCTCTGCAGTTGGAGTACCAGTACTTGATCGTTCAGACATGCAGCCACTACTGCTGCTAGTACTGGATTTAATGGAATCCTGACGTGCAATGCTTCCATGACGCCTTGGTTTTTCAAAAGGAGTTGGTGTAGTTGAGGTTGGAGTTGATTCTGAGCTTCGGTTGCATTGATTTTCTGAATCTATCACTTCTTGAGTGTACTGATGACTAATTCCATTAACAGATGTTAAATCTGGTCTATCTGGAGTTGCAGGACTTCCTGAACTATCAGGACTTACTGTCATTGTTTTGGCCATAGAACAGATTGAAAAACTTCGTGCATGTGCTAATGTATCCAAATCATCTTCAACAATTTCTCGAACTAATGTTTCATAATTTTCCTTAATTTGTCTTCCATACTAAAAAAGAATAAAGGATAATTCCAAATTTTTCATTATTTATTCATTTACTTTCATTATACTTTTATTTTTAATTAAAAGACAATTCACCTTTGCTACTCTGATGCCAATTACCCAGTGATATAAGGATCTTTCATCTTCAGTACATAAATACTTGATATATTTTGAAGATTTTGTTTGTATTTGTGGATGCTATAAAATCAAGTTATATAAGTTAATTGGCACAAAAGTAAAACATTATAGCTTTATTGTAAATAAAAATTTACAATTTAGAAAGCTTACTTTAATTGCAAAGCCAAAGTCAGTAGGTGCTTTAAATTTCTTTCTCCACCCAAATCCAACATAGACATTATTCATTTCAAAAGTAGTCAAACAGGATAAATCTTTAGAAAACTAAAAATTTCAGATAAATTTAAAAATTATTTTGTATATTTACAAAAAGTTATAAGAGCAATTTTCAAACAGAAAAACTAATTATAACAAAAAAACTCTATAAATACAATTAATTTAATATTTATGGTACACATTTAAATTAATGATAATCACAAGTTGTGTAAACTGTGAATTAATTCATTTATAAAAAATTAAGTCACAAGAATATAGCTTGCCTTTGATTTGCCTTTTGGACAATAATACAATCCAGATGCTCTTAAAACAAAAAAATGTTTTTTCCATGCTTTTTTTCCATCACTTTTCAGGTAGAGATGACCTTCAACTTCTGGAACTCCTACACCAGTACTTGAAAAAAATTCCTGTAAATCAAGTGAAAATAAAATTATCTAAAAATTCACAATGTAGATATGAAAAAATCCAATAACAATATATAAACAGTCAAATTACCATAATTTAAATTACAATATTTTCCTTCTGTGGGTTTTCTTCCATGCAAGTTAAACAATTTTCTGACACACTAGTAAATTTGTAAAAACTACAATAAATATACAATATACCAAATACATTCATATCTACTAAGAGCCATTAAACATTTTATCTTCCAATTTCAATGTTCCAACTGTTTAACTACATTCATACTAAAACCATTTCATCTACTTTTTTAAAAACATAATTTTCTTAATAACTTTAAAACTAACATATTCTAACATACTGTACTGGCTATTATTACTTTCATACATTCTCCAACACTCCAACAGCAGAACAGCCCCTCCTACCCTCTATCAGGCAAAAACCAATTCCACAATTCATGTAAATTTATACAGTTACCTTCATTCATTAGTAACAAAAATTTTTTATCTAACTATCTCTGTGTTCAAACAACTTTGTCTTCATCATAATCATCTAAAAGAAAAGAAGAAAAAGGAAGAGAAGTGGTAACTGAATTAGAGAATCATATATTTGGGAAGATAACTTAATTTGTTCAAAAAGTTTCTATATACAGTCAAACCTGTTTTTATGCGCTCCTTTTATGTGCGATTTTTATTTGTGCGATTTTTTTAATTTGTGCGGTATAGTTGGCGACTAGTCTCGTGCGATTCGTCATGTCTTACGTTGACTTATTATAGCTAAATAAACTTATTATAGCATAAATGCACTTATTATAGTAATATTATTGCATGAATATGCGAAAAATGAAATAATTTACTTTTTAAGTCAACAAAACACCACCTGGACAAAAATATGTAAAACAGACGATAGACCAGACGATGCAGTCAAGTGCTGACATCTGTTGTCAATAAATTCTATTTCATACGGTTTTGAGTTATTTTCTATGTGAGACTTTTTTTATGCGGTCCCTGTTGACCGCATAAAAAAATATATTTTTTTAATTGTGTTGCGAAAACTATTATTTACAGCCATTCGTGAAGTTTCGTGAGATTTTTTTTTAATGCGGTCCCTATCCCCCGCATAAAAACAGGTTTGACTGTATAAGAATATATTTAATAAAAATAAAATTGTATTGATTTTTGATCAAGAAAAGAAAGTAGAACAAGTATTATATAAACTGAGAGCATCAACAACAGTAGAAGAAAAAATTTGCTGTCTTTTTTAGACTATTGTTATATTATACAGAATTAATTGTAAATGTAAAGAGCCATTCCCTTTGGAGAGACAGGAAGAATTAAAGAACATGTCAGAGCAATAAAGTATGATTACAAGAACTCAAACATTCATCACACATTCATTGTGTGATGAATGTGCATGTCATATTAATCTTGATACATTTAAACAACTTTCTCTTCATTATAGTCAGATGTAAAAAATTACTACTACAGTAAGACCCCGCTGAACGCTGATTGATATAACGCAGTCCGCTCGAAGCCTGAAAAAAGCTCAAAATTTACACTAATTCAAATTATCACGGCATTTCATTGAATATTCCCAAACACAAACCCATTAGCAAAAGGTGGCAATTCATCGTAGCACTGTACTTTCCTTAAATCTGTTTGTTTGGTGCAATTTTGAAAAAAAAATATAGCATCATGGATGCCATTGGCAATACTGACTTTGTTTGGCAAGAATTAACTGACATAATGCATGAACGAAGTGTGTGGCTAAAGGTATCCAAGAATTCTCAATGAGAAGAGCCTAATCAATACACCAGGACTAGATGCAGACAAGCAGGATATTGAGGAGTTACTGCAGATTTCTGGTGAAAGCCTAACCAACAACTGGCAGAACAAGGAATTCATGTAGAGCTGGAAAATAGAGATTCTGAAAACGAAATCTGTAGAGAAATTTTTTGGTTTCTTCATTAGAAAAAGTTTGGTAACAATAACAGAAATCATTGATCAAACTGTAGTGAATGATCCAGATTTTGAAAAGTGCAAAAGCAAAATGAGGTGTTTTGGATGCAATCTTCTGCTACCGACATTTGCTTCAGGAAAGTAAAAAGCAACAAATTAAACTAGACGACTTTATGGCAAAAAGCAAGGATTTCAGAAGAGCTAGGACCTTCATCACAAAAAATGAACTTTACATTTCTCTGTGCATATGTTTGTGTGTTATTTAACATATTTTTATATTAATTTGCATAATAATAAAATTAAATTTACTTACTTACTTAAAATTAAAATTATAAGTAAAATTTGGTTAGTTTTGGTCATGTGTTCCCCTTTCCCTGTTTACTCTGTTAAAATGACCTCGTTTAGCATTTTGTCATCTAGGAACAATGCGCATCCCCCACATTAAGTGGGGTCTTACTGTACTAATAAACAAAGGTAACTGTATAAATATATACAAATCATGGAATTGGTTTTTGACTGATAGAGGGCAGGAGAGGTGGTGGTGTTCAGCTGTTGAAGTGTTAGCAAATAGATACTAGAGAATATACGAAAGTAATAACAAGCAAATTGCAGCCCGGCATTGTGACAATGCCGGGCTGCAATTTCTAATCATATTTTTAATTTGTTTAATTTAAAAATATATTCTCTCCACTTCAAAATAGTAGTGGCTTGCTCCTTACAGTACATCATACTTTTCCTTTAACCCTTTCCATGCGGTTATATGCCTTTAGGTGTATGTCACGTGACTTGCCGTTAATTCGTGATGCGGCATACGCCTTTCGGCATAATTAATCAAAAAATTCGATTATTTTGCGTTATATTCGATTTTCCAGCGATCTTAGCTTTGATTCGCTATTCTGTAGGTCGATTGACTTTGTTTAAGCCAATAAACGTTTTGTTACCACCCCTGGGCCATAAATATTTTGGTAAATACATCCCCTACTATTCTACAGTAAATCTTCGCAGTTAACTACACAGTTGGCTGAAAACAATCAAAGGGAAACTCCTTCTACAGTTTTATTGAGTCTCTTCTGTCTTTGTTGACGTTACTTTAACTAATCACAGACTTATGAAACGAAAAAATTGCCGCGAAAAGCCCCGCCTCCAACCTTTGAAGTAAAATGTAAACAATCACTGTAAATTCGCTTTTTAAATCGATTTTTAATTCTAATTAACTAATTTAATGCACTTAGACATTAAATTAGCTAATTCAACAATATTTAGGCGAGTAAATATGTTTTTAAAACTATCTTCACGATAACAATCGACTACTCTCCCAGCTAAGTAATTAGAGACATAGTGTGAATAATGGCAATAACTTCTCCCCCGCTCTAGGTAGAAAGCTGCGGTTTGTTTTGTTTAATAGAGGACAGATGTTTCTATCTAACAGATGTACAAAGTTCAGCGATTCTCTGTAAATTAATTTTTTTTTCTTTTGTTCGTAAGCTTCAAATTTTAATATTATTTTAAATTTCTATTAAACTAAAAATTAAACAATCGTAAACTGTAATATGTCCTTAATCAAACGCAAAAAACAGATTAAACAACGCGATTTTAAAGCGAGATATCGCAATTTAAAAATCATCCAAAAACTGCAAAAAATGCACCGCATGACGAATTCCACTCAATTATTTGCTGTAGATCGCCCGCATGGAAAGGGTTAACAATGCAATCATGTTGGCCATCTACCTACAGTCATCTAACACCTTTCAGGGAAACTTTTGAATTGAAATAACATGACTTTCAGTTTACATCAGACATTCATATATAGTTAATTGGGCCTCCTACTCCTAAACTTTCCATATCTAGTCTTGTCTTTCACTTATCTTACTCTGTTGTCGAGATTAAAGAAAGACGGACAGATAGGTTGACCGAAGACATGGGAATTTATAGGTCTACAATTTTTTCAAATTGCAGCCCCACGAGGACTATGCATAACAAAATATTGTTTACAAAGGAATACAGCTAGTTCCGTTCTTTAGATTAGTTTTAAGATAAAAAAAATAAAATATTCTAATGCTTTTTAAAAAAAATAGATGAAAGTGGTTTAAGTATGAAAGTAGTTAAACAGCTGGAACATTGAAATTGGAAGATTAAATACACAATCACACTAAAAGCTATTAAACATTTTTTGTAATTTTTTATGTATTTACTAGTGTATTGAAAAATTGTTTGTATCTTGTTTATAGAAGAAAACTCACTGAGGAGGGAAATATAATTTTCAAAATGCATTAGAGTAAAATAAAGTTGATTGGTTGGTAATTATGGTGTTTGCTGATTTGATAATTTCTAGAAAATTACAGTATTTTGACCATTCATATAATCACATTGAAGATACAAAATGGAAACATAGTATAGATTACAGGTCATAATTAAAGAAATCATTTCTTTTAAATATTTTTTCATCATCATCAAGATTTACAAATCAACACTTTACCTCTAAAAGAGTAATTTTTCCTTCATCATCCAGTTCAGCACCTTTTTCAGATGAACTGCAACTTAATAGATAATCCTAAGATAAAAAATTTTTTATTAAAATTCTGAAAATGAATTATTGATTAATAATTACATCTTTAGTTCTCTATAATTATTTTGTTTATAATATGAATTACAAAATTACATGAGGTATATATATGATTAAAAATTGAAAAGAATTCTTTTATAAATGCATTCTGCAATAAATATCTCTCTTCAAAAGTCTATTTAAGTTAACAAGGAATAAGCAAAATAAAAATTTGAAAAAGATTATTTTCAATTCTTTTTATTTATTATTTTGTATTTGATTCACTCTAAACCTAAATTTTAGAAAGAAGTCATGTAATTATTGATAATTTATATCAAACTCAGAAAACACAGTTCATTTCTAATTTTATTATTTACATATTATTAAACATAGTAAAATTTAAAATAATATTGATATTACAATAATCAACTTTATGTATTAAAAGAAACTTTTATTATTTAAAGTAATTTAATACTAATAATTATTTTATTTCTAATTATCTTATAATTAGGTTTAAAATAATCTGAATGGATGTTATAAGTTTTTTTCTGTACTTTAAAATTGAGCTGCCCAGAGCTTCTTGTTCTTGTTCTTATTAAATTATCATGAAATTAGATTGATTATAAAACATTTTCAGTAAAAATTGATGTTTGAATCATAATTCTGAATAATTTTATTCTGTTAGAATTTGATTTTTGCTGTATTCAAAAACTTCCATTTTGGCATTTACCATTTTATTTCCCTGAGGAGTTCAATTATTATTCAATTTATGTTCTAATTATTTAACTCTTGATTTTAACAGTAATTCAACTTTATAGTTTTTAAATTAAAAAAACAAATTTACTGATTTATAAATTTTGTTACAAAAGAGTGTTTCATTGCCAAAAATTTTAAAAATACTTTTTATTTCAAAGACTGTTTATTAAAATACATGCATATTTAAATTGGTTTTGCAATTAATCAAAATATCAAGAATGCAGAAGTTTCAGTTATTCATTCAGTAACATTTATAAAGTTTCAGATTTGTTGATAATATCGAGGTTGAGGCCGAAGTTTTAAACATGAAAACGTGTATGTTGGACGTTTGGTGCCACTTTCCTGTAAGCCTAGAAGTTTGACAATGGTGTTTGGATAGTCAGTGGAATCATGCTCAACATTCCAAATGCCATTGTCAAACTTCTAGACTTACAGGAAAGTGGCGCCGAATGTCCGACATACACGTTTTTGCGTTTAAAACTTTGGCCTCGCCTCAACCTTGCTATTAATTAGTTTAATAACATCTTAATTTGAAAATTTTTGCTTCTATCTTATTACTGTATAAGTTTTTCTTAATTTTGATATTAAAAGTATTAATCAAACAACTGCTAATTCTATTTCACTTTTGAGTTTTTTCTATGCTTCAAAAATGCCTTCTTTTATATCATCTGGTAATTTAGTATTTAAGAATATTAATAAAAATTTTTATATCAAATTTTAAAAACAGTGATCAGATATGAACCTGGTCCCAACCCAAATAACTTTCAAGTCAGGAATAAAGCTGAAAAAATATATACATGAACTGACAATTTAATATATTTAATTTTGCAGGTCTTTATCATTTTAATATAAAATGTTACAGAATTATCTATTTAAAGAGCTTCTATTTTTTAATTATATATTTTTTCTCCTGTATTATATTATATCATATTATATCATATATATCAATAGACAGAATATAACAGTTTTAATGAATCAGTATATACATTCTCTTAGAACCTGACTGACTTTAAACCAACAATTTTTTTTTATTTATGATCTTTGTTAATTCACAAATGAACACTTTACCACATTTATTTGAATCTAAGATTAATGTTAATTTCGTCACGCTAACTTGGATTTTTTTAAATAGACAACTCAGGACTAATTTATGATGACAGAACTGTTTCTGTTGACATAAATTTGTTTAATATTTATTGCAAATAAGTTTTATATCCAAATCAGAAACTTCTTCATTCACCATGTTAGGCTCTTCTAAATCAACACTAATGTTGTTTTAGTCACACAACAACAAAACTAATATTTAGGAATGTGAGTTTTAGTTTTAGTAAATTAAAACTATAGTAATCAACCCTGAATTCGAAGTTTACATCTTCCCACATGAAATCATAGGTTGGTGCCTTTTAAAGCATCAGAAATTCAAAGAAAGAGTACTACACAACTTTTTCTGGGACTTTATTACAGTAATATCACAATTAAATGAGACTAACAGACTAACAAGACTGAGCTAAGTTGACCTCTTATATATTTTCTGGTTAACTAACTTACTGGTAGAATATAATCATTAAAATGACACAATGGAATTAGTGACAGAAAAATAAGGCACTTGATGTCACTAATTATGTCAAACTACATTGAATCTAAGACATACCAAAATCTTAAAAAAAAAAAAAAAAAGCATCTTACATTAGAGTAAATATGATATATTGATGAAAATCATGAATTCACTACTAGAATTAACTAACTTAAACATGATACATAGAATCTATAAAATATTTTAGTAGTAATTGAAGCAATTATTTTTATCATATTTGTCTCACAAATAAGTAATTTTTGAATTCAGAGCTTATTACATTCAATAATTATAGATAGAATGTAAACAAAAAACTTTCATGAATATGAAAATCATGGATATAGACATATTCCTAAAGATAGACAAAAACATTAGAACATTTTATTTGTTTCTTTATGACAAATTTTTGCATTGTATACTGCTCTTTCAACCAAAAAATATAAGTAAATTTACTTCTAAATAACTATGTTAAATTTCTATATAACATTTTTTTTTGTCCTTAAATTTGTAAGAACTATTTATCATTAAAAGTCAAACTCAACTCAGATGGAGTAATTAAGTTCTATTTCAGGTATCATTCTGTAAACCCTTCCTAAAACTGTGGTCCAGGTATGAGAAATACTTGTTGTTAGCTTTTAAAACCATCATATAATCTGCTCCCCATGTGGCTACTGGTTATAAAAAAGAGAGAGAGACACATTATCTGTCAATGAGTGCATTTGGATCTAAACAACTTACAGTATTGTAATTCTAAAGCATTCAATAATTGTAACTTATAGTTAACACGTTTTTATTGAAAAAAAACTTACTGTACTGTATAAATTTTTGACAACATGGAATGCATCCCTATTCACTTCATAATACAATACTGTACAGCAGCGTTTCTCAACCTGGGGCCGCAAAACAATAATGAAATCATTTTACGAGAAAAAATCATTATTATAAACTTTTTACTTACAATAATTCAATTAGTAATAGTAAGGCTTACTGTTATTATTCCTTTGGGTGGGGGTTGCAAAATATTAATTATATTCATATTTACTATTTGGGGGGTCGCGAAGCTAAGAAGGTTGAGAATCACTGCTGTACAATATAATGGATTAATTTTGGGCCAATTTTGTTTACATCATCTCCTCTGGGAATGCATCCCTGTCGTAAAACCAGGGCAGCCTGTAAGTGAATATGGATATTGGTGACATTTTTCATTGTGTACAGTACAGTATTTAACCAAGAAAGCAGTCTTTCTTGTGCAGATGGCTGAGATGAGTCATACCTAAATCGTTTTACAGTATTAAATGCTATGAGAGTTCTCAGAAACATTTAAATTTTAAATGATAATTCAATTTTAAAGTTGCATTTCAACTCTCTAATTTTTTCAGTAATGCTTTAACATTTTTGTACTACAGTATGGAACCATCTGCTCTCAAACCTGAAATTATCAACCATAATAAAATGTTGCAACATTAGTTAATTTCAAAATTGATTTACAAGACCTATGTTACCGGCCAAACTTGTTATTGTACTATATACTATAAATAAAAATGCCAGTGTAAAAAAAAAAAATAATTTTGTGTAATTTGAAAGGCCATCACAGTACACCCTGTAAAAATAAATAAAAGATAAAATATTTTATTTGTGCTTCTTAGCATAACATAAGTTCATTTTTAATTTTAGTTTGACTCTAAAAGTTATTAACAAGACTGTCTTGTTTACAAAATCGTACATCCTGCAGGCTTATCAGCTTAGAGGTATGAAGGAGTACATCTCAGGAGTTCAAATTTGGCACAGAGTATTAGGTGCCCAAATCATGGGTGTACAAAATAAACCAGACTCGTAGGTAGTCAAGGGACCGAGAACTGAAACACAATAAAATACAAAATGGCGACACTCTCTACAAACAGGCAGTGGTGCGAGATTTGCGCATGCATCACTCGTTGGTAAGTTGGAAATACGAATATTGTGAAATCGAATTTTGACAAACACATTCGAAAAGCGAATGTTGCTAAATCAGTGTTTCCCAACCTTTTTTGTGCTATGCCTCACCTAAGCCTTTCTAAAATTTTTATGCCCCCCAACATATATGTTGAACTCTTTTGGAAGGTCTCTTGTTGTCGTGTTCGTTGAAGTTTTATTGTAACCACGATAAAACTCAATCCTTTCATCAGTCTCTTGCACTTTCCAGTCGTTGCCAAACGCAACCTGGAACACAACAACTCACGTCTGCCCACCTCGAGGTCTGGGCAGAGAATGTTCTTTCTTCTCTTTCACTGGCCTCAGGGCCTCGTTCATCTCTTTGTTCTCAGTGGTTCCCAAAATTGTTAATCCCACCCCAAGGGAAAAGGGTTATAAAAGAAAGTTCTAGAAGGAAAGGGAAACAAAGAAAATTAAAACTAACTTAAATCAATATTTACAATAAATATGGCGTATAACAGTTATACGGTTAACTTAAACTCTGGACGAGTTTTGAATTGCCCCCTTAAAAATCAAATTGACCCCTTGTGGGGCGTGGGCCCCACGTTGGGAAACATTGTGCTAAATCGAATTTTGACAAACGAATCTTTGAAAAACACCCATTTACCTGTCCCGTGTTATTCCTCACACATTTCTGGTCACCACGTGGTAACCTTGACCGGAGATATCTCGTTTCATCATCGGAACTTTTTGAAACTAGATGGCACGTCGTTATAATTTTATATTAAAACTAACTTCTGAAATATATATTAATAAATGTAAAAAGAAAAACTAATTATATATTTTGTTTGTGAAAAATAAAAAAATAATTGTGAATGATACAATAGCCACCATTAATTTTTTCAAAACCGGGAAATTTTTGCATTGACAAAAGTTCAACCTGGGGTGTCACGCAACTGAGAGAAATTTCAACATTCGATAGGTTAATTTCACTGAAAATGTATGGTGGATGAACTCGTGGTCGTGGTCGTGACCGGCGAAGTTTGAATGATCGTGCTCAAAGACGATTGGAGAACAAGACCCACCGTGAGCGTCAAAGTGATCCTGCTTAGTAGTGGGTCTCCGAGACAGTCTTGTCCCAAATATGACTTTGCCGTTTTTCTTGTTTTTATTATTTTGTTTGAATTTTTGAAAATATTTTCGAAAGTTAATTATGTTGAAAAGTGCATGGCTTAAAAAAAAATAAGCTAATCAGTACTTATCAGTTTGTATTTTTATTTTATAGTCTTGTAAAAGTGTTGTGTCACTTCTAATCAATACTGTTTTTGGCTAATGTTACCCTAGTACAGTGTTTCCCAACCTTTTTTGTGCTATGCCCCACCTAAGTCTTTCTAAAATTCTTATGTCCCCCCCCCACATATACGTTGAACTCTTTTGGAAGATCTCTTGTCGTTTTCGTTGAAGTTTTTCTTGCACTTAATTGCCACACTGTTTTATGGTGACCACGAGAAAACCCGATCCTTTCATCAAAGTCTCTTGCACTTTCCAGTCGTTGCCAAACGCGATCTGAAACACCACAACTCGTGTCTGTCCACCTCGAGGTCTGGGCAAAGAATGTCCTTTCTCCTCTTTCACTAGCCTAAGGGCCTCGGTCATCTCTTTGTTCTCGGTGGTTCCCAGAATTGTTAATCCTACCCAAGGGAAAAGGGTTATAAAGGAAAGTTCTAGAAGGAAAGGGAAACGAAGAACAAAGAAAACTAAAACTAACTAAAATCAATATTTTCAATAAATATGGCGTACAGCGGCTATATGGTTAACTTTAACTCTGGACAAGTGCAATTTCGAATTGCCCCCCTTAACAATCGAATTGCCCCTCTGTGGGGCGTGGGCCCCACATTGGGAAACACTGCCCTAGTATCAAAGATGGCGGCTCGTCTCCGATTCCAGCAATCAGAAGACAGGAACAGTGGGGATGCACGTTCTAACCTAACCTAACCTATTCTAATAAATTACCATAATTATTAGAATAGGTTAGGTTAGAACGTGAGTCCCCACTGGTCCCTGCTTCTGATTGCTGGAATCGGAGACGAGCCACCATCTTCGATACCTAGGGTAACATTAACCCCATTTTTTATAATTAAGTAGATTACGTTTGAATAAATATTGTTCATCTAATTGATTGCCTTTTAATTTTATTTTAACCATTAATATACTTGAATAATAATTCTAAATCAGTTCGGCCTGACACGCGTAGGACAAACTAGTTTGGCCGGTAACACCTATAACAAAACAGTCTAGAACCTGTGTTTAAAATTACTTCATCTACATTGACATAAAGTGGTTACATTTAATCTGTGATAAGAATGTACTGTTATCAAGATCACTAATTAAACAAAAAGCTTTTTAAGTTTGCAGAATCACTTGGATATACTGGTTGGCTGGCTAAATTTTAAAAAAAGACATGGCATTGTCAAAAAAGTGGTTTGTGGTGAAAGTGCAGCTATTAATGAAGAAGACTGCAATCAATGGAAAAATTGAAATGAATTTTGGGAAAGTATGAGCCAAAAGACATGTTGACTAAACTGATTTATTCTTTAAGTATACACCCATTAGAATGCTCACTTTTAAAAATGATCAATGCTTTGGTGGAAAGCAGAGCAAAGAAAAGATCACTGTAATAATTGAAGCATATTTCACAGGAAGTGAAAAGTTGAAACTGTTTGTGAATTTTTGCTTTTTCTAATTACTATGTTTCAAAGGGATGAAGTCTCTTGAAGTGGATTTTCATTTTAATAAAAATGCATGGATGGCTAGCCAGATTTTTGATTATTTATTAAAACTAGAAAGACAAATGACAAGAGAATGTAGAAAAATTGCATTAGTCAGTCATGCATCAAGATTGCATTTATTATTACACCTTGGTCTATAATCTACTAAGCCCCACTGGAATGAGGGTAAGTGTCGGTGAGAGTATCATGACACTCTCCTAGGGACATTCCAGATGACATCTAGACCTTTGTTTATATAAGAATGTTCTTGTACTTTGTACCTTATCTCCTCTCATTTTTTGGTATGTGTAGTCTATACAGCATAGATTAAACTCTGTGTTCTAACCAAGCAGTTCCCTTTTACTTCACTCCACTGCCACACCTTGCATTTATTACAATCAATAACTGTCTAGCATATTCTTCTGCAGTTGCAAAAAGGCTTAAAATGTATAAAGTTGTTCTTTTTTCCTTCAAATTTATCATCTAAACTTTAGCCAATGGCTCAAGGCATAATAAAAACCCTTTAAAACTCTCTTAAATTTCATTATTATATGATGATGATGATTAAAGGAGTTAAAATAATATGACTGACAAAATTTAAATGAATGCACTTCTGAGCTATCAAAAGTGTGGACTCACAAAGTGACTAAAATCACTATAAAAAATTGTTTTTCCAAAGTGGGATTTAATGAAAACTCTGGCAAATGCGATAAAGCTGATGAATTACCAATTTCTGATTTACAAAAATTATGGAAGTATTACACCAATTCAATAAAATTATCATCAATATTATGCTGGATGATTTTCTCAACATTATCCTACTGATGAAGAAATTTTGGAAACTAAAAAGTAACCAAACTGAGGAAGAAGACGATAGTGAGGAACCCACAAAAAAAACTAATGAATGATGAAATGATAAAAGCATTTCAAATTATTCATAGTAGACTGCAATATTATGAAAATGTGTCTGAAAGCATTTTTAATACTCTTAATAAGTGTGAAGCATATTACAAAAAAAAGAACCTTTTTTAATTGTTCAAAATTGTGCAACAAAACAAATTACAAATTTTTAATGAAAATGTAGTTAAACTAACTTAAGTTATATAATAATAAAATTAAAATGATGATTATATTATTACATTTACATTAATTTAAATTATGTAAAATAACAAAAAGTATTATTTCTATATAATGAAATTTCTCTATAGTGACTTTTCTTTTCAGGATTTAGCAACTTTGTTATATAAAAGTCTGATTGTATATTCTGGCATTTTATCATTAATTTAGTTTGAGCCTAAATATTACAACTGATAAAATTAATATATATTATTATTATGAAATACTTAGATTAAAATTTGTAATTGTTAATTACCTCTGGATTCAGAAATAAGTCATACTTTTCTTCTTTCTGAAGAAACAGAAGTTTATTTGTTGAATCTCTGGTCCACAACAAGACATTTTCAACTAAATTTTCATGATCTTCAAATATCCTTTCTATTTAATAATAATAATAATTATTATTATTATTATTATTATTTACTTTCCAGCTTCAAAATTAATAATAAATGTAAATACAGGTTGAAATCCTTTTATTCGAAATGCTTGCAACCAGAAGTGTTTCAGGATTTCAGAATATTTGTATCTCTTGTAGTATGGGTTTTGAATTAGAATAAAGATTACTTGGCCACTCAAGCCCAAGAGACTGTAATTCCATTCTTAATATGAATCTATATCTGTCATATCTGTTTATGGTTGTTTCCTGTTTATTGAGTCACAGGTTTACCTAGAAGTAGAGTAACTTACCTAGAGTAACTTAGAGGTATTAATCAATGTAAATATCTTTATCTGTTAGAAAGAATGCATTATTTGTTTAAAACTTGAACTATACTCAAGAAATATGAAAATCACACATGTATGTATGTATGTATATAATTTCATAAAGTTTATCAGCTGGGCAGTCAGAAAACTCATCCAGATAGTATTTTTCCAGACCCTTTGTGCTGGATGTCCTAACATTCTCAATTCTTGGGGAATTTTCCATTTGTGGTGCATGACATGCCACAAATAGAAAACTTTTGATGGCACACAAAAATGAAAACCTCCACAAACCAAAAATTTTTGAAGGTTTTCATTTTTTAGAATTTTGATAAAGGATTCTCAACCTACAGAATATATCAATGTACATACATTACTTATTGAAATAATTGATTGCTATCTATCATGCAACTAATATGTGAAATATAACATAAGCAAAAAGCCTAAGAAAATAAAAATCTTTTTATAATTCTTAAAGTAAGAGGAGTTGGAGCAAACACTTTTAAAGCTACTTTCAACAAGGAAAACCTGGAAAAATATGCTTTTACTGAAAGTTCTATTCTATTTATAAATTTAATAAATACCTTATTATCATTATTATTGTCTTTACTTGCACTAGTGTCATATCACACACTACACAAAAGTCTGGAAACATTAGATCTTAACAACAATGCTTGTTTCCAGACTTTTGTGTAGTGTGTGCTATGACACTAGTGCAAGTAAAAACTTCACCTACACAATAAAGTAACAGCTGTCTATAATGCATGTAATTTTGTTTAGTTTTATATTATATGACCTGTTGTGATGAATTGCTTTGTACTCTATGTAATTACAGCTCAGTTACAGAAAACAACATACACAAAATAGGCTATAATCATTTGTGATGTGTATTTATGGTAAGGGGTCTGAAATAGATTTTGTGCAAAATTTTGAGATATTACATCAACATAACCAAATAGCTTTTATATGTGATGTGACATTTCCTACTAGTATTGCCTGTCTTTGAAAATGTACTTCCTGTAGTTTCTTGTATTTATGGCATATTTTTATATGGCAATCATGAACCCTTCTGTCTCTCCAGAGACATCCATGAGCCAACCAGCAGCTTGAAGTAGTTCTATCAATGTTATCCTGGATGAGATTGTTAATGTGTCTACCATGGAGCTTCTTTCAAGCCTAAAGCTGTTTGATGTCTTTGCATTTATATATTGTGGTTAGATCCAGATCAATGTTGAGTAATTTTAATAATGTACTGTTTTTGTCTGCAAGAGTTACTGCTTTGTATATTTGAGATATTTCTTGTTTTCTGTAGAAAATCTCTCACAGTGTCTGTATTTGTTCATGTGCAAATTTTAAATATCTGTGTGGCCTTGTCTTTCTACTTTAAAATAGTCAGCCTTTCTGTAGAAAACTTCGATGTTTATTAATACAGTAGAGCATCGGTTAACTGAAAGCTTTCCAGTCAGACAGTGTCGTGTTGAATCGAATGTTTTTGATACTAGATTAACTTCTAAAGTATAATTTTTTTTGTACAAAATAAAGAAATAATTTTTAACGATATAATAGCCACGATTATTGTAAAAATTTTCGTTAGGCTTAAAATCAATGAATTTTCAACATGTGATAGGTTAATATATTTTTTCGTACATAATTGGTTATCCGAACAACCCCAGTCCCTAATTGATTCAGATAAACAATGCTCTACTATATTGTTCATGCTTTCTGTTGGTGTTGTTAGTTCTGTGTATATCTAATGCATATCATCCCAATACTGACATATTCATTTGGTGTTATGTGTGTTTTGCATTCAGCTATGTTGTTAGTATTGAGTTTAGTCTTTAGCCTGTTGGAATCCTAAATATATATAGCCTTTGCTCTCATCCATGGATTCAATGACATTTCCATTTCTGAATACAAAATCTTCTTTTCTGTGTGAAATGTTCTGTATTTATCTAAACCAAACTCCATTTGAATGTCATAAAATAAGTGTGTGTAACTTCTAATAGATGATTTAGATATGCTTGTGTATCTGTAGAGTTTTATGTTAAACAACACTACATGTAAATACACCATATTGGAAGTGGGTTTGAGGCTGGACAAAACAAAAAAAATGGGCAGTGGACTTATAAAATGAGGCATTTTCTGGGGAGTTTTGGTTGGTATCATTTTATTGTCTCTACTTGCCTCAAGTCGTTGTAAAAAAAGGGAGCCTTTATGAAGTCATTCTTCAGTTTATACATAAAGTTTCATCTATTAATATTTGCATCACTACCATCCATCTCCATTCAGATATGCACTTGTAATATTAAACTAACATATTTTTCATTTTCAACTGTGGAAAGCATGGTCCTTAATTACTTCAGTCTTGTAGTAGGTGCAACTACTTCATTACATTCCAAATAAGAAATCCGCTGAAAATTTCCTGTATTAATCTTATTTTGAATTATCAGTATTTTATGTTTCCTTCATATTTTCTTTTGAAGGAATACATACCCAAGGTTTGAAATGGATATTCAAAGTAAAGAACTACTACTCATGTATATTTTTAGTAAATACTAAAGTTCATATTTTAGCTGTCTTTCAATTCTCTTCAGAATGCATACTTTCTATTAATGTTTTGGGATCCTTGTTTCTTATTTAGATTGTCTTGGGGTGAGTGTCTTATGACAATAAATTGCATATGCTGTCAAAGGTGGGTTGTCTTATTTTGTGTTTCCTTTGCTTTTGTGAACTTTGTTTATTATGCTTGTTATATATGTATAATACTCTGAGAAAACAGAATATTCTTCATTACCAAATGAGATATCAGGTTTTATACATTGTATATCTTCTGGATAGTGCTCTTCAGACAATTGAGGTGTAATAAATTTCATTTGGTTCTTCATAAGCTAGAGTCAATGCTTTTCTCACTGGAAATTTATTTTCATCAAATAATGATATAATGAAAAAGTGTCCTTTCACAATCTCAAATAATGTAGCCATTTCCATGGTTTAGATATCCAACAAATCTCTGACAAAGCAACAACAAAACTAGAAAACAAACTCTGTCCTGATGTTCGTTTTCTAGTCTTTCTTCTAATTCTTCATCTAAACAAAATATCCATATTCTTTAACTGTGGAAAAGGTTCTTGATTATTCTAAACATTATTTTTCCTGATGTTTTTATTAAAGTTCTTGAATCTATTTTATTTCTCAATACATTTTCTATATTTACAGCTTATCCCACATGTTCATTGGCAGACCTATTTGGATAAGCAAATACTTAGGTTTAGACATTCATATATATGACTATTTTTTATCCTTCCCTTACTATTGGAGACTACATTATCCATGCAGTAACAAAAAAGTTATTGAATTTTCTATTACCACATTATCATCCATTATCTATATGCAATACCTTTACAATTCTTTTTGTCTATTTCTCAAGTTTACTCTCTAATGATATCAAAGTGAACATATTATAATCCTTTTGTCATTGTCTTCTCACTTTCAGGGAAGCAAGATATCTTCAATTTTCCATTTTTACACATCTCATACAAATGTTATGGAACTCCTGTTATTTTCTACAGTAGTGTAATATAAAGTAGACTCTATAATTATTATATATTTAGTATTTTAAAATATTAACAACAGTAACAATTATTCATTTACCAAGAATACTTAGAAATGCTATACATTAAAATTAATAAGTGGATAACTAATCATTTCAAATTACACTAAAAATGATTGCAAAACTTCTATAATTGTGGAATCTGGTAGATAACCTGAAAATATATTCTAGAGTCTGATTTACATGCTTAATTTATAATACGTAACAAATGAACAAATATTTATATATTGGAATCTATAATTAATTAGATGCTTTCTGAAAGCAAATATTAAAAAAAGAAACAATTAAAATTTAACAATCGTAAGTTATAAAAATATTGTAGACTGCATAAGATAATAGAGAATTTTCAAAAATCAATTATAAAACTAAATGCAAAAATAAACATACCCATATACAGTTCTGGAATGTGTTCTACAATTGCCCACTTTGTATCCATAACAACATGGTTTTTCTCTGCTAACAGATGACAAACATGACCAACAGTCATTCTTTCATCAATTAACAGACTCTTTGCACTGTTGTCAGCTGTAAAAGCTTTGATGAAAAGCTATAAAATAAATATTGTTAAGTATTATTATGTAATTCTTTTAATATTAATACAAAAAAATCATTTTAAATTTTCTTTTCTTATGTACTTTTAAAAATGACCATATCAAAAATTTATCTAAGCTGTATCACAGAAAATACTTCCCAACAGATACATCTGCACAAGTTTATTTTTAATTTAATAATTATTTTTATTCTTTCATATAAAATGTCAAAAAGAGGTTTATTTGATTATGGCAATATGACACATGGGTGATCTCCAGGCCTTTGGGAAATTGGCCCTTATTTAAGTGTTACAAACATGAAAAAAAAAACCCAAAAAACTCCATGTGGCCAACTATTGGCAAGGTGCATATCCACAATCAACTACCAGTGTTCAATGGTTTTATCCACTCAGCCATTGGTGAGCGAAAAGTGCTCAAAATAGACTTGTAATTTTTATATTAATGCTTTTGCAATGTAATAACTGAAAATGTATACAAATTTATATGCTTTTCTAGTATATTTTAAATAAGTAACTTTTTTCTTAAATTTTATAAACATTGTTGTTCATTTTCATTCTATTATGATTATAGGGACATATTCAAGACATTTGTTAAAATTTTCATTCCTAGAATCAAGTAACAAATTATTTGTCATTGAATACAGTTATATAAGAAAATAAATTCCAGAAAAATATACAGTTTTAAAGATACCAAATTAAACTATAGGAATAAAATTTATTATAATTATAAAGTTAAACTGCTAAATATATTGAGAAATGTAATAAAAAATTCATTTATTGTATGTATAAAAATAATATAAATAAAATAGTATAAATAAAGTTATGAATATAAGAGCAATGACAAGATCACTTCTATCAGTTTTTTGACTGTTCTATGACTCTGCTGAAAAAATACATAGTTTTATCCATGTCTAACTGTAATTTTAATATGCAAACTAAAAGCAAATTATCAATGCCTCATTAAAAAGTACAAATGTTATGTTTGTTAATTTTAGACATTATTTTTAATCACCGTCAATTCAATAAGTTGGTATTATTATTATTACAGTGAAACCTCGATTTAAAGGATTTCAAAGTTAACAGACAAAATTTCCAGTCCTTATGTTAATTTCAAAATGACTTTTTATATGACATGTAATTAAATTAACAGGTTTGTTATCAAATCCAACAGTCACTGCTTTTAACTTCATGCTATAATTGGAGTGTTTCAATATATCATCATCTGAAGATGAATAAATTAATTTTACAAAAACACAAAAATTTTCTAAAGTTCGGCTTCTTTTTAAGAACATAATTTATTTGTTTAGTTAAAAATACTGTTAAACTGTATTTTTCGAAAAATGTTTTATTTATTTATTTTGATTTAGATCATATATTTGTTCATTACAGTCTCAGTAAGGCTTATTCGTAAAAAAACAAAATTTTTTACAAGCAAGCCTTAAAATGTCAGTTGTCAAAATATATAATATATCCAGCCAATTTGATTATATATTTTGACAACTGACATTTTAAGGCTTATTTGTAAATTTTGTTTTTCTTTTTTTTTTTTGTCCCATCAAATATGGAAAATCGAAAGCATCATTTTTGGTATATTTTGCTTTTTATTATCAAAAAATCAAAATGCTGTTCAAGCAAGAAAAAAATTGTGGTACATGTATGGAGCTGATGTGTTGAGAGAGAGACTGCCAAAACTGGTTCACAAAATTTCATTCTAGCAATTTCAATAATGAAGATGCACCACGTTCTGGATGGCCAGTTGAAGCCAACGAAAACAAAATAAAGGTACTAATCAAAGCAAACTGCCGAATAAGAACTCGTGAAATCACTAAAAGATTAAATTTGTTGAATTGAACTGTTTATGATTACTTGAAACAAATTGGTTTTGTTTCAAAGCTTGATATATGGGTTCCATATGTTCTTAGATATGCTCTCTTTGTTGGGATTTTAAGGAAATTTTTTTTTTTTTGAGCTGTTACCAGACAATTTAACAATTGATTTGAAAGTGTACTGCCATCGAGTAAACAAATTGAGTAATATCATCGAACTGAAAAGGCCAGAATTGATCAATAAAAAAGGTGTAGTGTTTTACCACGATAATGCCAAATTTCACACAAGTTTGGTAACTTGTCAGAATCTGTTACAGCTTGGATGGGATGCATTACCACACCCACCATATTTGCCACATCTGGAACCCTCAGATATTACTTGTTTTGGTCTTTACAAAATTTTGTAAACAGTAAAACATTTACTTCAAATGAGGATGTCAAAAATCACTTGGATCAGTTTTTTGTAAGCAAAGATAAAAACTTTTATGAACATGGAATCATGCTACTACCAGAAAGATGGCAACAAGTATTTGTATTAACAAGTATAGTATTTGATCAAAATAGTCAATATATAATTCAATAAAACATTTATATATTATAAGAAGATTGTTTTTTCCCTCCATGCGAAAAAATGAAATTACTTTCCAAACAACCCAATAGATAGTTTATCTATTAGTCTTTCAACTTTAACAGACATTCCCTCACCTGAATTAGTCTATTCAATCAAGGTTTTACTATATAATTATTTTCTAAAAAAATTCTTAAAACTGATATTTAATGTTTTAATGTGGGGAAAAAGCATGCTGTAAACATGTTTAATGACAAATAATAGGAGTAATATTGAAAGACAGCAAGCAAAAGTAATTAATGAAATTACAGAAAAACTTCTCTTACTATAACTAATGAGAATGTAAGTTATACTTTGATCAGGAACTTTACAACAATCTGTATTAATGCCACTTAAATTTTTAATATATACTGTATATGTGTATTTTTTATATAGCAATTAATGTAACAACTAAAATCATATTCAAATTCAGGAGATTTGTATTGTCTTTATATTTTCTAGAAATTATAATAATGAGAGACAATAATTCTAACTCTAGAGCAATTAGAAGACATAATGGTACATTAATAAAATTCATGTTCTAACATATGAAATTATAACTGCAAACCCAAAGAACAAAAACTATTTCTTTACATGTAACAAGTAATTCAAATACTTTTATTTCAAGTATTTAAAATAATTACTATCTAAAATCTTAAACTTTTATTATTGGATTTATTTTTATTAATATTTAAATTAACATCATATCAAGTATTTCCACTGCATGTTATATAGCAACAATGAACTAGGTCAAGGTCACACTTAAGAACCAACAGCTTTACATCTGGTTAATTTTTTTAATGATTTAGTCTCTAATGCATCAACAGCATTTTATTGTATTTTTCAATCCAATATGAATTTTAAATGAAAATAATGTGTAATAAATTAATTACACTAAACTATTTTAAAATTTTAAGCAAAAATTTCTGGTGTACTAACATAATACATTTGTGAAAGAAAAGTCTGTGTTTATAACATCACTTGCTACAAAACTTCAATAAATATTTTTCCTGCTGTTAAATTATTTAATTCAACATCTTAAATATACTTATACTTCTTCTCTTGGATATTATAATCAAATAATTTATCTATTCATTGACTCACCTATTATGATATATGCAGTAGTGATATTCACCGGGTTTGCACAGGTTCGGCCGAACCTGTTGTTAAAATTTTCAGTTTTCTGAACCTTGTTAAACATACGGAACATTTCTCAGTGGTTTTGTTTCTTTTAAAAAATATATTAAAATATATGTATTATACTCTGTAATACTACTAAACTAGAGCCTTATACCCTGTTCGCACCAAGCATTTCAATCTAGATTGTGAGCAAGGTCGGGGACTATGTCTTGGTGCGATCTCTCTCGACCATTTCAATCTCGACCGAAACGAGGTTTAATCGCAATCGATTCAAGAGAGTTCTTGAAACTAGATCCAGTCATAAGAGAGATCCCACAATCTCACGCACACGAGATAATACAAGATGGCTGTGGAACATGTGTCAGGCTATGGACACTTTCACTTTGTAAAACTCTTTATTTAAAAGCCCCAGTACTGCTAGGCATCACTGGGGTGGAAAACAGAAAGTATTACACTAGTTACATTGATGTCTTATCAATGATGATAAAGAAGTACAGTAGAGCGTCGATAAGTGGAACGTCGGTAAGTGGAATGGCTGGAAAGTGGAACGATTTTCAGTCGGACTGTGTCGTGCTGAATCGAATGTTTTTGATACTAAATTTACTTCTAAAGTATAATTTTCATGTTTTTTATATTCTTTAATATATTTATTTTGTTTGTACAAAATGCAAAAATAATTTTTAAACGATACGATAGCCTCGATGATTATTATAAAAATTTTCGTTAGGCTTAAAATCGACGAAAATTCAACACGAAGCGACACGCAACGGAGAAAAATTTGAAACATCGGACAGGTTAACATATTTTTTCGTACAAAGTCGGAAACTGGAACAAATCATTAACTGGAAGGACCCCAGTCCCCAATTGGTTCCACTTATCGACGCTCTACTGTAATTCTGTACAGATATGCATCAGTGGGGAAGCCAGAGTTGAGTGCATTGCATAAACAACTTATACATTGATGTCTTATCGATGAGCAAAAGCATTATAATGTATAATTTATACAGCAACAATCACAGCACCATGTCCTACAGTGATGTCTTATCACAAAATATAAACAGAAAATAAATGTACAAATATACAGCACAATGAAACTACATTAACATTGACAACATAATCAAAGCTGACAGTGATGTCTTAACAGGGATGATTACTCACAGCAAAATAACACACAGGGGTAATGACAACAATTCAATGCATACAATTAGTAATCTAAATTAAAAATATCTTCAAGACACAACACCACTGTCACTTGGCAATGGAAGCTGTCTTCGCAGCACCATATTTAATTAACTGTAGTCCTTCTGAAGTAAGAGGTGACAAGGTCCCTGAAAGCCTGAAAAAGGTTGTTGTCTTGTAACAGCACATGTAAGTCCTGAGGCCAGTTCCCACTGGATGGCAGCAGAGAGAGAATGGTGCTTCGTTTGTCGTCCAACATCGGGCAATGCAGCAGATAGTGCCTGGCACCATCTGGAATATTGCATAATTCACAATTCTGTTCAGTTGTTTTGTTGAACCTGAAGAGATAACTATTAAATTTACCATGCCTGGTATAAAACTGTGTTGTTCTATGTTCAATATAATGATGATTACTAGCTGAGACTGTGGGGAAAAAATCCCTTGTAATGCTGTTGGTCCGCAGGTTCCATGTACCCTGCCATAACTCAGTCGCTTTCTCTTTTAGCCTGGAAATTATGTAGTTTTGGGGAGTTGCTGTATAAGTAGGTGTGCCACTGGAGACAGATGCAGTGCGAGCAAGCTCATCCGCTCTCTCATTTCCAAGGACACCAGAGTGCCCTCTAATCCACACCACCAAAAACCTATTGATGTTTTTGGTCATTTCCCGGAGAATTTTGTTGACTATAGGATGGCCCTAGTTAAAGTTGTGGATAGCCTGAAGTGATGAACTGGAATCTGTGAATAGGTTTATGTTGGTATTACTTAGCTCCTCGTTACTCCATTTGACTGCTTTCAGGATTGCCCAAAGTTCTGCCTGAAACGCAGAGCAAGTATTGCCCAGTCTATCAGAGAAATTATAAACTTCCAGGTTGCCATGATACACTACAAACGCACATCCAACCCCATCATTGTTCTTCGATCCATCAGTAAAGACACTGAAGGACTGATCTGGCCAGGGTTGACCTTCAATGTATGGCCAATCATAGGGAGGGACAGAAGGGGTACAACTATTTGTACTCTTGATATTGTCAAATATTACACCATTTAAAAGGACGTTTTGGCCCTTCCTCATTCTCCATCTTTGTACCGCAATTTCCAAATGTAATGTCACTGGGAGTTTGCTAGCAATAACTTGCAGGGCAGCAGTTGGAACCGTCGAATAGGCTCTGCAAATATGCAGCAGGTCCCTCCTCTGGGCACTCTGTAATTTTCTGTCAATATGGATTTTCCCTAACCCATCTGCCCAAGCAGGTGCAGCATAGCCAATAATGGGCAGGAACACTGAGTCATAAATAATACTCATTATTTCAGGACACAATCCCCACTTTCACTTTGCTACCTTTGACAGTGTATTGAATATCTTGTTTGTCCTATTACATATATATTTGATATGGGGGATCCAGCAAAGCTTGTGGCTAATGACAATGTCCAAGTACTTGACAGCGAAATAAAAAGGATATCGTATTTCAAGAGATGATGACATCTGTCTATTATCGGCATCTGTCTATTATCAGCAGTGCCATTCTGGGTGAAAAATTTCTCTGCCTTAAAAAAAAGAAGAAGAAGAAGAAAAAAAGGTTGACAGCACTAATATACTATTGTTACCTGGTCTTTGCCCAGGGCTCGTTACGTTATACACCACTGATTATTAGATATATCACAAGAAAAGATATTGTATTTATTTCTAGCCAAAACTTCCATTTTGTTTGTCAGTGATTGTCAGGGAAAAATTTTCTGCTAGCGAACCCTTTGTTAAATATTTCAAATATCACCACTGGATATATGTAAAATGACTTATAATGAAACCTGAAGATATATATTACTCCATGTATGATTATATTTATACGAATCTTTTAATTTAACAACAAATTTTTATTCCTGTAAAGTAAAATCTTTGTGAACAATTACTATTGTAATTTCTCTTTTTAAACTTTCATAGTGATTATGTATATGTCGCAGGGATATGATAAAAGTGGGAATTTGATCAAATCCCTAAGGGAGATGATCAATTCACTGAAGATGTTAAAATAAAGGTTCGATATTGACATTTCCCTAATTAAATGAAGTGATTTGATCAAATCTCTAAACCGGTTTCATGAAATGACAAAAAACGAATCAACAAAGTAAGTAGTACTTATATGAAAAGATAGAGATAAAGCCAAGTTTATTTATTTGGTTAAATTTACCTATGATGGCAAAATGGTGGCTCGTCTCTGATACCAGCAAACAGAAGAAACAGTGGGGATACATGTTCAACCTAACCTAACCTATTCTAATAAATTACCATAATTATTGCCAACCAAATTATTAGAATAGGGGTAAATTTATACTAAAAAAAAAATAACGTCCTCTGTAACAGAGGACATTATTTTTTTTTATAGGCACATCTATTTGTTTTGCCTTGTACCTTGGATTTTTCACAGGAACATTTCTTAAACCCTTGACCTCCAAATATTTTACCTTTTCACTAAAATAGTACAGGGATTTGATTAAATTACTTATTTTTTTTAGGAAAATGACTCTATAGAATTGTCATTTTAACATCTTCAGTAAATTGATCATCTTCCTTAGGGATTTGACCAAATCCCCACTTTTATTATATCCCTGCAACATATATATGTTACAGTCAAAACCCGTTTTTAGAACGCGTTTTAACTAGTTGAAACTAGTTCATACTGGGTGTCTAACTAAAAATGGGTTTTGACTTGTAACATATATAGATACAATGTATTATAAAGAAAGATTATTCAATTTTAACTTATATTTTCAGTTCAATTAAATAGAATAGCCATTTTTCATTTAATTTTATTAGCTATATTTAATGTTAAATCCTATGTTATTTGAAAACATAATATTTTAACTAACATTTTACTGAAATTAGTGATGAAATATATCTTTTAACTGAATCATTTTTACAGCAAATTAAGTAGAGATATAATTTAGACAAAAAAAACTTTCTTATAAAATATTTTTGATGTTGCTATTTTTTTAAATGTGAATAACAACATTTATATAACTTAACTGTTCCAAAAATGAAAACAATTTGTTACTCTAAGATATTGAATAGATTTATTAGTTTTATAATTTGGTGAATGTGCTGGCCAAGGCAACAGTTGAACACCTTCTGAATTCAGAAAGGTCATAACAGCACTGGTAACATGCATTATCCTGCTGAAAGGTAGCGTGACGGAGGCCTCAAAGATAGGGCACAGAAATGTAACGGTGGCTGTCCAAATTACCAACTATGTGAACAAGAGATGACTGGGGTGCATACCCAATGGCACCCCATACCATCATTCCAGGTAGTGCTGGGCCTGCCAGATGATGATGAATGCAAACTGGCAATGATCATTCCCCTCGGTGCCTCCACATGTGGATATGGCTATCATGATGCTATACATAAAACCAGGCTTTGTCTGAAAAGATGATGTGACATCACTCCTGCTTCCATAATTATTATTGAATGCACCATTGTAGGCACACCTATCAAGGGAAGCCACAGCAATGATAATCTATGGTGCTGCAGAGAACACTGTTCTGAAAATGACCCAAGTTCCTGGCTCAGGGTATGTGATGTGACTGTACGATCCCTCAAGGCCATGTGGAAAAGATATCTGTCTTCTTGAGCATTACTAACCAGGCCCGCTGAAGTCTTGCACAATGTTCTGTATGGCCTTCTGGACACATCAATTCCATATTCTCGTAAGTCATGGTATCATGACCAACGTAAGCAGCAATAGCATGGAACAATAAACCACAGTTTTCCTAGGCAATATTCTACCACGATCAAACTCTGACATATACTGGTAGGCATTCCTCCTCCTCAAGAGGCATAAGAAAACCTTTACACAAGCAACCAATGTGCAAATGGACTTTTGGTATGAGAAACCAGCTTTACAATCTTCCCTTTTATACAGACTGTAGATTGCCTTACTCCTACCTGTTTTGTGAGTATGCATTGAAATCCTAATCATTTGCATATCTCAGCATGTTATACCTTTCACGCAAATTTCACATTTGTTGATTGTCTCCTTCATGGTGTAGCAATTTTAATGGCCAGCATTTTTATGTGTATATACAGTAAAATCTGTATAAACAACAGTCACACAGTACAGAGTTATTTTTTTCCATTTTGAACAAGTTTAGTATTTTTTTTTAATCTTTAAACTACACTGAATGAATGCCACGCAGTTAAAATTTTTTATAAATGTAAAAGTCATTTTACTATAAAAAAATAAACATATGATTAGGCTTAATCCAAAATGATTCCAACTACAGATAAGAGTATTTGATAAAAGAACTGAGAACTATTCAACTGTAAAAAGTTATCATTACTCTCATGAACTTGTGCTAGGTATTTGAATATTTCTCAGATGCAATCCTTACAAGTTTCCATGATAACCAAACCAGTGTTTTACCCTGTCATCAGAAATTCTAATCATATTACAGTAATATAGACCAAATTATTATGTGATTTGGCTTCTTGAAGTAAATAATTGAAATGAGATATTTTAATGCTTTAACTAATGTTCAGTAACTAGTTTAGAATACTCAAAAATAATTATTAACTTATTTTTGAATATCCTGCATACAAGCCTAATGGCAGCATGTGTATTCTCATTGTTTTCATAAATTACATTCATTGCTTGTTCTCAAGAATTTACTTTTTGGAAACATTTGAATACCTTCAAGAATGAATTGTCTGGTCAACTTTACAAAACCCTTCTATCTGCCCATCCTCTTGTCACATGACCTTTGTTTCTCTGCAAAGGTTCTAAAGGCTTCTTAAAATACAATTTGTTAAGGCTCTGCTATGACCATTATACTTAAGAGATGATTTTACTCATTTTTTACGAGTGAAATTTTAATCATCTACTTTATCCAGGTTAATTTACATTCTTCATATCCAAAAACCTCATCCATTTCCACACTGAACAGGTTTCTGGCTTATATTGAAAATCAAATATATCTTAATATATGTTAAATTTTTTTTCTAAATAACAAATGCATTTTCCATATTTCTATTTAAACTAGATCATATACAGTAAAATCTGTCTAAAACAGAACCTGCCTAAATTGTCCTCTTGAGAGATAATACACTTTTCCCAGTGTTTCTAAAGCTGCTTGTTCTGGAAGTCAAATTTTAAAATGGTCTGTAAGGCTTCCACATCTTTGAAAATTTTCCCCTACAACACTATTTTCAGTTTTGAGAAAAGAAAAATAAGGAGGAGCCAAATCTGGCAAATATAGATGATGTTCAACCAATGGGACACTGTATTTGTCCAAATACAAATAATATTGGTTTATATAATTAACATTAGCTTTATAGTATATCGGGTCTAGCAAACTCCAACCAAATGCTGAATTCTAAGTACTGGTTTACAAAGTATGCCTCATGACATGGCACAATGTTGTACTGAAGAAATCATAACTTTGACTTCCATTTTTGTGGCCTTTTTCAGCAGCTTGTGAGCTTATGTATGGTCATTTTTCCTAATTTCACACAAAATTTGATTGTCACATTCCAAAATACTGGACCTACAGGAATAACATGTGGCAGTGACATTACAGACAGTCCCCGTCCCTCATCACCTGGTCGCCCCGGCCGAACCCATAACGGGCCTTCTAAAAGAGGCCCTCTTAGTGCCCACAGGGAAGAAAGAGTTAAAAAAAAAAAAAGTCTTTGCACTTTTCCACACGAATACCCTAATGTCTAAACTAAATTATTGTTGGAACATTCACCCACTAACACTTTTTCAATTTTTGCAAAAACAAAATAAAAAAAAAGTTCTCTTTTTTTTTATTGATCAGACTTTGTATTAAAATAACTTTGTATATTAATAAGACATCACATAGTGAAATAAATTATTTTACTAAATTTTTTCTGTTTTTTATACAATACTGAATGGCTCTAAATTATTTTATAAAATTTGTAATTAATACTACATTTTAAATTTATTTTAAAATCATTACATTGGGCAAACTTGAAGAAGACTACTAATACAAAGCTAAAAATAGCAATATTTGTCAAATATAATCATTCACTTATATTAAAAAAAACTTCAAATCAGACTTTCACCCAAGTTCAAGAATCACTCAGAAGACAATTAAATTATCAGATATTTTATTTAAATGCATTTTGAATCTGAATGCTCTCCAACCCCTCTTCAGTAAATGCTACAATCTGTGATACAGCCTACACCAATATTTCAGACTGTTCAAATTGTTACTATGAGTGATTTTGAATAGTCCAAAATATTGGTGCAGGCTCTACACAGATTGTAGCATTTATTAAAGAGGGATCAGAGTGCATTTAAATAAAATATCTGAGAAATTCTTGAACTCAGGTGACAATCGGGTTTGAAGGACATAAAAGGGAGTTTTTTGGATGAATAAACTGAAATGTTAAGTGGTTATAAAAGTGAACAAAAATTACTGTTTACATTCTTTACAATAATATCATTTTATAACTATTTTTCTGTTTAAATATTAAAATGGGTAAAGTATATTTGTAATAATTTTACATTAAAACTGACTACACTATACTATATTTGATAGTAGTTTGAAATATGCAAAAAGTAATAATAATGCAACTGAAAATTTATATAAATAACAATAGTATTACTACTTGCTTATGTAGTAAGTTTTCCACTGACTGATCAAGTTATATTTATTTAGTGAAATCTTAGTTGGAACACAATTATAATATGCTAAAAAATATTTTCTATACAAAAGACTTAGAAGTTTGCTTTTAATTCATATAAATTAAGATACTGTTTTATAAATTTATAAGGCATGACTTAAAATTTTAAATAAAATAATGATTGTCCTAATTATCCTTTCATTAATGCTATTCCAAAAATTCTATATTAGAATGTGTGCATTTGATTTAAACATTTATATTCAGATACAAAAAGCAACAATTTTAAACATAGATACATTAGAAGATTTTAGTACTATACTATCTATACAGGGTGGGCCAGCGAAAACGAAACGGCAGAGTATTCGTGTTCGTCCAAGCAAAGTGCTCGGACAGGTCGATTTTACTCTCGAGGGGACATCTTTTGCAATAAAGTTTTTGCGATTCTGAATACAACAGACAACAAAAAATTTTAAAAACTCATTTATTTTGTATTAACTAAACAAGCATTTATTTCGAAAAAAATATTTGTTTAATTAATATTCAGAATCGCAAAAACTTTATTGCAAAAGATGTCCTCTCGAGAGTAAAATCGACCTGTCCGAGCGCTTTGCTTGGACGAACACGAACACTCTGCCATTTCGTTTTCGCTGGCCCACCCTGTATATCATATAACAATGTCTCTAAATGCACAATTTCTATTAATACATAACTGATAGCAAGCTTATCAAAAACATAGAATACTTTTACTATTATTATATTATGTGTCACTCAACAATGAACTCAAAGATCTCATAAGTATATAATGGAGCTGAAAAATTCATAGTTACTTTTATCGTTTCTGTAATGTTAGCTTAATGACACTGAATGTATCTCCTCCCAGTCATTAAGTAGCACATAGGTGTATATACAAAGTTTTCATAAGAATCTTTTATAAATACAGGCAATTTCCAATATTCAAATATAATGCATTCCTAAAATGAGTACAAAAGTGATATGTATGGAAGTTGAATATGAGTTTCATTCCCAAAGCTGAAAAAATTAAAATCTCTTGTTAAGATAAGAAAGTTTTATTTTTTTTATAGTAAATATGTCACAATGCATGAAATACTATTCACTTTCTGTTTAAACTATGATTTTAATGTTTTAGACACTAAAATTAATTTTCAGAAATGTTTTTGATGTTATAGAAACTAAAGTTGCAGAAAAAACAATTGCATATAATTTGAAAATAAAAGTGCAAAGTTGTTATATGAGAAATAATACTTTGATATTTCTAAATATTATGTATGAAAAACAAGTTGCCTAAAAGTTGAGAACTGCCTATACTAATTACAGGAGCTTCCCTACTTACAAACTTACTGTACATCTAAAATTCTCTTGCTGGTTGTGTGATGGTGTCAAAGTCAGTCTTTAGCCAGTAATAAATAAATGTGGATTTATTTCTATTGCATATCATCAGTTTTCATTTTTGTGGGAATTCTCATGTTCCATCCATCACCACCTGCAAGGTGGTGTTGAAGTTGATAACATTGCAAAGACTAGCTAAAAACACTTATTCCAAAGTTTAATTTCCATGATAATGGAGCCATACTTCTTGCATTTTTGAAACACTAATTGTAAAACTAATTACATCAGAGAAAAAAAAAATGCACTTGAAACACCTGCTACTAAATACTGGGGAGCTGGTAAACAAACATAATGTTAGTATTTAATCCTTTAATGTACTTAATGTATTCTATTAAGTGGTTATTCTGTGTACAAATGTATTTTATAGGTTAGTTTTTGACTATGCCAAAACCTCAGGAACCTAACCTGTTCCTAAGTAGGGGAGTGCCTCTACAAAAATACAACAAACAATTTCAATAAAATTAAGGAACATACAACACAAACAGAAACAGATGAAATTCAACAGGTGCTAATAAAGACAATAAGAAACAAAATCAATGTGACTGACAGATGAGTCAAAATATTTAATGAAATTCACAATGAGATCTCGAATTCCAAGATTTTAACAATTTGATAAAATCAGTCCTTTATTTATCAGTAACAACAACTTCTGTAGAAACAATATTTTCACTCACAAATGGGAAGGCAAAACTAAATATTAAAGCAAAGCTGTGACTTACAATGCAATAAGTTTTATGATAAAATTTTATGTTACCAGAACAAAACAAGTTCACCTGAAAAATATACTCTAGGAAACCTACATCAATCTGAATATTAAATATGATATACATAGTGTAATAAAAATAGCACTATTTCATTATTAAATTTTCAAAAATAAAATCTTTTAGAGAAATTTACTTATTCTTATGTATGCTATAAAATCATTATCAGTAATAATGTACTAACAACTTGTTAATAATGCTTATCTGTATTTATTGATGATATTTAATAAGAGAGGGTCTATATTTATCAGCTGTAGTACCTCTGTGCATTTTGGTATCAAGAAATTATGGTCTGGCTGTATGTATCAAATTTAAAAATTAATATATATTTGCAATAAATGCTGATATAAAAAATTATTTTAATAAGAATTTTTTTTAACCAATAGCATGTAGTAATATAATATGAACAATATTTATATTTTATTTTTATTAGATATTTATTTTAATATTACTTTTCTCTACTCAGACCTTTCATAAATTAATTTAATTAAGTAGCATATTACAAAAATGAAACCCTTCATAAAAAATTTCAGCTAATTTATATTATAAATATTGATTTTAATATATTTGAATTATATACAATAACAACAAATTCTTCATTTTTTAATCTAATAGAAAAAGAAGAAAAAGAGAAATAATTCATTTAAAATTATTTGATACTAAACAAACCTGGAAATTTCCAATCATCATAATATGTAATAAAAATAAACTTTAGTATAAAGACACATTACAACATACTAAAAAATCACTTCTTTTCAATACTTTATTTAATGTTAAAAAACAATTTTGTTAATAAATTATATTTAATAATATTAGCTCAAAAGTAAATAAAATCAATAAAAAAAAATTTCTTAGAATCAACTTCTTTTATTTGTAAATTTACCATCTTTCATAACTTTGATAAAAATAATAATCAATTATTAAATAATTTTCCCAATTTATAAGCAATAGTCTTATAAATTTATTCTGTAACTTTAAAATGTCAGACTAATAAAAAATTTTATAAACACAATGTACTGTACATACAAACATCTAATTGCAAAAATTAGATCTCATGCAAAAAACAAATTTGAAAACATATATTAAACAAATATATCCAATAAAAGAAAACACAAATATGTTAGAAAATAGTTTATCAAGCAATACAAGAACAATTAGCTGCAAAACTTAAAGATATAATGCAAAACCAGAATTAGTCAGAATAGTACAGATCTAAAGGTTAAACAATATTTTATAGAAAAACAAATAATTTTTTCAACTTTCAAAAAAAGCAAAATATTTAATTCAAGACAAGTTGTTATAAGAAGGCAAAGCATATTAATCCTTTCAACAAATTCAATGTCAGTTTGAAGTTAATATATATGATATGAAGTGGAAGAGAGAATACCTTCTTGATGCTGGCCTCCCGTATTTTCTCCAGGGCTATTTTTATCTTTTCTGCCTTGATGTGTGCTGCCTGTTCAGCCTAAGATACAGAAGAAAGGAAAGATTGGACAAAAACAGATGAGGCGAAAAGAAAACCTTAACAAGAATGTATATAAACATTATTAGAATGTAATATATCACAACTTTGACAATATTTATTTATTTTGTATTTGATGCTTTCAACATTTCCAGTCTAATTACTGTTTTTTATAAAGAAAATAAAGCCATACTTGATAAGTAAATCAGGAATATTTTAATATTATATAAGAAGAAAATGATTATAATAAAGTCAATAGATATAACAATGGTTAAAGGATAATTTAAACTGTATGTGCACATAATACTATATGTTGTACTTTATTAATAATTAAGTTTAATATTATAAAATATTTCTGGTACTATTTTTTAATAACTTAAAAATGCACTAGTAAATATTTATTTGTCATCAAACATTAGTAAGTTAAGGAATCCTATCATTTTTATTTCAGATAAAACATTTTTCAAGACCAAATATCAGCATCATATCTCCATTGTTATTTGAATAGAACACTGTTGGAGATTTGACACTAAAGCAGTTGGTTTCAAAAAACATTTTATCTGAAATAAAAACAGTGAGACTCCTTAACTTATTAGCATTTATGATTGTTTAATTCTAATGTGGATTCAGAAGATGAATCTAGAACTTCAATTGTCATACAGAATATGCACAAATTTATATACATACATTTCAACTATAAAGTCAAATTAAATAATTTTGAATAATTAATTTATACAGTTTTAAATAACACACAATACCAAATTCTCTTCTGTTATGAGTGTTAAATCTGAAATTTTATTTTATATTAAAAACATGGTATGCATTATTAATAATTTCTCGAATTACCTGAGTTGGTGAAGAAGCTAAGGACATTCTGCTACTTTGGGAAGACATACTTTGACTAGAGGTATCTGTCCTAGCCACTCCACCTGATGAAGCTGAAGACTCTGATGACAGCATTGACACATTGTCTGAGAAAGCAGAATCATTATCAGGACTATCAGTCCTCAGTCCAAACTCTTTCTGACTTCTTATGTGATCATCTCCATCAAGATCCATGTGTAAGCCACCAATTTCAAATTTTGGTCTGGTTCCACCAGAACTCGAACGATTATGACTAATATATCGTTGTCCAGGAGTTGAGCCTTGATGGCCATTTACAATTCCACTTAATGACTGATTTGGCAGAGGTGGACCTAAGGAGAGTCTGGGACCCTTTCCACTACTACTGTGAGAAACCATCCCTAATATTTGATTTGGTCCTTTGTGCGAAACTTCACGATCAAACTGTGTTTCTAAAGCACATAATTCTCCAAGAATTGCATCCAATTCAACATCTTGACTGTCTGTAAAATATTTGAAAAAATTTACATTAAAAATTTACATATATAATAATAATGATGATGATTATAATTTTTCGTTTTGTTTAAAAAATATGATGGAACGTTTTCACGTGACGGAATTCGAAACTCGTTTCTTTCAAAAAGGAATATATTCGAATCTATTACTACTAAGCCTGAAGAAGAGCCTAGAAAAATGATTATAATTGCTAATTGTAGCTTAACTGATATTAAATTTCAAAATATTAATTTTGCAAACAGAATCTACTACTATAAAAAAAACCATTCAAAGCTATTAAATTTATTTCAATATTGGTTAATTTTATTTTTAATAATTGAAGCTTAGCTTTAAGAGATTGAGGGTGGTCAATGATAACAATCATTTGTTAACAGACTGCTGGCAGATTAGAAATGGACAGAGATCGTACCTAAGTTTTATTGATATCATTTTGAAGAAAAATACATTGTTTTACAGGCAAAACCATTGTTCCAAAAAGAAAAAAAAAACATCTTTTTTATTCTGAATCAACTAAAAGCTGAGAATGAAGATGACATATAATACATTGGTTTATGTAATGCCTACTGAAAACAAATAGATATGGTTATGTAAACTGGTATGCCATCACAAGGTGAAAGGTGAAGTTTTACATATAAATAAGACTTGAAATTAATAGAATATATTTTTATCACAGTTGCTGTGTTTCTTATGCTTGTATTTCATTCTCTACTGCAGCACTGATGAAATAAGATGTTTGTTTATTCTTTACTACAAGCCATGCATTTTTATGTATTCTAAGAAATTAAATGCTCACAGGTGTTGATGTCAGTTTATTAATAATAATAATAATAATAATATTATTATTATTAACTCTCCCGTGGTCGCCACCTGGTTGTGGTGGGAGAGCCCAGTAATTTTACTGATCCATAGGGCAATGCAGGCTGGAGCACAAGCTTCTGGTAGGGACACCCATGCCAGTAAAGTCTATGGGGAAAAATGAAGCTAAGAGTGACCACACCCACATTCTGTGGTGATATTTATTATGGTAATAACTAGATCAAAGTGTGATACCGGCTCGGACGTCGCCCAGGTTAACAAGGTCCGCGTTCGTGGGTTAGGCAGAGGCTCACGTTCGAAAAATAGGTCATAGTCTCCCTTGGTTACTGTTGGCGAAAGCAACACCGGCCCAAGCATGGCTACTGCAATGCCCTCAACAGATGTGAGGAACCAACCCTTGGTGTTTCTGTGGCAATGCATCCACAGACCACAAAGGCTGGAAAACCATGCCAACAGATGAAATGGACAGTAGAAATGAACGAGTTTATCATTCGTACTTACTACATCATCACAAAACTTGAAACAAACATGACAGCATACAGACAACAACTACACCATAGGAGAAAATTCCTGAATACAGACACACACACTGATACACTTCTTTAATTTCTGTTTTGGTTACTATGCCTTGACTTTGGTCCGGCATAGTACTTAGCCACCAGTGTTAACCGAGTATATCTAACTTAACCCAACATAATAATAATAATAGAATTACATAATGCCACTAAACCAGCGTTTCTCAAAGTGGGCGATAACACCCCCTTGTGGGTGGTGAGTAAATCTAGTGGGCGCTGGAAGCAGGGTACTGAACGGTGACCAAAGGCAAAAATTGGGGTCACTGACAGCTGTTCCCTTTCTTCTGTTAAACGGATAAGAGGAAACATTGCATTTAATGGTTTCCAGATGTTGAGATCAATGTAAGGTAAGGGCACAAAATGTGAGATTCATAGAAAAGTTTTCCTAAGAATATTTCCAATCCTTTCTCACACAAGAGAAAATGAGTTAAGGGGTGTTGGGTATAACTTTACAAAACAAAGGGGGCGGTGGATCGAAAAAGTTTGAGAATCACTGCACTAAACTATTATTAACAGGATCATATCACACGTTTTTGAGAACAACATTTTGGTGTGCTGTATTGAGTCATGTCAAGTCATGGGTGTGTTACATTGGTGTAAACTACAGTGCAAAAAATTAATTTGTTCTGGAAGGTGTGGGGTTACAAAATATGTTTTTTTTTTTAAATTTATTTTATGTACATTGTTTATTAGAGAGTCAGTTTAACAAATCAAATCTACTCCTCAAAATGGTCTGTTGCCTTTTGAGCTTTTGCTTTCAAGTTTCAAATGTTCTGAAAGTCCTTTATCATAAAATTGGGTGGAGCTTGTTCTGAATTCTTTTACAAAATTCTGTAGTGGAACTGGCCTCCCACCTTCCATCATACACTTTCTGCTTTAACTGTTACCAAAACTATTTAATTGGTTTTAGTTGAAATACTGTACATTAAACATGTTTTTACAAGGAATGTAATATATCCTGTGAAGAGGCAGAAATTTGTGTCGAGTGTAGTAAGATATTGCCATATGTAGTCAAAACACACAATCGCCATTTAGATAATACTTCTTCGAGAATAGAACTAATCTCCTCTTGATGCACTCTACACTAAATACTTCCATATTAATGCAAAGCTTAGACAGTGCAATGAAAGCCTGAGATCCAGCAAAAGCTTATGGATAGTTACACCAAAGCTTTCATTGGGGTGTGAATGACATCTAAACTTCACTTCTGGCATAATGTCCTTTCCTATTTTTTTTTTTTTGTGCCTCATCTTCTTTGGTTTTCTAAGTGCTTCACAACATACTTAGGTACAGAAATCTTTTTCCTAACAACAAAAATATGCTTTCCTTAAATATCCAATGCACATGTATGTGGGATATTTTGAACTTTCAACCTAGCTTTACAAAAAGACTGATCCACCTTATAAACAGCAGCATTGGTTAGCTGCTTATGCTTCACTTCAATCATTTTAACCCTTTTATTCCACTTCCTTCAACTTCTTTCTTCTCTTCCACTTTCTTAAATATATTATGGCATTCCAAAAAGCGTAATATAATATATTTAAATGTTCTAAAATTTTTACCTGGCTGGAAGAATATATAATACTGTACTACCTTCACATGAATCTTGAAATATCTCCAGCAGTAAACTTTCAATGAACTATAATATTTATTTATTTTATATACTCCTTACTGAATTTCTCCTGTAGGAGGAGGGGTTAATGACATTGGAAAAAATATAATTTCATTGTAAAACTGTTTCAACAGAATCTGTATATATTTCTACTGGAGACAAGATAAACATTGCTACAATCTTCAGTTGGACAAAAAAGATTCTTCACAATTGTATTTATAATGATTTAAAGTTGACACAAAGGAAACATAATTAACAAAATAACCTAATGCATACCTAGATAAACCACTTTGTTTACTATGCTAATCTCATTACTGTTCATCAGTTTTTCTTAGCTGTTCTCCCTATCTGAAAATCATAATCCTGGACACTGGGTTTAAGGATTAATTTCCATAAGATGACAAACATTGTGACAGTAGATCTTTCTTTTTCTGAAAGTAGACTGGTGTTGTTGACAACAATACTCTTTTGTCTACAAACTTAAGTAGTTGGATGTCAAAACTGCCAAAGGTAATGACATCATCTCTTAAATCATCAAAACTGTACACCATGTCATTTACATAGCAAACAAACAACAAAGGGCTAAGAGCATCACCCTGTGGAAGGACCCTTTCTAACTTAAAAACTCTGGTGTCTAAACTAGTAACAATCCTTGATTTTAACCCTACATATAAACTTTGATAAATTTATCAAAATAATACAGAGATTTTCAATGCTTTTAATTTAGTGAATAAAACTGGTAAGATTATACTATCGAATGCTTTTTCATAGTCAATAAAAGCAGCCAATAAACATTATCTTTTCCTAGATAACAACCTTACACTAAATTATTTGTAAATAAATATATTGCATAGCATATGTTTTCCAGGTTGGAATGCAAATTGCACTGGCTGTATCAAGTTCTTATATCTCAACCATTTTTTCAATCTTTTCACCAAAATTGATGTAATAATTTTCCAGACTACGAGTAACAACAAGATTGGCCAAAAGTTGGTGGGGTCAGCTGGGGTCATCTCTCTTATGAATCACCTTGATCTTAACATCCAACGAAGGCTTTGGGACTATGCAAGTTTCATAAATCCCATTAATTCCTGTTTTGAAGTTTATTCACAAAAAATAAAATATTTTCGAGTCTGTCTGATCTTTAAATCCTTTAAACCGACCACAGAAGTAACAGCAATAGTTGGTTTAGAAGAATAAACTTCTTAAAACAAGGTAAATGCAGGTAAAAATTCACAAAGTTAAAAACGATCCAGTGTCAGCCTTTTATTGGAAGATCTGACACCTTTCTATTAAAACCACAAAGAATTCTTCTCATACATACTGTCCTTATACCATTTTTAACTGTTTCTAGCCCTCTGGTGCTAGGTACGAGTCATCCACTTTATTTGCATATAGTTACAATTCTCATGTTGACTCAGGCTATTTTCTTCATAATTTTGAAGTTTAGACTATTCACAAAAATAAAATATTTTTGAGTCTGTCTAAACTTCAAAATTATGAAGAAAATATCCTGAGTCAACATGAGAATTTGACAGACTTGTTTAATGGGTTCCCTGAATAATTAACAGAGGAATATTATCCATCCCTGGAGCAGAGCATAAACACATACCTTGAATAGCAAGACTCACCTTTTATAGTGAAATTAGAGTATCTAAAAGGAATCCTCCACAAACAGGGTTTCAAGCACAAATCAGATGTCTAACAAGATTGAAGTCTTAATACTAAATAACTGTTTAAAAAATCATACCAGGCAGCCAAGGAAATGTCATGATCGGTCATAATTTTGTCACACAAAACCAGCTGACATGTAGCCAAAAGGTCCTGGAGTCTTTGATGTTTACCAAATTCCTGGTAAAAATTGTCCAAAAATATTTTAGCCTTGATAAATGAGCTGTATTCTCCATTTGATTTTAAAAAAAAAGATGAGTTTGGCCTGGATACCTGATCTTCAAAAAATACAAAGGGCACAATTCCACTCTCTTAAGTAAGAGATTTGACAAACCAAAAAAAATAGCAGACATTATTAACCCCAACTCCCTCTCTTAAAATGCTAAGGCTTCTTGCCAAGGAATATAAATCAGCAATTATTACATTATAAAAATCATGTACTGATTCGTTAGCAAATTTCCTATTCTGAAAACATGACTTAACAGCATTGGCAAATGCACCTATCTTGCAGACTTTCTACTTTCAAAGTCTCTGTTTCTCAAAGCAGATGTTATTTAATAATCATAATCTCCTCTGGTTCACCCATTGAGAAGAATAAGGTCGTGTTCAATTAACTACTGTAAAAACAGTCTGCCATTAGTGTCAACTGTTAGGTCCTTTTGTAAGGAGTCAATGTCTGATTGTTGTTTTATGTTTTTGGGCATTATTTTTAGTTAGTTATTTTCTTTTCGGGGATTTTCTTTTTTTAAGGACACACTCCTAAACCCTTTGTGCAACCAAAGTTAAAAAAGCAGATATACTAATTTGGCATCAGTGACTGATCCCGTGACGTAAAATAATGTAAATTAGAGCAGTGTGGAACTGCACTGAACATTGGATAAAAGACGGCACATCAAATACAGCCATGTGGTGTAGCTCTTGGTGATGACTGTTGTAGACACATCTCTGAGAAGTGATTAGCGTAAGAAATGTAAACTTTGCTCGAGTATTTTTTGAGGTGGAGATTGGATTTTGGTTTTGTTGTTATATAAAATAAGACTTTCTGTGATTGATTGTTTATTCTTTGCTTTTGTTACTTAGTATATTTGTCAAACATTCAAATAGTCAACTTGTTGGGAAAGTTGAGCAACTTTCCCAATTTTGGTAGCGCCATCTGTTATAAAAAGTTTTTTTAAATAAAATATGATATTTTAACTGTTATAAAATGGCAAAAAGTTTAATTTTGAGGGCAGGGATGGGTTTTGTAAAAAGTTGAAAATGCTAATAACAAGTAAAATCATCATTAAATCTGACCCTAATGAAGATACACAAGACCCTATTTATCTCATCAAAATTTAATAGAATCAATCCTCTTAACATACAAACTCCCTGTAAAATTTCAGAAATTTTTGACAGAAAGCACAGGAGTTATTAAGAGTCAAAGAGGGTGAACAAAATCGTGCCCCAGAGACACACACTAATAACCATATATACAGAAATTACCTCCAATTTTTTTTTCATTTCTCAATGTTTCAAGGTATCCTAAGTCCAAAAGTGTAAAAATCTGGGAAGTCATATCTGCATACTTTCCCTCTTTATACAGCCAGGAAAGTAAAAAAGTGTCAGATTTGTGACCAACATGTACGGTACATTAAAATTATCCTTAATGATAACTCCATCAAACATTAAAAACAAAAATACATGATTTTTATAACATGCAGATATGAAGTATAGGAATATTTTAGTGCACTTGTGTGAGATATGGATCATCATAAAGAACTTGCCATACACACAAAACTTTTACTTCATTATTGAAATGGATACAAACACCCAGTTTTCCAGCTTTGAAAATCTCAAGGGCTTCAAGGGACCTAATGAGGTCGATTTGTTATAGGTTGGCTATCATGCCCTCTTCTGAGGCATATTACAGTTTTCTGCTGGAGATATTCCAAGGTTCATGTGAAGGTAGCATCATTTAATATGTTCCACAGTGAAAAGTTTACCCTTCATCAAATTTGCAGTATAAAAATTTTCAATGCTCTTTCTATATTCAACTTTTGAGCCTTCCATTTCTAAAAGTCGAACAATTAAAAAAAAACTAAATATTCAGAATCAAATAGAAAATCTGACCATTCAATTTTTTTCACATATGCAGAAAAAATGGAATCAGTTTTTCAATTTTAGTTTACATACCTACAGATAAAAAGGAACTGAAAGACAAGTCATTGACTTTAATGTTAATGTATTTGCAAAATAGAAAAGGGGAAATTAAGAAAGGTTCTATGAAGACCATGTTAGCAGAGAAAGTTTTGTATACAGAAATAATTTTAACTTGAGAAAATAATAAATTCTTGGAAATGATCAGACAGTAATACAAAAATGTAAGAAGTCCTGGTTTAAAATAGATCTAAATAAGAGATGTAAAGTCTCATTTGATCTTTTGGAAGTAATTAAATCATAACATATTTCTTCTAGGATAAAATTTTTAAAGTGCAATTGAGTTGGCACCAATGCTTGGTGACCTGATGGATAAGGTTCCTCCAAAGTGTTCTATTCTCTGTTTGTCAGTTCATGTGAGTGTCAGTTCATGCAAAACAAACCAGTGACCTGCTTTATCTGATCCTTTGTCAACCTCTCCTACAGCTTCCCTCAGTCTTCCCAAGCATGATTTTTCTTTCTAGTCCATCATGTGTGTGCATATGATGGATTAGAAAGAGCCTTTTTTGGCACATGGCCAAAAATGGATTCAAGAGACATCTCAGGTTTCATGGCTTCTAGGATTGAGATATTTGTTTTCTTTGCTGTCCATGGCATCTTTAGGAGTGTTCTCCAAATCCAGAACCCAGGCATTCAATTTCTTCTGCTCAAACTTTCTCTGTGTGTGTAGCTTTCATATCCATACATAACAACAAGATAAGAGAAGACAAGAGATCTTACTAGTCTGATCTTGGTCTTAATAGTTACATCCTTATTCTTCATGATGGGTTGAAGATGTGACATTGTGTCTTTTCCTAGCAAGATTCTTCTCTTAAGCTCCTCTGTGCACCTTCTATCTCTGGTGACTATGACTCCAAGTAATACAAACCTGTCCATAACTTTGATTGTCTCACTGTCAATCTCAAAACTGTCAAGTGGTCCTGTTAATATTACTTTTGTTTTCTTTATGTTCAATAATAATCCAAATTTCTTACTTTCATCCCTGTTATGTTTTACCAGATAAGTTAGATCTTTTTTGTTTTCAGTATGGTAATGTCCTCAGATTATTGTTAATTATTAATGATCTGTCCTCTTATCTTCACGCTCACTGTCTCTTCCTCTAATCCTGTATATCTCATTATGTATTCTCTGTGAGATTGAACAGAAAGGAGGACAGAATACATCCCTGTTGGAGACCCTTCTTGATATGACACTAATCGATTTCACCAGCCTCTGTTCTTACCATGGCCTCTTGTTCCATATATAATTTTTTTAGCAAGACTAAAATTTGTTTTGGTACTCCCATTGTTCTGAGTACCATCCAAAGGATTGAGTGATTAACAGAGTCAAGTGCCTTGCTATAGTCAATAAAGCAGAAATAGATGTTTTTCTTTTAAAATATTTTGGCTTCTATTATTCTTCTAATGTTAAAAATTTGGTCATGGGTACCTTGACCATGTCAGAAGCCAGTTTGTACCTCAGGCATTTCAAATTTCACAATAGGTTCCAACTTCTTTTGAATAATTTTTAATAGAACCTTGCTGGCATGAGAGATTAGGGCAATGATTCTGTTGTTAACACAATTTCTTGGATCTCCTTTTTTTGGGAATAGGAATGATCTTTTCCAATCCCTAGTCATACTCTTGTCATTTACACTAACTGGCACAGGCTAGTCAAAGCATTAAGAACCTCTTCACCAGCCTCCTAAAATAGTTTGATAGGGAGACCATCACAGCCAGGAAACTTTCTCCTTGGGAACTGGCCCAGTGCCCATCTAACTTTGTCACTGGTGGTTCAGAGCTGTACTTGTGAAAGGTAAAAAGGATCTGGATGGTCAAATCATATTTATATTTCTCAGTACATTCTTTCATCTGGCTTTGATTTCATTTGCTTATGTTAAATTAGCACCATCACAACCTTGAATGATACCTATCCTCAAGCTCAGATTTGCTGGTTATAGATCTGATGCATTGATACAGTTCCCTCACACAGGCCTTTCTTGCAAGGCACTGCATTCTTGCTGGAGGAAGCTTTCTTTATCCTTCTTAATGTGTTGCTGGAATTCTCTGTTTAAGCGATGTACTGTACCTCTGATTTCATCTTCTGAAGTTTCATATTTCTTCTGCAATTTTCAGAGTTTTGACAGTCAGTCATCTTGGATCTTCTTTTCCTCTTATGTTAGGGATCTTGTCTTCTATTTCCTCTAGAACAACTTTGCATATATCCTCCCACAGGTTCTCATGTGTTTTGTCCATTTAGTTCAAGGTTGAAAATCTGTTCTCCAGTGCAATGGAGAAGTCATTGGATATGGCATCCAAACAAACAAATCTTATCGGTTTGTTTGTTTGGAACAACTGCTCTTCTTAATTTGATGCATATTCTAGCAATCATGGTCTGTTTCACAGTCAGTGCCTGGAAATATCTTTGCCACTTGGATAACACTTCTCAATCGCCTGCTTGCAATAATGTAGCTAATTTGGTTTTTGTGTAGTCCATCGAGTGAAGTCCATGTAAAAAGTCTGCAACAGTGATTCTGAAAGCAGGTATTGGCGATGAAGAGAGTTTTCTTCACAGAACACTACCAGGCAGTTTCCAGCTGCATTCTTTGTTCCTAGCCCAAAAATGCCTGTTATTCCCTTTGTCTTCTGATTGCCCACTTTATCATTCCATTCCCCTGTGATGGAAAGCATGTCACTTTTGTGAGTGGTAGTGATGGTGTTCTGTAAGGCTTCATAGAATTCTTCTATTTCTTCCTCCTTTGCATCAGTTGTTAACATCACCATTATACAGGTGTACGCATTAACAGGATAGCCTTGAATTCTGAAAGCAATAATCCTCTCATTTACCAGGCAGTAACCTAGCGATTCTTCTGGTCAGGACAATCATCACCCCATTTTTCCTCTTGCTCTCATGCCCAGGATAGTAAACAGTGTGATTCCCTGAGAGAAAATAGCCCATGCCTGTCCATCTAAGCTTGCCTAGAATATAAATCCCATTTCTCTCCATTTCATGCTTCACCATCTCAAGCTTGCCCTGTGTTATGCTTCTTACATTCCAGGTTCCGACACTGAGTGTGTTCTTCATAAAGCTTGAAACCGTTCCTGTAACTCTTGTTTTCTCTGCTGTTGGATGTTCATTTGACTGTAATCTTGTAGCTTCATCATAAAGCTATGGGTTAAAATCAAATGAACATCCAACAGACTAGAGTTGCTATTTGTTTGTCCTTTGCTCTTCCCCAGTAGCCAGTGAGCTTCTTTCCAACGTGGGGTCTCATCATTCAGCAGTATGTCGCACCTCAAACATTTCTTATTTTCCATCAAAAGTAGTTTGCCACTGCCTTCTAACCATATACCAGATTTATCCTCAGCCTTAAGGAAGAGGTTTCCAAGGGTGAGAATGGAGATGTGATTACATGGGTTTTGGAAATGTTGGCCAACCAGACTTCCTTAAAATCCCCTTAGGGTAATATCAAGTCCATCAGTGTTTTTGACAGGAGAGAGCCTAAAAACCAACATTCCCATACACATATAAACATTACTTTTTATGGAAATTACATAATAATTCCAAATGTAAAACTTAATGATTTACACAAATATATATACAGTATATCAATATAAATCAATTAGTATTAATCAATCAATTTTAATTTGTTAAATGTAAACTAGTAAAATTTTTTAAATGTTTTTGTCTTTATTTTAAAATTGTCAAAAATATTAAAATAAACTGAATTAGTCAACAATTCAAAACTTAAAGTTTTAATTCCATCAATTTTTTTTTTTACTTTCTCATCATACAAGCTAATTTGTTTGTTTAAGAAATAATTATTCACTATAGTCTACAGCTTTAGAATAATTAAAAATAATAAAATGTAATTATAATAATAATAGTATGTAATTACATAACATTGATGATTAGGGTTTGATATCAATGCTGCATCCATTAACTTAACATTGATAATCTTCAACATTATTTCTTTTAATGCTAGAGCTATTCTATGATATTTTAATTAATGAATATAAATGGTGCAAAAATACATACAATTGTGCTATCATATATAATTAAATACCCACAAAAAATGACAGTTTAAAATTAAAATTAGGAATATAATATAATTTTAAAATAGAAATCAGATTAGATTAGAAATCTTTAAAAATAAATTTCTGAAATCACTTTTTTTACTACCAAGCTATATTGTAATTAAGTAATTTTGTTACTACATATATACAGTAACATTTTTTTTGAAACTAACATTATTATTCTTAACTTTTACTACTACTTTTATATCTCCATTATTATTAAAAAACTTAATAATGCATAATTTGTCAAGTATTAAATGTAGCCAATATTCTAACATTTTTTAATAGCTATCAATTTAACTAACCTTCTAAATTTGCCATGGAAAAACGATAGCTGTCCATCCGAGGAGTCGGCATAGCAAGTTTTTCGGAGCCACATCCTTTCGTCATGGACCCAATGTTGTCTAACCCCTAAAATTTAAATAAAAATATTTCAATACAAGTTTGGTACATTATAAAATTTGATTCTGTAATAAAAATGTATAAACAGAAAAGTGCTGACTGATTATGCAATAAAAATGAATAATTTGTTTAATGTATAAAACAAAACTCATGAATTTTAAATTCTAAACAATGTAAGTGTTATAAACAGTTAATGATAATACTATAAGTATTTTTGTTATGAATGTTTTTATATGTTTTTTATTATTAACAATATGACATAAGTCTATCAGAATAAAAAAAAATCAAATAATCTATAATTATGTAGAATAGAAAAACATCCTTTGTTATCTGGTGAAATTAATAAAAACACTATCTGAACTTTGCTTCTTTGTAAAAATTTCTTTATATTTCAACAGAAATAAATAAACTTTGCTTTAAGCATTATTCGAAAATTAAATCCACCATAAATTTATTTTTATAACCAAAACTATGGTAAATTTAATAATTTAATTTATATTAGTTTTTTATTTTAAAAAAATTCAAATTCAAAGAACTGTAAAACATCTGTGCTAGACCCAGTTTAGAGTAAAAACAGCGTCTAGCTATAAGCTCATATTGTGGTTTAAACTTCGGTTGTAAAGACACAAATCGTCGATCTTTGAACCTGATCTAAACGAACTTCGGAGAAATTTTGGCAATTACATTTATTGCTGTTACTCCCAGCTTTTAGACACTGGTAAACTAATCGGATGAATCATTTCGTTACGTCACTAAAATGACAGAGAACGTGAACGTCGGAAATTGACGAAACTTCACGTGTTTTCGATAATATAATTCGGAGACATCCGATCATCGTAGAAAAAAGTTAAATAGCTAAACAAAATTCATAAATCATTTACGGTAATATCGTAAATGATTTAAATCGTAAAAACCGTAGATCATCATCTGTGCTAGACCCAGTTTACTTTGGATTATTTTAATTCCACTATAAAAATCGTCAAACAATCGATAACTGCTGTTTTATAGTTAATAAGCCGACATTTTCCCACCCAAATGTTTAATTTTGTATCCAATTCGATTTAAAATATACATGAATCTAGATTTTGGAAATCTGTATTGAATTAGAAAATCCTGATCAGTATATAATTCTAAAGCAGTGATTCCCAAACATGGGATCGCCAATTATTTTATGGAATCGCGTAAATTCTAAATTCTTTTTCATAATTTAATATTTTTTAAATGTTGTTTTCCTTCTAAAAATATTTTTAAAAAACCCAATAAAGAATTCAAACCTAATACAACGAATTTTGTTTCAAGTGACAATATCATCTCTGATTAAAAAGCGCCCAGGACTATCATCATCTACTCCCATAAAGATTTATTGTTTTATAACGTCAACAGTTTTCTTGTTCGTTTAAAAGATACCTCTATATAATTAAACTGATTTAAATAAATTGTTTTATTATTTCTCTCTTGTAAAATCTGTCACCATCAAAATACAATATTTTCTCCAAAGCGAAAGGCGTTTGTCTGGTAAAAACAAAAAAATACTGTACAACTTTCTGGTATCTACGGAACTAACCAAATTCCAACGTAAATGCTGATATTCTAAAATTTTATTTAGGCTAGTTAATAATGATCAATTAAATAAAATTTTAGTTCTAGTACTATTTTGATTTTGCACTATTCTTTCGTTTCGTAGCTGTCGAGACGAATATCACCTGTGAATCCGTTAATAAATATCTATAACACAAACGCGATATCAATTCATAATTAACACCTTAATAAGAACCAGTTTCCCATAAAAAATCTGGGAGGCACTCCCCCGACAGATCTCGCCCGGCCCATGTCGTGTTGTCATATAACAATAAAACAAAGCATCCATTCTTAATCAAATTCTTGAAAACAACGGAAGAAACAAAACAGTGATGATTTCCATTCTTGAAACGAGATGGAAGAGAAAGGTGCTATCTAGACTCGCCAATAGTCAGATCTAAGAAGTTTTGTCTAGAAATCAGTATTCAAAGTTTTTGAATGGCGGGCCAAATCGCGCATAAATCGTAGGCAGGCGGCCAGAAATCTTTTGCATATTTATATATACTAAAAGTAAGCATATTGCTATCATTCATAAGTGCTGAGTCGAATATTTTAGTGAGCTGGATTAACGTGTGCTGCGATTGAGACTTGACCCGGGGAGACGTAGTTTGGGTACCGGTGATCTAACCGATATCTAAGAAATGTCGCTCTTCCAATGCGATTTTTCGTAATTCGTGGTTTTAAATAGAAGTCGAGGGCCTAGAGCAAACTACTCAATGTGTTCTTAGAGATTTCATACTTATAAATCATACTTCAGTGTAAGAAAGCTGGTTTAAATATTAACAAATCTGACGACCCAATTATGCATTTACAATTTTTAAAGTTATCTCACAAAATAAACTTTTTTTCAGTCTTTCTCCATAGTTTAAAAAACTTATTTTGTATTTATTAATTCTCAAACTCTTAGTTCATAAACTTCTGGTAGCAATTTTGCCAAAATTACAATCGTGTTTTAACTCAAAGGATCATTATTAAAAATCACAAGCCGCTATTTTTAGATTTTTATACGAAAATAAACATATATTATACCAACACATTTTAGATTTTAGTTGTTATATTTCACTATCTTTTTCAAAATCTAAAATTACAATAAACAAACAATATATAGTTAAATAAAATCTCCATTATTCTCAAATTACTGATCTCATCAAAATATACAAAATAATTAAAAATTTATTAGTCCCAAAATACAAATATTTAATACAGATTTTAAATGCAATTTTGTCCACATCTAACCAACAGCGGATCCAGAAGAAGACTAATCAAAGAGGCTAACACAAAAACAGTTGAATAATTAATAAGTACCTTTTATTAACGCGTGCACGACCGATTGCATTGCTGACGATCCGACAAACTTATTTGTCATCATAAATGTTTTTAAAAACAACGTTTTGATGTTCGAACAAATACATTTTAATTTCATTTTATGTTGATGGGAAAGCTTAAGTCCGTGTAGATCCGCCAGTGCATCTAACATCATATTCTTTCAACTTTCTTTCATTATCCAGAATAAATACCTAAAGATAGATTTAATCTTTTACAGAAGCTCAATAATAAAAATCTCACAAAGTTACAGAGATCCAGAACAATTTTATTCAAATATAATTCTAGTTTAGCACTAAAAATTCCAATCGTTATGCTCTTCAACAGAATTTTCAGATAGCCACTCAGTAAGCACTGAAATCACCAAAAACATTGTCAAAGTATAGCTTTTGAATCTGTTAACAACCTTCATACCGTTTTACATCTTTAAAGAAAGTCAAGTTTATATATAGTAGCCTTTCCCGTTCTTGAACTAGGACAGGCAATCCAAATTAATATTCTAGTATTCTAGTGTATTTTATTCATTTCAGAATTAATGCAAAAATTCTTTTGGAAGAATAGGTAACTTTAATTCTCAAATAGTTATTCAATCTTACTGAATGACGGGACAATCATTAGACCAAATATTAAAATAATAATAATAATGAATTTGAAATTGTGGATTGGAGAGATACTTATTCGGTCGAATAGGTAAGCAAATTAATCGCCAAACCACTGACAGAAAAACGATCGATCAAAACACATAGGGGTGAAAGCAACGACTAAAAATAACGTTCAAAGAGTAAACTTCGAATTCGTTATACACTGGATACGTTATATTTTAGTAATAACTTCACTTTATTCAGGAAACGACTTTAATAAGTTACTGTAAATATCATAACGGACAAATATCACTCTTCCAAGAAACAGCAAGAATGATATATTTCCCAATATTGTTCCAAGTAAAAAGAAAAACGGAGACAAAGAAAACAATTTCTCTGGCGATTCGTAATGAAACAATATATCGGAACGCAAAAGTATACCAGTGTCGACTGGAACACTTCCAAGTCACGCGACCGCCTCCAAGGTTTCGCCAAAGCATTCATTAATGAAAATCTATAGAAGTAAAGATAGATGGACGACATCCGCTACATCCGAAATAAGGTTCCGGCACGAAATGGTCAATGTAAGCAAGCCACCAGCCTAGCTACAACTGCACATGCTAGTTTAGAACCCCTGCGAAGCCAAGTACTACTTTCCCTAACCTCCCAAAGATTTAACCCATTTCATCCTTGGACTCGTCTATCCTCTATTCGTGTCTTCTCGGTTAACCGCCCTCACCGACTCTTCTAATTTTACACGCTTCGGGAGCAGCGCCCCGCATTTCCCTTCTGACAAAAACACCCTCTACGCACCCGACGACCTCTAAACTGTCTTTTAACGCCCAGCCAATCTCCGTAAAAGGGAAAGAAAAAAGGCGCACACCCTTGACTCGGACATTGGATTCACCCATCAAATGAATGAACTTAAGGACATGGAAGTGGTCCTAACAGACAAGAAAATCAACAAAGATACTCGAAGAGGAACTTGTCGTTGTATGACATCGAGAGCCACGTGGCCAACATTTGCTAACTTCTATTTATTATTCTCAGAATCTGTAAACATGTTACAGATTCCAAAAAAGATAAACATGAATTCTCCTAGTAATCGGAAACGGATGCCAGCACGCGTCAGAGACCCATCCCTTCGAAAGAATTAATAAAAACTGATGATAGTAGTATTAAAAATCTTAAGACATGCCATGTTCGCATCCACTCTATAGATCTAGTCCTCCTATATTTTTTCTCGCGTGATGCTAACGTCCCAAATGGGAATCCTACTTACGTGAAACGTGACCGGAAGGTCTCTCGTCCGTCCCCCGACCGGATCCGGAGCATCGATCCTAACGCGCGGCCTGCATCGCGACCTCCCCGGTTCCGTCCCGCTATTGGACCGAAGCGGGGGTGACGTCATTCCACCGCAGTCGCGTCGCTACACACTAACGTCCGAAAGGACCGGGAAAAAAAGAGGTAGATCGGATACGGATAAGGTTCGCCCCCGTAGATAGTTCGGGGGAAGTAAGACCAGGTGAACTCGAACACGTGATACCAACAAACACCTGCTCGGTTCGCAGCTGCGCCGCACCACCTGCTCCGCATCAAAAACGAGAAGATTAGTTTCTGGCCCAATCCACGCTTCCTACTCGATCGCTATTCATATATGGTACACGCTCAACACTGACCATTTCTCGAACTAATACACGTCGCAGCGCTAAGCGCAGGATGGCAAGCGCTAAGTCCACGAACCGCACGGCACAGATCGGATATCAGCAAAAAAAAACTATAAAGGAACATTTGGTAGTTATCATTATACAGCATCCGTATCTGATCTATTAAACTCGAGGTCTAACCGTACACTGTTGTGAATACGATGAGAACGAGTACAAATAATGTAGTAATGAAGTCGAAACGGTAATTTAGAATGTTAACTTTGCCTAGATAGATAGCTTTTCTGCAGCATTTCGTACTGGCTAGAAAACTCAGAGAAAGAAAAAGCCTCTCCTCCTCCCAATACGATCGAACGCCATTTGTATTATCATGGCGACCGAGACAGGCGCGAATGTCCGATATAGTACCTCGGGAGCCGTAAAAATCGATAAATGACCTTACTTCGGCGTCGTCTTCTACGTCGATTCCGGGGTCATCGTCGTCGCTGGTAAACGAACCGCCGGATTCCATCCTATTTCTGTTCCAGGCCGAGCACGGCTCGTTCCTCCTAACACCCACCACCCTCGGTAAGCCCAAATTTAAACGGGGGATGGCCGGAGGGTCGCCGACGAAGTACGGCGGACGGCCCGGAAAGGCCTTTATCTACAGATGCAAGATCGGATCGGAAACTCTGGTGTATCGCTGTCAAAGATACGATGAAAGGCCGATTGGGCCGGTTGGGGGTCCGCAAGTACCCTTTAGCCTCGGCCTCACCCCGGAAAATAGGTCGCGTCGACCGCGACGGCAGTTGCGGACTGGTTCATTCCGAGCTGTGGCGAGCGGGCAGAGCGGAGGGCGAGCGCCACCAGATGCTACACCAGAGCGCATCGATGAATGAAACGAACTACTAAAAGTTAAATCTGGCCGTCGAGTCATCGTTCCGGGACGTGTAGCTGCACTTTTTCCGTCGTTGATTGGGATTAATTCTTTCTACCGGAAACACCTGTCTATGTTTACTAGAGAGAAATTCAAAATCACTTTATAGACATATGTGCAAAACAAAAAAAGAATAAATAACAAAATAATAATTATGAACGAGGTCAGCGAGAATGCAACTTGCAGTATCGATCCATGAAAACCAACTTTCGAGGCCGAATGAAGATACGTAAACTGTGGAAACGGGCCAAGTTCTCGACCGACAGACTCGCCGCTAACCTACCAGGGAGCTTTATAGTGAAATCGAACAAACTCGGTAAAATTAACTGTCTCATCTATCCCACTAACCCGTAACATGGGCCTTAAATAATACCAATCAGTCACCTACAACGGATAAAAGAAATACCTCCAACGCCTGAAACGATATTTTCTTATCCGATCTAGTTTATAGCATTGATGTTAATTCACTAGAGATTGGCTATCTTCCAAACCATCTCCCGCAGATCTGCGAAAAGTGAAATCTTAAACAAACTCAGACCTTCGTTAAATAAATCGACGATGGGCGTAACAAGGAATTAAGAATCGATAATTTCAAACTGGGGGGAACCACACCTGAACGACTATCCATCAATTTAAAGAAAGAATAGTTGCACAGCAAGACTAGCGCTTTTCTACGGTAGCAATACTTTCTCGAGTTACACACTGCCATAACACCTCCGGTCCGCTTTAGAAGACGAACGAGAAAACGTATCGGCCGATGCCATTAAATTACTCACTTCCTCTATTTCAGACGCCTTTCCTATTTGCGCTGGGAACGTTGATTCGATAATTTCATCATAAAACCAGAACTGCAACCGAGAAAAACGGGAAGCCTAATTCCCATATTCCCTTTTCTCCAATAAATTCGTATTTAAATGTCGCTACTGCAGAACACTCCGAGACTAATGCTTGGCCAATTTATATGGAACAAAGCCAAGTCTATTGACAGATGAACGAAGACAACCCAGTCTCCTTAATAACAAAAGGACAAGAGTCGGATATAAGTAATGTAAAGAGAAAAGGATCCCAACGAAATAGTAAAAATACTACTCGGTTGTGGACAATATATCAGGATCCTCTGTAACGGAAGAAAGAAGGCACAAGCTATCGCCCAAGATATCTGCAATGGATGAAACAATCTAAGATGAAAAAGCACGTGAACCAGTTGTTCCAGACCAGTTCATTTCGTAACATTTAACGAAAATGACAGGACGCAACAATCGAATAATTAAAAATAAGATGAAAGCGAATATTAGGCTACTTTATGTATATTAAGATTAGATTTTTTTCTTTTTTGTTAGAATAAAACCTAACGAAAATACGAAAAGCCAATCAAGCTGAAATTTATTTATCATTGTTATTTACAAATTCTTAGCTAATATTTTCTTCATCGTATCAGGATCATTGTAATAGAAAACTTTTTTCAAATTTGATTTACTCTCAATCATATTTTCCTTTGCAATCTAGTCAAGTAGATCCCATAGATTTTATACTTTACGCCAGTCTATTTTTTTAACGGCAGATGCCATCTCTATCTCGAACTCGAACTCGAACTCGAACTATCATCGTCCAAACCACCTGTCCCTCATCCGAGGCAGATGGCACTCGAGTAAATGTCGGCACCTGGACCATCTGCCATCCCTAAAAATCACAACTCGAATTTTAAACATCTCCAGCAGTTCTTTAAAACGTTTAGGCCCGCCGGATTCAAGTCTTCCCGATCACAGAGACGCGACGAAAAACCGAATGAATAATAAACTTACCGCCAGATCGTACGGAGAGGAAAGAGACCTGCTCCAGCTATCCGTGGCACACAATCGAAAGCACATGCTGACGTACTTCCTACTGCCAATCGACTGGCGAAGTAAACCAGAAGAAGATTATATATGAGGAGCCGCCAGGTGGTAAATCGAGGACAGGTGGATGAGAACCACTCGTCCGAATCGGATCCCCGGCAAGACTAGCTCCGCCCGGGGCTACATTCTCTAATCGGCACGTGCCGCTTCGCGTGGCCGACGCCACCCCTCGAAGAAGAAACAGCGATACGATGCGATGCCAAGGCGAAGAGGCGCATGTCGCTTTCCTCATCGATCGGATAGGCAGATGCTTTTTAATTGCTGTCCAAACTCGAGTCGATCCAATATAGAAACTTTCGACCAATCATCTATTTATCTCAAGAATGCCGACGATTAAAAACGGCCTTGCACTTTTTACATTTCATACGAAAAAATATAGCTTAGCTTCTCCATTACGAATAGAATTAGAGACAATAAATCATTACTAAATTATTCGACGAGAAACAACCGTTTACTAACATTCAACTTCTCTAAATTTGACGATTAATGACTAGAGAACTCGATTAATATAGCTCCAATTGAACTTTTCGTGTCTTTCAATTCAATAATTTTATATATATATAGGAATAATCGAAACGCAAAAATATTATTAAGCAAAACAGACTTTTTCGGATGGCTGTCGGGTGGAGTTTCAGTCATAAACCAGCTTATCAACGATAGACTCCTCTGTGACGGTGTGCATGCATAAATAGTTCTGTCAAGAATGAACAGTAGAGGTTTTCCCGCATATTCAGAATCTCTGGGAGAAAAGAGGACATTAAAGCCGAGATAAAATGCTCAGTTTCGCAAAATAATGCACTGAGGAAAAAATTTGCATGGATAAATAATTTGCTATAGTTAGAATCGCCCAAAGACGATAAATTGTAAAATTTATCAAACATAAAATTTAAAAATTAATGAAAACCATTCTTACACTTTATAACTGCTTCCTCTTTCTTAGAAGTTTCGCCTTTGTCAGAAAATATCGAAATGCGAAGTCAGTCAGGAGGTGGAAAATCATCTGAATATTTTAATTGCCCAGAGTGAAGACTGACTTTCAGCGAGATAATGTGCAGACATTCTCCTCTATTTAGAGTCATTTATTAATCAAGAAAGTTGTTAAAGTATGAAGTTATTTTAATTCATTGTTATTCTGTCATTGTCCTCACTCTAATTATTTGAAAATTTTAGTAGTGTCCACTTTGTTGTTTTGTAGTCATGCTACGCAAAAAAGGATGCAAAATAAATTGAAATAATCAAAATATAAAGATTTCATATCATATTTGAGATTGTTATATTAATCGTCCTATAATAAATTTACATATTATAAAAACACACAAATTATTAATGATGAAATCAAGTTAAAATGGATTTTGTTATGTCTCTTATAAATTTAAACGTTATGCACAAAATAATTAACTTTAAGTACTTAAGCTGCAAATATTGTTTGTTATCTATCAAAAATAACAAACAGATTGCGAAGAAATTAAACCTTATATCGAAGAAATTAAAAATTGCATATTGAAATGTTTTCAAAATTTACAATTACGTAAAGTAACCGCTATAAAGTATATGAAAAATTTCAAAGTTCCAAGTTACTCAGAAGAAAATTAGCAGAATAGACGGTACAGTTATTGAATCGGAAGTAACTTTCCAACTTTACCATCATTTTGATTTACGTGACGACTTCATAAATGTTTGTAGCATAAATTTGTTTTAAGGATGATGTTGGTCGATGAAATGTCTGTAACGTGCGATTTGTTAACTAAAAGAAGTTATAATCATAAACGGAAAAATTCTCTAAAATTAATACTGCTTCATTTATTTTTAATTTTTCACTTCAATAATTTTAACTCGACAATCTACAGTCAATTTCTGTAAGTTTTCAGATAATTTTGTTAAAAACAGCGCTATTTTATACCTAAGAGGATTTTTGGAGTAATTTCCGCATGAATCTGTTTATCATTACTTTCATAAAATTATCAATTTTTATGTACTCTGATAAACAGTTCTACTATCAAAGCATCGCAATAGGGAAAAAAATGATAAATCATGTGCTGAAAAAATACAAGATGTTTAACAATAGACAGTGCAGATTTAAAAAAAAAATACAAAATTCTACAGGAAAAAAGTTAATAAATTAACTAATAATGAAATATCGTTGCCAGACAAGACACTCAAATACGTCATACCAGCAGCTTTGTTACGTTCATATCGCTGCTGCCATCTGCAAACCAATTTCGCAACTACAGCAGCAATTCCATATAAAAACTAATTATAAGAATTTCAAGATAATAATAATAAAATAATCATTATACAATATAAAACATTAAAGCCTCTATGCGTTTAAATGATGTGTGATTAAAAATTTTTAAAAAACTATTAATTCAATGAAAAATAATGAATGAATAATAAAATTTTATCAATTGAAACTTTTACATATTGATATCAATTAGTAATAATACTAGCATGGAAAAAATTCTTATTAATAAAGAAATATAATTTTAGATAATTTTTCATTCATTAGTTGGCAAAACTTTCATCTTATATATATATTTATACATCACTATTAACTTTGACCGTCGATGGTCGTCGTGTTAGCTTATATATATACTGGAGGAGGCGATCGGACCGAAGGTCCGGGTAGCGTAATTGGTAACGTGTCTGCACGGATAGCAGAAGTTGCGGGTTCGTGTCCCGCTTCGGGCCGATTTCTTTTCCTCCAGTTCCAAATTATTAAAATTATTTATTTAATTTAATTATAATTATTAAGTTTAGTAAGAGATGGCGCCTAACGCCAAGCTCTAGTGCCAAATTGTCTTATTAATTATTTATTTATTATAGCCAACTCTAGCCCGATAATTCGGCTCTTGTGGATGTGTAGCTTTGTAACGGGTTAGTCGTTATTTATTTATATCTAATTTACATTTTGTTTACAAACAAATGTATATTGTTTCTACTGTAGTTCCAAATATATATATATATATATTATATGAACATGTTTGTGCCTATATTTCACTCAGCAGCCAAAACTATACATCACACATGAATGGTGTTTGTGTGTGGTAGTAGCCCCAAGTCTCCCATCATACACTATAGTGGTTGCGTCTCAATAGCTATAAGGGTGTGAGAGATACGGGGGTTGAAAATGGTTGACTTTGAAAATGTGTAATGCTTCAATGAGAATGTTCCAGTTTTTTCTCACACATTCCTCACACACATTCTCTGTCCTCACTCTCATTCTTCACCCCTACAACCTACTCTCTCTCATTTCTTTTTAAATTAATATTACATCATAGTATTTTTTTAATAATCAAATAATTAAAAAAAAATTAAATGATAAAAACAAACAATGAATATTCTAGAAAGTTTTGGATTACTTTAATAATTTTTAATCCTTCAAGAATGTTCCTTAATATTTTATATTATTTCAGAAGCTTTTGGACGTTTCCAATAACAGAACTGATGCAACCACCACGTTGAACCTAGAGGTGAAATTTGGTACACAGTTAGGGTACGTCATGAAAACGCATACTAATAAGGGATTTTTCGAAATTCCCCCATGGGGGGAGAGGGAGAGCATTAAGTCTTAACCTGAAGAATGGCTTCTAATGTACTATTTTTTGTTTTTAATTATGTTTAGTCTTCATTGAGTACTTAGGCATATTAAATTGATAACATTTCAGACATTGTTATAAATATTTTTATATATTTTGATTAATATGAAGCGAACTCACCGTGTATGGTGTTACCAAATATTTTTCTTCCAAGTGCTTTCGACGAATGCATGACGGAAATACATTCGTCGAAAGCGCTTGGAAGAAAAATACTTGGTAACACCGTACATGGTGAGTTCACTTCGTATTAATATTACTTGGCATGAATAGCATACTAGACTATATATTTCGATTTTTTAACCAAATGTTCGAACTGTTTTAAATTCGAATTTATTTTTGCATATTGGTTCAATTATAGAACGATTATAAACATTCCAGAAAATTTATCAAATTAAAAACAATTGATTTGATTCTCAGCAATTCTCATCATTCTCAGCAGTAGGGTTAAATAACAATTACTATGGTTGTTGAAATATTGAATGCAAATAGGGTTTGCTTGCAAAATCCGCATGAGTGAAGCTGCGGGTAACAGCTAGTATATACATATATATATCATCAATGAAAGTGTATGATTATGTTACATAATTGCAAATGGCTGCTTGCAAAATAACAGCTTCACAATTACACAATAAGAATGTTGTTCATATTTTAGTTTTTTCTTTTTCTTTTTAAATTGTTTAATAATTAAAGTTATTTAAAACACGGTACTATTGTATAGTAATTGATACCAGTAGTTCAGAAAATAAAGTAGTGATACTTCTGAAGAAGAGAAAAGTAGAAAAAAATCTCACCAAATGGGGAAAAAAAAAATCAAAGAAAAATTCAGGGAATGCAAACGATTCCAAACCTGTCCCATGGATTACTTTTAACCATGCAAAAAAATATACTGGTACTGAATCCAATGAAAATGAATCTTAAACATAATATGTATTATCTTAAGCACATATGTTTTGTTTGCTTATTTCAACAACATTAGCATCAGAATACGAAAAATTGCATGAACTCATTATCATGTTCCACTTTAAAAATCTCAGTTGTCACAGCAACAGAAAAAATAGTCATGAATTAAGTTAAGAATCTAAAATATTATTGGCATAGTTGTCGTCCACAGCCTGCACCGTGAATAGTTATATCTAAATTTAAATGTCTGAAAGTGAAGGTTTGCTCAGAGTCCAGATGTCATAACTGGCAAGTGCACTGCATGGTAAATGGAGGTTGCAGGTTCAAGTCCCGCTCCAGGCTAGTTCTTTTCTTCCAGAATGTTCTATATTATTATTATTATTAATTTAGATAAGAGATGGCACCTAATGTCTACTTCTAGTACCAAATTACTTAGTTTCTATTAGGTTGTTCTGAAAGTAATTTTGTTTTTTTTAAGTGAAAAAAAAAACAATTTTCTTATAATATACAAATATTATATATTGACCCTTTTGGTCCAATACCTTTTGCCATCTTTCTGGTAGTAGCATGATTCCATGCTCATAAAAGTTCTAATCTTTGCTTACAAAAAACTGATTCAAGTGATTTTTGACATCTTCATTTGAAGTAAATGTTTTACTGTTTAAAAATTTTTGTAAAGAATGGAACAAGTAATAATCAAAGGGTACCAGATCTGGTGAATATGGTGGGTGTGGTATAGCACATCCCATCCCAGCTATAACAGAAGCTTCTGAAGAGTTACCAAACTTGTGTGAGGTGTGGCATTATCACGGTGAAACACTATACATTTTCAGTTGATCAATTCTGGCCTTTTCTGTTTGATAGTATCACTCAGTTTGTCCAGTTGATGGCAGTACACTTTGAAATCAATTGTTGAATAACGGTAGAAGCTCAAAAAAACAATTCCCTTAAAATCCCACCAAACAGAGATCATCACTTTTTTGATGAATATCAGCTTTCAAAGTGCTTTGAACCGGCTCATCTCTTCTACTCCCAAAGATCATTTGTGTTTGATATTGTTGTAAAGAATCCATTTCTCATCACCAGTTATGATTCGCTTCAAAAATGGATCTTTTTCTTGACGTTTGAGAAGCAAATCATAGATGTTGATGCAATGGAGCAAATCTTTCTTTAAGAACATGTGGAACCCATATATCAAGCTTTGAAACAAAACCAAGTTGTTTCATGTGATCATAAACAGTTGAATTTGGCAAATTTAATCTCTGTGATTTCTCATGTTGTAATTCAGCAGTTTGCTTCAATCAATACCTTTATTTTGTCTTCATCAGTTTCAACTGGCCTTCCGGAACATGATGCATTTTCAATATCAAAATTGCCAAAATAAAATTTTGCAAACCAGTTTTGGCACTGTCTGTCAACATATCATCTCTATACATGTCATGCAATTTTTTTCTTGCTTAAATAACATTCTTACCTTTTCGGTAATAAAAAAGTAAAATATGACGATAATGCTGCTTTTAATTTTCCATATTTGACGGGACACAAAAAAAAAACCCCCCCAATTGTACAGAATCAAACAAAATTTTTTTACAAATAAGCCTAAAATGTCAGCTGCTAAAATATATAATGACAATACAGTGTAGAATGAAGTAGGCTGGTTAAAAATATAACTAATCCCTTCGGTGGTAAAAAAATGAAATTACTTTACAAACAACCCAATTATTATTAATTATAGCATAATAATAGCCCAATTAATTACAGCAATCATTTGACTTATTAAGATATTTTTATTTTGTCATCTATAAAAAATTTTTACAATAAAAAAATGAAGATGTTGCTGATATTTCTGATCAAGATTAATAAAAAATCTCAGATAATGGCAATACTTTAAAACAATTTGTAAAAGAAAATACTCTCATTTAACTAAAATTAATCTTAATGTAGTCATTTTAATTGTGATTTTTAACTAATTATTGATTGCTTTAATAAACATATTTCTTTAACTAAATATAATAGTATACTTTTGTTAACTTTTGAAACCTAACAGTGGCGTAGCAAGGGGGGCAAGGGGGTGTATCATGCACTGGGCACCACTCACAGAGGGGCGCCCAAATGGTCTCCAAAACAAACTATATGTGTTTCTGGAGGGGGAGGAGGCGCCAATAAAGTGTCGTGCCCTGGGTGCCAGTTATGTTTGCTACGCCACTGAAACTTAACCTATGTTTTGCACAAGTCCCTTGTTTCATATAGCATGGATTTGCATAACATGGTAATTATGTTTTGAAAAAGTGCCATGTTATACAAGGAATGCCTATATTAATAAGGCTATTCTTTATCAGTGTTCTAATGAGTACGGGTGTTTAAAATGAGATGTGGCTACTGCCTAGATCAATCACGACAGTGAGTGCATTTGTGTAGTGTAAACTTTACTTCAACAATTGATCACAATTCTATATAATGTAAATACTACCTATGTCATTCCCACAAAGTGTAGTGGGCTTGTTTTTGGTACATTTTCAATGTTACTATTCTACTGTTTGTTATTTTCTCTCTGTATTCTTTCTTTCTTTTTTTTTTTTTTTTTTTTACTTTGTTTTAATAAATTTGACAAAGATGCCCTGTGCCTCCCTTTTTCTGCCCCTATCCTATTTCTGTATTTTCACCTTCAACTTCACATTCTGCCTTTATTTTATCTTATTTTATTTTTTATTTTTTTTATTTATTTATTTTCTTTTTCAAGCCAGGTAATACCACTGAGTGCACCTGGTCTTCCGCCCCTGTCAGCTATAAGTGTATAAGTGTACTGCCTAGATCATATTGATTCATTTTTTTTACCAACAGCCACTTATGATAAGGAAGTTACTGTAATCATATCAAATTTTGATGTTCATATTTTGATGGATAAGCACAAATTATGGTCCCTAAAATATGTTTTTGCTATTTTTGCAACAATGTCTATGTATGCATACATGTATCTCAAGTTCTATTATATGAATTGACACAAAATTCCATATTTAAACATTTTTCACTGCTATCTTCACTTAATTAACTTTTGGTATTTATCAGTCAATAGAAAGTCACACTTTACTGATAAGACTTTTTAGTTTTTCAATACATGCAACCCTTCAGACTTGGCAAATTGTGTTCAAATTTGGCAAGTAAACATTTTCTAATGATGTATATATGTATGCCAAAATAATCAAAATCAAAAGACAATTACACCTCCAGTGATTGGCTATGTTGTGGCCACATCAGCTTGTTTTTTTTTTCTTTATTACATTTTATTAAATGCAAAAATATTTCTGATTTAGGTGATCTTTGGATGTTTCTATATACTCATCAGGCTTTGAGATGTATGTCATGCTTATTCCTAATTCTTTATTATATTTGTACATTTTTTTATAATTCTATATTTGTCATTATACTCTATATTTAACCTTCTATTGGACACATTTGATCAATTTGATACACTGCAAACATTTTGAATTGTAATTTGTTAATAGAAAATTGTAGCCATACCATTTTTCAGTAGCATCATTTTTTCATTCCTGCTAATAACCATTATAATCCTCAGCCTCATCATATGGTTTCAAAATGCTTAAAAAAGGAGACTACATGGTCAAAATTGATCAGAAAGGTGACAATTTACAATGGGTATATACACAAGAGCAATCTTCATTTGAATGTGTGTATGAAGCAGGACAGTAGTTAATAACATTGTAGAGAGATATTAATAAAGTGAGAATTTCAAAACAAATATTAATAAAGGTTGTTTTCCATTAAATTAAAATTTGCAACCTAAGTAGAGTCAACTTAAAGTCTATACAGATAATCCATTCTATTCTAGCATGTTGTATAGTTAAATACACTAATTATTTTTACTGAATTTTGGTTTAGTATGCCACTTGATAAGATTTCCCAATAGTACTCTGATGATATTATCACAATAAGTTAATCTTTGATGTAATCTGATGGCTTGTCTTAATATAAAGTGTGTGAGAGTAATACTAGATGTTTCTAGTATAAAGGCATGATCTAGAACAAGAGTTGCCAAAGTGGTAGATATCAACCCCTAGGAGTTGATATATTATTATTAGGAGGTGGATGGATATACATATTATGTTTTTGAATATTGTTTCAATAAATTTAATAGAACAGCTACCTGTCAACATGTAAAATGGCTATGGATCAACAAATGGAAATTGCTGAGTCCATGCTCTAGTTCTTACTTACATAGTACATGGCTAAAAATGTCGAAAATATAGTAGTTTCAGAGCTCAAAAATTGCAAATTTTCTATTCAACTTGATGAGTCTGTTTTTGGTGTTTCTTCTCTTCTTATGGCTTACAGCAGATATTTTAGTAAAATTAAAATGTGAAATCATTGAGGAATTTTTATTTGCTAAATATCTGGAATGTGATGGAAAAGGTCTGACAATATATCAGAATTCAGAAGATATTTGAATAAATATGATATTCCAATTAACAATATAGCAGTAGTTCACTGTGTGTTGCATAGAAACTACCTTGTGGCAAAATATCTCAGTCCAGATTTACATAACGCTTTACAGTTTTGTGTTAAATCTGTTAATCAAATTAGAGCCCAACCTCTTAAATCAAGATTGTTTTTCAAACTTTGAAAAAAATGACAAACTAACAAACCAGTTGCACCAAAGTCAGATGGTTGTCTAGAGGTGCATGTTTACAAAGGCTCGTTGAGTTATTTGATTCTACAATAGAATTTCTTACCAAAATTAATTCTGTTATGAGAACTGCAAAACGTAAGAACCACATTTTTTACTTAGCAGACTTACTTGTAAAATTCAATGATGTTCAAACAAGGCTCCAAGGTCAAGATGTCACAATTATTCAAGCTCAGACAATTCTTTTAGGTTTCCAAGTTAAATTAAACTTGTTTAAATCTTCATTGTTATGTAAAGATTTTCAGTACTTTCCAAATCTACAATTGCAAATAAAAGATGAAGATTTGGAAATATACCATATTTACTCACATATAAGATGAGGTTTTTATTCATTTTTCATTGCTTCAAAAATCTAGGTCGTCCTATACGTGCGAGTAAAGGATTCTTTGCATTTTTGCAATAATTTTTGTGAACCACGTGTTTGCAGTTTTTACCAGATGGTCACCCTCTGGTGTTTAAAAACATAAGTATTTTATCTGGGTCGTTTCAATCGTTCTTGTGTATTGTCAGGAGTAAAGATGAATAGGTATAGGAAAAGCAAAGTTTTTGAATTAAATTCCAATTTGAAATTCCAAAATCACATGGAGTCCAACATAAGTTTTAATCCATTCCCCACATGAAATGATTACTTGGAGAAACTCATAAGTGTAATCAACAGAGTGCAACCTAATAAAGGAGAAATATTTGTCAAACTCTTCTGTTGAATATTCCCAACTAATCAAATCTTCAATCTATCTAGCCCGTAGCATAGCATTGTAACTGGTCTGTAAAAAGTTGTGCTCCAAATGCCTCATAACTAGTACTGCTAAAAATGTTAGCAGAGATTCAGTCCATCAGAATCCTCTTGTTCTATAAATAATGCTTATTATCATCAGGTTATTCAGTAAGTAATGTCTGAAATTGTAATGTAAAAATTTTATCATTATTTCCTTCTTCACAGATGTAGTAGATGTATAACTATATGAGTACAGTACATATGTAAACATGTTTATGTAGGCAAAATAAATTAATGCAACTTCACTTTTGAAGATCAGTAATTGAATAAACCTTCATGAAGATGGGCATGGAAAAAATCCAGCTTGAACATATGAGTGGACATTTGTACTTCCCTGTACTCTCATAAACAAGTTTCACAAAATATCTTGATCACAAAGTATTTTCTATTGCTGACACCTTGTTTTTTAGAAATGCTAAACTTCACAGCATAGTTTCTTTCAGATATGATAGATATGTGTATACTACAGTAAATTTAACATCTTACTAGTTTTGCAAAATATAAATTTCATAAAGTACAAAATCATGACTAGTTCATGGTAATTTAAAAAGAAAATTTTTATCAAATTCATTTTGAAAGGGCTTCACATAATATTCTTAAACTTTGTTATGAATAATTTTATAAACTAAATGGTTAAATTATATCAAATGTATTTCAGGAAGTTTGTTTATTTTTTTATTATTATAATTTGAATACAGTGAATAAATCGAGAGGGAAACATTCAATGTCATTCATTCACAGAAATTTCACACCTAATAAAAATTGTTATTTAGTTTCAAGCAAAAGTTAATTTTATTATTATTTTATTTATAAACTTACTGGCAGATGATCTGTTATCCAACAACAGTTTAATAGAAGAAAATTAACTGTCACTATTTTCATTTGCAATAAACCATTTTACTTTCTTTCTCAAAAGAATGAATTAAAAAAATCTAATATAATTTTTGAGCTATTTTTAATCAAGAAATATAATGTTTTTTATAATTATATCCATGTTTGTAGAAAAAATATTGATAGTAACAATGCATGGTTAAGCATAGCATTATGCCTAAAACAAAAATAAGAAAAATAAGGTTATGTTTGATGAATTTAAATGAACAGTTACGACTATAAAGTTATTGTCAAATACAACAATATTGGCTAAATCAGCTATCTACTAACAATTTAATTAAAAAATATATATTTAATATCTAAAACTGTTTAATAGTTAATTGAAAACTACATTATTTTGAATGTAAATGAAACCAAATTAAAAATATATATATATATTCTGCTAAAATCTATCTGAAATGCAAATGACAGTTCATATTCCAATTAAGCTTAACTGAGCAATTAAGAGATCTGTTACAATATTCCAGCTAGCAACCAGAAAAAGCTGGTATTTTCAGGGTTTTTCTAACAGGACATAAAAATCAGAAAAAATTTCTGATCAGGTCATAAATCAGAAATTTTCAAATAAATCAAAATTATGGGCATAGTCACATTGTACCAAATATATTTTTCCCCAAAAACTCAATAAATAAAATTTATATTAAATGCTTTCTTGGAAGCTGAATTCTTATTTAGCAGCCAACAAAATCCCAAGGCCAGTGTATCCAAGATTTGAGCTCACCATCACTCCTACATCATTATTTTCCCATAAATGATGATTTTATCAATTTTTGCAGCTAGATTCCAATTGATAGTCAGTCAGATTGAGACAAATGGGTTAAACATTCAATCTCAGCACACTTATGTACCCTAAATACTATTACTTTTTTTCATTCATAGTTTGTGATTCAGTAATTCTCCTATTTAAATTCCATAATATTGCAGGTCAGATAGACTGGAGGCTGATGCAGGTAGAGGATGAAGTTTATTTGAATTATTGTTGTTAACCTCCTTCTAGATAAATGAACAGTTCCTAAAAACTTTCATTGCATTTGCTAAAACAGTCCAAATACATAAAGAACAAATATACAAACTTTCTTCTTTATGCTAAATGTACAATGAGATCCATTAGTTAAGAACAAAAACTAATTAATCTGTGACAGATATATTAAAAAAGAAAAACATATTTATTGTTATACTTAATGACAAAAATGCAATTTAACAAAACAAATATGTAATTTTTTTACAATCAGTTTCATGAGTTCAAGTTTAAATTTTATGTTTCTTATAATTTTTTATAAATATTGCTTTAACAAAGTATTGTAAAAGAGAAAAAATATACAGAAAGTAAATTTTCTTATTATCAGTTTCAAGTTTCAAATTCATCATCAACCTTTTAAATTGTTACTAAGGCAGCTATCACTATAGTAATGCATGCATAGATTACTCCAATAAAAATAAAAAAATATTTTATAAATTTTTTCAACATCTAAATGAAGCAAGTATTTATACATAGATAATTCTTTAAATTAATTAAGATTTCAATTTTTTAAAACTGCTCGTTAAGCATTTCTAGCTATTCAAAAGCATTCTACTATCTCTAAAATTCATTACATTACATTTGAGTCTCATGCTATAAAGCCACGATATTTCTGTTGTTTTAGAGCTCTCTTATGTTTAGTTTCTCTAAGACAGTGCTTCCTAAGCTTTTTTTATTCATGACCTCATTTTATTATGGGAATTTTTTCATGACCCCAGGCAAGGTTTTAAATATAAAATAAAGACATACAAATATTGCCTATAACTACTTTATTTATTTGCAAGCAGAACAATATACATATATATATATAAAAAACCAGTTTTAGGATTTGCTTTAAGTATACAAATATTAATGAAAGTAAATTATGCTTTAATGAGATGGATGTGCTTATTTTTTTGCAGCATAACAATTTAAACCTTGGTGCAATATTTGACACTACCAGATGTAAAGCATCTTCAACATTTTTCAAAGTTGAATGATATCTGAATTTAATAAGAGTTAAAACTGAAAAAGTCATTTCACATATATATGTGGTGCTGAATGGCAGAAGAACATTTAATGCATTTCAGAAATTGCAGGAAATTCAACTCTAGCTCCAATCCAGAATTGAGTCAAGCATTTTTGTTGAAATTCAAGTTTCAAGTTAGAGTCACTTGATAGCTCAGCAAATTCCTCTTGGGCTTTATATAGCAAATGATTATCATCATCAATGTTAATTAAAAATGGTTTTGAATCCAAGATAACTTTTTGAAATCAAAATTTGATTTCAAAAAGTTATCTTGGATTCAAAACCATTTTTATAATATTTGTGAAACTGTGCATGCATGTGAATTTATTTCCAGTGCGCTTGTGTGGCACATCAAGTTACATATTTACCTTAGTTAAATAACTTATATGCTGAATTACAATGCATCACTAAAATTATGATGCACTTAGGTGTATTTTTTAATATCTGAATACAATTTACTATTCAACTTGGCCAGTATTATGATTTTATAACTGAGTTGTACAGAAAATGTAATAGTTTCAATTAATGATAATGAAAAAATCCAATTAATATTTCTTCAAATTAAACTGTTTGAATTTAATATTTGCAACCCCAGCAATTCGCTTTGAGATCTCATTTGAGGTTGCGACCCATAGTTTAGGAAGCCCTGTTCTAAGATTTTGTTTTGTCCCTAAAGATTTTCACATTTCTACTAAATGCTTCCATACATAAGGTCAAAGTAATTTTTTTCTTTTGTTAAAATATTCCTGTATTCTATCTTTCAATCTTCATTGAATTACATCAATATAATCAAAAAATTGGGCTTGAACTCACCTTGGGTCAGTTATTTTCTTCCAGAAGGTTCTAAATTATTTATTAAATTATTAAAATTATAATTATTAATTTAGATAAGAGATGGTGCCCAACGCTTACCTATAGTACCAAATTTATTTGTATTAATTATTTGATTATACAAATATTTAGGAGATTGTTGGATTATTATATTAACTCATCAGACTTTGAGATATGTATTATCTATATATATAATCAAGACGAGTTGATAATAATAATAATAATCAGTGCAGAGCCCAAACGGTTAGGAGTTTAAAGTTGAAATTTGGTACACAGTTAGGATACGTCACGAAAACGCACACTAAGAAAGAATTTTTCGAAATTCCTCCCCATGGGGGAGAGGGACAGAATTAAGTCTTAACACTTCCATCAACAATGGAAGTGTTATGTAACAATAGAATTGTCAACAATAAAAGTGTTACGTAACAATGGAATTGTTAAGAGAAAGCGACATGCAAGACGCAGATGCAATTTTTTTCGTTTTTGCGAGAAATCAAACATATTTTTAGACCATCTAAAAATTCTCTAATTAGTCTGGAAACATGGGATCTAATTCTTGCATTCTGTGAAAATGGGTAAGGTTGACTATAACGTAATAATCTTCGCTATCGTTAATTTTGCCCGAGCAATGGCGAGCCCACCCGCTAGTGTGTAAAATAAAAATAATTCTGAATTTTAATTATACTTCTGGAAAGCTTTTGAAAAATAATTGAAGTTGTTTTCAGCTTGAATATTTCTATTTTTAAAAATATATTACTCTCACTTAACATCACGTTACTTTTGAATGCATTTTTTCTATAAACAAATAGTAGACTCTGCTCTCTATTCTACTTCACCTTAGATATTAATAACCTTATATTATGACTTTTTTGTATCATAAATGGCAAGAAATTTTTTCAACATAATTTTTAATTTATCAAAATTAACAACAATAATACTTAATTTGTATTTATTAATTTTAACACAGTATTATGAAACATAAATAAAGAATTATCATTATAATTTTATTATTACATATATTAGAATATTTACTAGCTCATACAAATACTTAATTTATATTTCAAATATATGGACATTATTATCTGATATTAATTTAATTCAAATTCAAATTCAAAATTTATTCGTAATAAGGCGATAGCCAGTTACAAAGGATGTTTTTGACAACAATCGCTTGTTATTAATATTAAAAAATACACTAGCAACACAAGTCAAACCAAGCATTATATTCCACATTTAGTTATCAATCATAAATATTTTAATAACATCAATTTAAAGTCATTTCAACCTATACTGCAACTGGTAACTTTCTTCATACACATGGTTCTATAACATACAATACCATTAATTTATGTTACTTATGTATTCAATGAATTTGTTACATTAAAAATTTGTGGGCATATTTATATAGTCTATAAATTATGTCTATCTTGGCTGTATGGAATATTTCATACATTGCTCTTTCAGTAGTGCACCTTGTTAACATATGCAAGTCAAGATTGTGTGCCAGTTCCTTTGCATCTTTACAGCCACGAAACATGTGAAATTTTGAAATTATTTTTTGGCATCTTGGGCAGATACTCTTAGAAAACTCAATGAAATTATTATTAATTAATATTAATTCTTTATTTATTCTAAGTTGTATGAAAAATCTTTTAACATTAAAAGCCAGGTTAGTTAACATGTAGTTATTAATAAATGGATACTCAAGAATTATGTTATACCAATCAGTTTTCTCTCTTGTGAATATGTCTTCTATGTCCTGTGATAAAGAGATTTCGAGCACATTTTGTATCAACATTTGGAAATGTTGTTCACTTATTTCAGGTAAATCTAGGAATATTTTAATAGAATATCCAAAGCGCTTTAAAATTTGTGCAATTTGTGACACCCAGTTTTTACTTTGTACTTTAATCAAAGATTTTCGATACAATTGGTATAATAATACAGTTGAAAGATTTCGAGCGTCTCTTATTTTAAATAAAAATTTCATGTATCTCCTTATTAAAGTAGCACTCAATCTAAACCTGCTTAATTCCAGTCTTAACACGCTACCTGGTGTGTTATAATCCAGCAAAAAAATCTTGCGTACAAACCTATTTTGGACAACTTCTAATTTTTGAAAGTTCGTAAGGCTCCAAATTGGGGCCGCATAGCCAATGGAATTCATTATTATAGAGTTAAACAGCCGGAAATGAACTTGGATGTTCTTTATCTTTGCCCAAAATTCTTCTTAATTAACAGCAATAATCCACCCGCTGGACGACCGTTTCCACACTTCCTCTGAGCTCCGCTGAACAACACCATGTTTTCACGTTTTAACACCTCCTCATCTTCTTTATTTAGATTAACAATCCAGGTTTCCGAGAAGCCACATATCGTTTGAGATTTTATATACTCTTTTACTGACTTTCTATGCATTTTCCCCCGGAGACCTTGTATATTCCAAAAACTAATAAATAATTTGTCTCTAACGTTATTAGTATATCTTATAAATGCAAAATTATTATTGCTAACATCATTGACTCTATCATCCAGACTTGTGATAGAGTTTTGAACCAATTGTAAATTATTTCCAATTGAATCAGAATTAGGTGTATTACACCTTATTTCCCCTTCCTTTCCTAACTCTGCAGTCAAACATCTCCTAAAAAATGATTTAATTGGATGATCTTATTTGAGGCAATATCGTACGTATATACTAAGTTATCTTTTATGTAATAATCATCTCGTACTAGTATTTTCTTCTTGTTTGACTTTTCTAGTTTAATTCTGGCCTGTAAATGTTTTTTCCTTATCCTCGATCTCCTACATAGATCGGCAGTAAAAATTATTTTTTTCTCATTCTCACCAACTAAATTCGGTTTCGTTCTCCAAAATTCTTTAAGAATTAAATTCCTTATATTTACAGACTCTAGGATTATTTTAACAATAGGTTTATTATTACTGCTATTTAATTTAATTAATCCTTCTATTTCAACATTTTTCAATTCTAATTTATTATTAATAAATGAATTTATTTCTTGTAAATAATCTAGTGTTGCGAATGGATAATTTATAATAATTATGTTCTTTTTAGTCTTTTCATTCGCTAATTTGTCAAACTCAAATTCGAACATACCTTTAAGATGGTCATTAGTTTCCGATTTTTTATCCAATTCTTGTAGCTTATATCTAATTTCCGTCAATTCCTCTTTATAACACTTATTTTCTTCTTTCAATATATTTACCTCAGATTTAATCGATTGAATCTCGATATTTAACCGACGAAAATTATCCTGGATTAACTCGTAAATAGATTGCAATGTATATGGAGATTTAACTGCAGTTTGTAATTCCGGTTCATTTACTGGTTAAAAATAATCATGAATTGTTGGTTCTTTCGTGAATACAAACGGTTGTTTACTCTCTTCTTCTATTTGGTGGTAATCTATACTTAAAATTTCTACCTGTTGGTTTTCTTTCTCCTTGTCCTTGGAGCTTTCCTTCCGAGGTCTCCCACGCCCCTTCTTTTGCATATCCTGATGACTTATTTGTTGTGGGGAACGGGGGAGAGGACCTGGATTGGGCTCAACTCCAGCAATTATTAACAATATTATAATCAAATCCAGGGATAAACCATTCGCCAATTTCTCTATTTTACCGTCGAACATATTCCTCTTCCTTTAACACAATTGTATTTTAGTATACTAAGTATCAGCTGCTTCCAAAAGTTCACTCTCACACCAGACGAGCAACTCACATCCCCATATTAATTTAAAACATATTTACAATAGCAAATTTATTGAATATTTAATTATATTAAATAATTATATAAAATTTGGCACCATATTCAAATATCAACAAATTAACTAAGTTCAGGTAAACAAATTATTTCTTTAAAAATTTTTTGGACTAGTTAGTTTAGTCCAACACCATCACTCCAATCAAAACTTCAATACAAAAAAATTGAACATAAAATTTCATTCTTATTCTCAACTGTTTAATTTTAAGTTCTGTTTTCTGAACTTAACAACAATAATACTTAATTTGTTCAGCTTGGAATGATGATGCCAGAAAACTAATCCAAAAAATTTTCTAAAGGAATAAATAATTTGGTTAACTTGAATTAGCAATTTTTGTTTTTTGATAACTGGTAAATACAGTAGAGCCCTATTATCCAAGATAATGAGACTAATTCTACTTCAGATAATTGAAAACTCAGATAAAACAAACAGCCAGAGTCATTTTGGATTAAAAATTACAAATATAAAAGATTTATAGGGTATAGTACTTTTATGCCTTTTTTTTTATACCTTAATGAAATTAATCATATATAAGAATATCATTTTTTACATCTTTGATCATACATTTAATATGTACAACAGTTTTATTAATAAAAATATGTATTATTGTAAATTAGTTACATTGAATATGAATGGTTTGTCATACACTGAATAAAATAAACATAACAGATACAAATCATTTTGTAAGACACACAACTTTGTTTTGAACATTTGTTTAAAAAGTCATTTACAACTTCATTTTATAATGGTTCCTCCCTTGTTTACCATACTGTTCTGCAATCACCTCAGCATCATTTTTCATAATTGGTCTGTTCCAGATGTGCCACGAGAATGGGTAATAAAGGATAGATCCCTTACCACCCAACTATTCTCATTGTGGACCTGATCAAACCCACAATGAGCATGCAAAAAACAACCTTCTTAGTGTCTAGAGGGTAAAAATAGCTTATTTCTGTTAAAAAATCACTTAATATATATATATTAAGTGATTTTTTTTTATTATTATTATTATTATTATTTAAAATGTATATAGAAATAAAATAAATCAAGCCAAGAAAGGAATATATAAAATAAAATAAGATTCAGAATTTTTAATTCACATTCATCACGTTATAACAACTATTATTGTATTTTGATCATGACAGAATCATATAAAAACTTGCAGCTGTTAGGAGACTCTCATGAATTTTATAGTTTCTACTTAAATTATCTTTAATATTTATATTAGACTTTTGATTATACAGGCAATATTAAAAAATTATATATATATCAGTATATATAATTTTATATCCAAAAATCAATCATCCCCAAACATTTTTGTTTTAAAATCTATTTTTAAAAAATTAACAAATTCCATATTTGATTAAAGACAAAATATGCATACACAATGTACATAAACTTCTTATCATTTTATTTTTAATTATTTAAAATATATAAAAATTAAAAATAATAGTTACATACTTTAAAAAATTAAATACAAACCTTTAAAATCCAGCATTTATTTTTAACCCAGTTATGTTAGTATTTAGCATCATCAGGTTTGAATATAAATGTTTTATAACAAAAACATTGAAAATTTTTGCTTTGTTTCCCTAACAAAGCAACTTGTGATGTTTTTGTTCTTTAGGATCCATATTCAAACCTGATAATGGCTATTAATATAGCTGAAATGTTTCATATTTTATAAGACAACTACATAAGTTTACAAAAGAAATACCTAACATATTCAAATTGTTTACAGAGCCTAAAAATATTTTAATTATAGAAAGATTAATATTTTTGAAATGTCTTCAATTCCATAATAAGATCTGCACAATATGAACAATATTCTAAACTCATTCTAATTAAATATTTCTTTTAAATTTAAGGAACATAAAATTACATAACAGGCTATACTCTGCCTGGAAAAATTCCTCAGCAATTTGACATGATCTCATTTTCTCAAAATACTGAGTCGCTTAGAATTTCAAACATTACACTGTGACATTAAAATCCATTTAAACTATGCTGCTACAGAAAACAGCAGAACCACAAAATTTCCAATTTTTAATATTAATTTATAATAAAAATAATAATTATTATTAAAGTGTAAATTTTTGCTAATTTTTATAATTGTAATATTCTTGAAAGTATAGTTTATAGTTTTGTTCCAAGGTGGCATTATTTGCTGATAAAACATATTAATTAATTATATTTCAAATTACATTAGGATACTTTAAATTTAATATGTTAGATTAGGGTTAATTTAGTAATCTTGCTGAATTTATTAATTGAAATGGTCATATGAGATGAAGCAATGTGATTAAAGAAAATTATAGATACACAATGGGATTGCATGTATGCACATGCATTCCATAGCCATTGTCTTGTTTTGATGAAACTCTTTTCTTTAATATTTAGTTTTAAAAAGTAAATTAAAATATATTTCTACTTTAAGCAATGTACCTATTACATCTGTTACAATAGTTTTCAAAACTGAAGGAAAATCTTTAATCTTAGTTTATTATTTAAAAAATAAACAATTTACATTTACTGTCTATTAAAACTTTTCTGAATAATATTGAATATTGAGATAAAAATTACTAACATAATAAAAATTAATTTAAATGATTTCTTTTTATTGTTTGTTAAGTTTTCAATAGCTTTATCATCACTTAATTAAAGTGGTGGAAATAATCAGGGGAAGTTGAAAATAAAACAATGATATAAATTCAAATGTTTCAGTTTTCAGAAATCATAAAATTGTGATTTAATAAATAAGTAGTTATTCTTTACTTAATAACTGGGTTTGTAGATAGACACTGGGCATCTTTAACATCATTCTTTATTCAGGAATATCTTACACACCGATATGTGTTTTGGGCATACACCCCTCTTCTGATGACTTTTTCTTTAAGATTTAGTAAAGATGTAAATTACTAAATGTCTTAAAGAAAAAGCCGACAGAAGAAGGGCATATGCCTAAAATGCATATTGGTATGTAAAATATTCTTGAATAAAGAGTGATGTTAAAGATGTTCAGTGTCTACCTATACACCAAGTTGTGAAGTAAAGAATAATTAAAAGACACAGTTTTGGAATGAGTCAATAATGAATAAGTAATAATAAACAACACTTTTAGCCCACAACTTTAATTTAGATTGTATTATTAGGCTATCTAACTCTATTTAACAATTTAGAGGGCTTATCACACCAAGGCTGACAAAAAACAGGACCAGATCTTTTACAAAAATGTTAGTCTTTAATAATCACTTTCAAATTTAGGTAAGGATGCATTTCGGATACAAGGACCCCTCACCAGCTTACAAACACATAGCACCAACATATAATTATAATACCAACAGTTAACCAATACAAAATAATTTTTGATATATACAGTGCTCTGTATTTACAATTTTTTATACAATACTATATATATAAAATATATATATATATATAAGGAATTTTTGATATATATATCAAAAATTCCTTTGTATTGGTTAACTGTTAATGTTATAATTATACGAGGGCTATTTTTTAAATAAGGTCCGTTTTTTAATAAGAAGAAAAATACTGTAAATATCGTTAAAATATATTTTTTTCTATATTCTACATACTTTTATCTACTTTTCTACATAATTTCCATTTTGTTTAAACATTTGTCATACCGCTCAACAATTTTTTGAATTCCGACTTCAAAGAAATCTGCTGCCTGTCAAGAAGCCCAATCCACGACTGCAGTTTTCACTTCTCCTTCGTCGTTGAAATATGGACCACCAAGGAACTCCTTTAAGTATCGAAACAAGTGAAAATCACTGGGTGCAAGGTCTGGACTGTGTGGATGATCGTATCGAGTCAAAACGATAAAGCACTGTTTAATCTTTTTGTTTTGTGATCGTCAGAAAGCAGTCTTGGAACGCACTGAGAAAACAATTTTCGATAATTCAGTTTCTCCGAAACAATGGTATACAAAACTGATCTTGAAATCTGTGGAAATTCAATTGATAACGTTGAAATCGTGAATCGTCGGTCCTCTCGAATTTTGTTATCCACATCACGAACCAAATCTTCAGAAATCAGAGAAGGTCGACCAGGGCGTGGCTCATCATGCACATTAACTTGCCCATCCTTGAACATTCTTACCCATTTTCGAACTTTACTGTCACTCATAGCATTATCACCATAAACTTCACAAATCTGACAAGTTTCCAAGTTTCTTGCATTCAAGAATCGAATAACAGATCGTATCTCACAGTCGGCGGGAGACTCAATTTTCTTAAACATTTTAAACTTCTACAGCTCAGCATACAGACAGACGATATGGCTGCAAATGGCGTCAAAACACGCGCCAAGCTTGCTCGGAGCAGAAGCATATGCATACTGCCATGATTGCGCATTATTCTCACTTTTATTCACAAACGGACCTTATTTAAAAAATAGCCCTCGTATGTTGGTGTTATGTGTTTGTAAGCTGATGAGGGGTCCTTGTATCTGAAATGCAACCTACCTAAATTTGAAAGTGATTATTGAAAACTAACTTTTTTGTAAAAGATTTGGTCCTTTTTTCTGTTGGCCTTGGTGTGATAAGCCCTCCAAATTGTTAAATCCTATTATTAGGCTATCTAACTCTATCTGAATGAATAAGTAGTTGTTCTTTTTTGAATGCAGAAAAATTTGACTAAATTTTGAGAACAACATTTGAATAGGCAAAAGTTTAATTATTTTTGATGTTATAATTGTACAAGAAAGATTTTGAACTTTTGCTGAAGTGAGAAATATTAAGATCATAAATTTTCTGTGCTACACTCCAACTTCAATTTATTTGAAATATAGGCCTACTGGCCTACTCAAATGCATTAAGCTGAATTCTTGAATGTAGCCTTCTAGTGCTCATTGTGTACAGCAAATTAAATCATTTTGACACATTCTCACTTCTTGAGAACAGAAGTTAATATTATATTGTAAAAGCTAATATATTTAGTAAGTTCATTGTCAATTTTTAATTTTTTTGAGTTATATTGGTAGACACAACAAGCACTAGGACTTTTTTCTTTGCTCAAATGATTACAGATTTGACTACCTTAATGTTGTGAAATGTCATAATTTGCACCTTACTGATGAGGGACAATGTCCAGCTTAGTGTTCATTGACATACTGCCTACCTTATAAGCAGACATTTGAATTGCTACCAGAAAATGTCACTTTAAGCCAGATGAAGAACCTTGAGCAGCTCTTTCACAATTTGATGAATGCACACTCAATTTTATTAGTCAAACAAATAGTTTTATTCTCAAAAATGATTTGACAAGCAATGAATGAGGGACCTTCATAATAAGGAATTTGAAAGATACTTAAGTTAACTAAAATGAATTACTTAACAACATAATAATTAAATAATATAAAAGCTGTAAGAGAACAATACTGAGTTTAGTTGTCCCATATTGAGTTAATATCAAGTGTTTTCATGAAAGATACTCCACAAAAACATTACTTTCTACAATTAAAACATTTTCTAGTTCTTTAAATATTTTCAATGGGTTTTGGTATTTTTGTAGTTTGAAAAAGTTTATTAAAAACTAATGCTGGGTTTTAAAGGTTTATGTATTTATTTTTACTATTTCATCCAGTACATGTGTTTTATCAAGATTATATATTTGTGTAAAGAGATACTAATTACATATCAAATTTGTATATTAAAGTACTTACTAATTTCAAATTTTCTAATTCACCAAGCCATGTCCCAAGTAATTTCTGTGGATCATCCAATTCATTATCTGTTTCATGATCACTATCTAGTTCTGCTTCACTTGTACTACTGTATGTACTATCCTCACATTCCCAAGCAGCCCTGCATGTTATTTACATAAACAGTTATAGTTTAATTTAAATCATTTAACTTAAAATTATTATCTGATTAAAATTATTATTACACAAAACTTTTACAAAGTAAATATAATTAATTTGTATTTATCTAATTTTACATTTTATTTTTTTACAATAAACAAAAAATTAAACATGATTTTTTTTCCTACTGTTTTTCAAATTGAAAAAGTTTCTTTCAACATTTCTCACCCATTTTTCTCACTAAGAACATTTCAAATGTTGCTTTTATTTTCAAGTGTAAATTTTTATTTATCATTAATGTTTTCCTTATTTTTTTTACTTACCTTATTTAATTTGCTAAAATTTTACATTATTAAAGATGTTCTGTTCTTTTATTAAAACACTTAAAATAATATATATATATATATATATATATTATATCTACATATATGCAGATATAAATTGTCTATTTAATGTTTTTATTCTTCTTACTTAACATTTCATAAATATTGTCTATAGCAGCATTGACAACTGATGATCTGCAAGAAAATTTTAGTAGTCGATGGAAAAATTTGGACATTCATCAAATGAAGGTCACGTAAAGTATTACGAAAGAAATGCAAAATGCTTGGTTGATTTTTCTCACTCATTGGGAGTTTTTTTTATTCAAATCTAAAACCAAATATGAAATGATTATTTATTGATTTATTGACAACAGTCAACAATAAATAATGTTGGTGTGATTGTCATCCTTCATTAAAAAGAGCCAACCAAGAATCCATAAACTAATTTCAAACAAGCAGCAACAAACTTCACACTAATTTGTTATAATCAAACAAGTGAATTTCATATTAATTAATTAATTAAGTAAAATGGAACTTTTATGATCATTATTCTATAGATGTATCTTTTAAAAGAAAAATTCATGATAGTGGTCTGCAGGACTAAAATTGGAAGTTTAATGGTCTGTGAGGTCAGAAAGGTTAGTGATCACTGGTCTATAGAATGATTCTTTCCAAGATAAAAAGATTTTGTAATGATACGATTTGTTAATTTATTTACATAAATTGAAATTAAATAAAATTATTATTATTTTATTACAATACCTAACATAAAATACAGTAAAAAATAAATCATACTAGAATAATTAGGGTATAGTTACAGTGGATATGTGTTCTGACAAAAGACTTTCGATTCATTCAACAGAATAGCAAAACTATATATATATATTATGACAGTGTTTATAGTGCATGCATACTGTTCTTCAGATAATGCCTGAACACTTCATAACAAGTTGGTCATTCAAACCAATTTGTTTTTGTGCAAATTTATATGAGTCTTTATAATTTCATATTGTTGTGTATTGCAATGGATAATGAAAAATTTAACAGTTAAGTTTTTGAAAATAGATAATTGGAAGACAAAAAGGAAAAAAATTACATTACAGAGACTTATCATATGTGGGAAAAGTTTTTAAATAACAAAGGACTTACCAAATAATACAAATCATCTGAAATCATCTGTGGCATCCATCTTAGTTGCATATAGCGTGCATAATTTTTTTCACCAAATACACATATACTATAATCATTTTGTTATGAGAAATAGATTGGAGTGGATGAACTCATCAAAAACCAATGAGGTTATAGTATAAAAAAGTGGACATGTCGTCACAAGGCTGAAACTAGAAAGAGGGAAAACTTTCTGAAAGCCGCCATTGTGATGCTACCCTTTACAAATTCCCTTCAGAAGACATACAAAAGTTTTCAATTTAGCATTACATGTTACAATAAAATACTGTCATCAGCTGCATTTGGAAGTGCCATAATAAGCCTTTAAAAAAAAGAGAAAATGGAATAATAGGTTATTTAATCAGCAAGTTTTACATTCCCAACTGTTAGAGAAAGTACTGGAATAGTGTCAAATTTGCCTCTCAGAGTTTTTGCAATCTCTGCATTTTGAAACCTCCTGAAAAAAGTAAAACCTACAAAAGTAAAACAGGGGGAGGGGGAATTTTGTGGATGTGTGTGCATGTTTGCATGAGTGTGTTGGTGTCTATTTCATTTAATATCATGGAATCAGGTAAAGATAAACAAACAAAATTTGGTACAGTAGCTTTGTGTGTAAGGGCATTAATGCTGTTAAATTTTGATTGTGAAAGGTCAAGGGAGTGGGTCATAGAGAGTATCAGGTGTCATATCTCATGAGTGGTCAGACTTAATAACAATGATAATCTTCATTAGCGTTTACAATTTTTTTTGTCTACAAAAAAATTGTAAACGCTAACTACAGTCAGTCCTTACAGCTACAGTCAAAATTAAGCTTTTTGCTATTTTATTTTACCTTATATTTATGCAGAGTAATAAAATCAAAAATAATTTTTTATATAGATGAACTAGAATTGTAATTTTCCATTTTTTAAAATGTAATGTAGTTGTAAAAGAAGTTGTAACCCGAAAAGCATTCTAGTTTGAACTGAAGAGAGACAACTCTTCAAACTGTATAATTAATAAAGTAGAACAGACAAAAAACATTTCTCTTGATGTCCAGGTTAAAATGTTTCCCAAAAAGTGTTACAAGTCCTCAGATCAAAAGCCAATATAGAAGCTTAATAACCACTAAAACTCAAAAGGACAAGAAGCAAATTTTTATCAGACAAAATTTCAGTTGTAAAGTATGCAAGCCAGATTTTTATTAAACTTGTAAAAACAATACATCTATCTAAATCTAAAATATAAATCTAAAGCTTTTTGTTTTCTTCTATGATCCATGGCTTTGTTCTACACAACAAATCCAAGACCCATCACTCATAGAGAAAACGAAATCAAAAACTGAACAAAACTAGTTGATAAAAAAATAAAACAAAAAGTAGACGTAATGTGAAAATCTACATTGAAAAAACTTATTAAAAATGAATTTTATTATTTTATATTATTTTTGTATCTTTTTTTTGTAAATGAAGTACAGGTATCCCTCTTACAACACAGTTCAGGAATTGGAGACATCCCCATATAAAGAAAAAAAAAAAAAAAAAAAATCACAATTTTTAAGCACAAGCACCATCATTTAATATTTTTCTTTATTCAAGCAAGCATGCATATTGTTGCCCATGGATTTTAGAATATTGTAATTTTCAAATGCTGTTTCATGCATTTCACGCCATTTTCTTTAATGAGAACTGATTGTACAATTTTTCTTCTTCCTTGTTCTAGCTTCCTATTCTAGCTTTTCTATAAACCAGGTGTCACTATCATTGGTGATAGTGCTCTAAATCAGTGTTTTTCAATCGCTGGTCCACAGATCGATACATCTGCAAAAAAATTTCACTGGTCTGCAGAAAAATATTTGACCATACTGAAGTTGGTGTAGTTGATTACAGGTGACATTTAAATAATAATCTAGAGTTACTGTACATACTTTGTTACGAAAGATGGTAGAATATCTACACCGGAGAACAGTAAAGTTTCACGTATCTAAATGCCTTTTACTGGTGTGCGTATCATCCACAACAAAGTAGTTACAACGTTTTCAAACCTAACGGTTCTTCATCAGGTAACGATCCCCTAATGGAATGCGCTTCAATTCAAAGTCAAGAAGAAATACGATCCGGAACGTTGTCCCGACTCGATGACATCAATATGGACCTGCGCGCTAAGCATGTTGAGTTCTAATTTATCGTTTTATCTAGTAGGGCCTGCCATGCCATCGATAGAGCTATTTCATCCTCATAGTTAATGCAATTACCTTCATTAATATTGTTAAGGCATATGTAGATCACCTCCAGCCATCTGAGGAGCTTAAGCAGTGAGGGCAACTACACCCACATCAATATGGGTTCCGCCCAGACGTTTCAACCTGTCGCATCCTACATCGGGCAGTCAGCCTGATTGAGGAGAACCGTCGACAGGGCCTCCATATGACCCTTGTTTCGATGGACGTTGAGGGGGCTTTTGATAGCTTCTGATGGCCATCCATAGTGAGTGAGTTGCGGAAGGCTAGACTGCTGACCACCCTCTTATCGCTTGTCAGGAGCTTCCTGAGCTACCGTATGGTTATGTATAGCACCCCGAGTAGGTGCTTCATCAGGAGACTGCAGAGGGATTGTCTCCAGGGGTCTTGCATAGGGCCCCTCCTTTGGAACATCCTTGCAGACACGGCACTGAGACTTGCCATGCCAGACAATGTTCAGTTGCAGGCCCATGCAGACTATCTGTTACTAGTAGTTGCAGGTAGGAGCAGACGTGACATCGAAGTCTGTGGCAATGAAGCCATAGCATGGCTCATTCACTGGGGGCAGTTGCACAAATTGTCTTCAGCCCTGAGAAATCAGAGGCCCTAACGGTGCCCGATCAGGAGTACTGACAAGACAGCCAATACACAAAATCAGAGACACCCCCATCCGCAGGGTGAATGAGCTAAAGTATCTCAATGTCAGCATTGATCACACACTATGCTGGACACTCCACTTAAGATCTGTCCAAGTCAGAACAAACCTTGCGATAGCGGCACTATCGAGACTGGCCAGGCAGGACTATGGCTTGAGTGGTTTTGCAATCCAATCCATCTATAAGATGGCACTGGAGTGCATGATCTGCTATGCCTGTGGTATCTGGTGGAAAGAGTCCGCCAACATTACCCAAAGCAGGATTCTGCTTATCATTCAGAGACCCACTGCCTTGCGGGTCACCCGTGTTTACAAAACTGTGTCCACGGAGGCAGCCCTGGTCCTCATGGGGTTGCTTCCTTTGCCGCTGGTAGTCAGCCAGGAAGCAGCCTTCTACAGAGCCACTGTGGAGGGATTAGAGGCTGGACACTGTGATCAGAAGTGCCCAATCACAAAACCTGTACGTCAAGCAGGCATACTGAAGGTCCACCCTGCATACAGGATTGGACTCGATTGGGATGTTGGTGAACCAACCAACAGCAGTGTTGAGATATACACCAATGGCTCAAAGGACAGCAGCCTAGTAGGTGCTGCGTTTTGTGTCTTTTCTGATGGTGTTTATGTGTACGACCAGTCAGTCAGACTGAACGAGGAGGCTTCCGTGTTTCAGGCAGAACTGGTGGCAGATGAGGCGTCCCAGTGAATCCTAAGACATCCGGGATCTATGCCAATCACGGTTTACTCTGACAACCAGTTGTCGCTTCAGGCTTTGAGCAACAGGTACCACCGAGACCATACGGTACTGGAGATCAGAGGTAGGGTACTGAGGGCTAGGCATGAACGGCAAGTTGACCTACGGAGGGTCCGAGGACACATCGGAATCTGAGGCAACGAGTGTGCCGATTTCCTGGCCAAAGCCGTGGCACAGGGCCCATTTGTAACCAGGGTGGTTGAGTTATCAGCCTCTTACATAAAAGGTACTCTACTGCAACGGTCAATGAAATACTGGCAGGAGAACTGGACTTGTAGTACAGTAGGTAGGACAATCTATGCCTTCTTGCCTGAGGTTGGCCAAACTCCAATAAGTTGTGATTGGTTAATGGCCCAACTGTTGAGCGGTCATGGGAGGTTTCCCCACTTCCAGTCCAAGTTTGGACAGGGCGATGGTTGCTGCTCCTGTGGGTATCCTCACGATGACGTGAGGCACTACATACTTGATTGTCCCCTCACTGAGGACTTTCACAGGTCAGTCAACGATGTTGACTGGTCCCAGCCACCCGAGCAAGTACTTCGAATGCTAGCAGCAAGTAAAGGAAACTTATTGAGACTAAAGGATTTGATGGTGACTGTGATCAGTCTATGAGCCCAAGTGTTTCACTAAACGGGCCTCCTTCTTAAGTAAGGGGGTCCCGCTGACCAATCCAGTGAAGTCCTGAAGGGGCACATTCAGCCGATTGGACGTGTCAAGGATTGCTTCCCTGTCTCAAAAAGCAAAGCAAAAGATAACTTATTTTCATTAAGAGACCAATGTGCAGGCCAATCTGCACCAAAACGGATGTATGCCCGATTTAGTATGTTCGAGCCTGACTCCCCCCAGATTCGACAAAAAGAGTCCAAGACACCTGGTTGTTGCTAGGTGTCTGACCGCTTCCTATGATTCAAGCATAGTCTCTATCGTACCCTGTAGTGCCTTGTGGCGGAGCAGAAACAACCTAGAGTTGTGTGTATGAGGGAGCTTGTGTGAGGTGGTTAGCGCGGTGGGTGGTGTGGATGACCTTTGCCTGGGTGAAAATAGGTTCAATTTCGGGGTCCGAAGAGTAAACAGCTAGAGCAGTGCTGTTTCTTCCGTGGTTAATATCAGCAATACAAAGTCGCAGCATTCGAAACCTTGCTTAGGAGAGCATGTACGCACTTCCTCTTCCCAAAGTGTGCTCCGGGCCAAAATGAAATGCACAGAAGACATAGCCGAACGGCATGGTTACCACGGGCTTATTAAGAAACTGAAGAACAATATGCAGCAGCAGAAAGCAGATGACAATAATATTTTGCCAAAAAGATGTCCTCATCTAATGGTGTTTAACAGTAAAGAAAACATTAATATTAATGTGCAATATTTTTGATTGTGACTGTTAGTTAATTGAACCATTAAGTGGGGCAAGTCCATTTTGTGAAAAAAATAGTTAAAGCTAATTCTTATTACAAATTAACATAAAATTTATGTTTTTAATCAATTCACAATAAATATCTTTTAATATCAGTATAAATTTGTTATTAATATTTATATTGTCAACAATATTTATTGTGAGTTGATTTTGAAAGTGAGGCAAGTCCACTCTAAATAACGGCACTGCAGGTGTGCAGTTCTCTGTCACCAGGATTATTACAAATTAATACAAAAATATTGCAAACATAATGCATTTTTAGTACATGAAATGAAAAGTGACGCCTTCTATTCAACCAAACCTCTGAAGGAAGCAATTTTAAAAAGAACAAAAAATACTGATGGAGAAACTGTCAATCGGTTGAATTTTATCTGGGTAAGATTTTCAAGCAATGCACTGTATAAATTGTTTTTATAAAACATCAATGGAAAAAAATTTGCAATTTAAAACTCTTGATTTATTATCAAAATGGGGTAGGTTACATAGTTTCGGAAAAATAGTATTATCATCTTTAAATGCGAAAACTAGGCCTATTAATAAAGAAAAATATAAAGATATGATAGATTTATTACCCTATGGTACCACCCATTCATCATGAATACTTTAAAAATCTGCACCATTTAAGCTAAGAAATATAATTATATGCATGCAACTTATTACTGAATATTTTTTTGATTTTCTCCACTTTTTCCTATAAAATTAAATTTATTTTTTGTTTTACTGTAGCTTTTCGAAAGAAGTATGAAATGTTGAACTAAAATAAATAAGTAAATAAATAAAATATTCAATTTTTTGTTATTATAAATGTATTCCATTCAAAGAAATCAACATTTTCAACAAATCATTGCTTTTGAAAGGGAAGCAAGTCCATTGGCACATACCAAAACCATGATTTTTTCACCTAATACAGACAACCATTATTGCATATTAAATTTAAATGAAATAAGACCACAAAAAATATAAAATAAGTCTATTACAGCTTATGAATATTTTTAAACCCATTCAAATGCAAACCATTAAATATCTAGCAATAACATAAAATGAACTTGCCCCACTTTCAAAATCAACAGCTGAATTATTGATTGCTTTAATAAACATATTTCTTTTAATTACAAAAAAGAATAGCATACTTTTGTTAACTTTTGGAACCTAACCCTATGTTTTGTACTAGTCCCATATAGCATGGATTCAGATAACAGCACCAGGGGCTGATACAAGGATGGGCAAGGTGGGCAGCTTCCCAGGTAGACAGATTACTAAGAATAGAAAAATTCGTTGAAGAAAATAAAAATAATAATAAAACATTTTCAGAATAATTATTTTCAAAAAGAAAAATAATTTAACTAATTAAATGTATGAAGTCCAAACCCTTACTTATTTTTTTTTTATAAAATAGTACTTTATCCTTTTTTTGAAAAAGAACATGAAAAACAAGACAATAAACATGTTTGTAGCCAAAAATGAGAGAGGAAATCTAAACTAATTTTGACCTTCCCAAAAGGTAAAAAAATTAAACCAGGTGTTTTTATGTTTAACACTATGCCTATATTTAACAAGATTGGTCAAGCCAATCTGATAGCATGCTCCACAAAATCGAATCAAATATTAATTTTGTTTAAAATAAATTTTATAAATTCTTAGAATCAAGTAATTATTCAGAAGAATTTTTCACTGAATATACAATAAGGGATGTGGTTTATAGATTCCAGAGGAACCGGGTAGTTTTTACTACAGCTTACAGTAACTGTAAATGAAAATGTTTAGTTTCCTTTTGCACATGCATGTGGATATGTGCAATGAATGGAATGAACAAAGCATGCACGTGCACACGCACAATGAATGGATTGAACAGATCATAATGTTGAATATATAATGTCTGACAGACACACAAAAGTCCTAACATTAGTGCTTCACTATTATAGTGGAGTGTGCTAAAAAAAACAGCAAATAACTATCTTGCTCAGGGTGGCATAATTGCTAGGTCATCTCCTGCACAGCACTTTTTTGAAACTTAATTATTGTGTATAGAGGTGATAGCTGTAAATGAAACAACAACTGTGATGAAATAAGTAAAACGATGCACCAACAAGTGCCGTAAATGATCAAGCTAAATTTTGGATAAATGATTATAGATTAGAAATAAATTTGGCACTAGAGTTAGGCGTTAGGCGCCATCTCTTATTAAAATTAATAACTATAATATTTAATTAATTAATTTAGATTAAACTGGAAGAAAAAAATTGGCCCAAAGCAGGACTCAAACCTGAAACTCCTGCTTACCGTATGGACATGTTGCCAGTTACGCTACCCGGACCTTTGGTCCGATCTCTTTCAGCATATATAAGACTAGGATATAACCATCCACGGTTATTGCAGCACTGACTGGAGACACATCGTTGCCTACGGGGTTGCGATGGCCGACTGAGTGCCTCGAGTGGATGTTTCTGGCCATGGGGGCAGATGTGTCTCCAGTTGGCACTGTAATAACCGTGGGTCATTATATCTTACAAGGGAACCTTACGGTCTCGGAAATTCAGTTCGGGATGAGACTTCGCAGGTTTGTAGTATACCTCAAGGATGTCCACCTAGAAAAATTTTAAAGCGCACTAGCCAGAAGATTCCGAAAAAAAGGACTCTTAAAGTTTTAAGCGCAGCTCATATACTGATCGATTTCACGTTCTCGCAGCTTGGCGAAATGGCTGAGTCTGTAGCGAACCTTCTTGCCACGCAGGTGAGCTAGTTTCGCGCCTATCTTTGGCTAATTTTTTTTTTTTTTAAATTGTTTTAAAAATCATAACTTTTAAATAAAGTTAATGACCTAAAAGTATTATTAATTAAATCATAAATAATTTTATTTTATTTATAAAATGACTGTTACAGAGAATTAAAATGTGAATTAAAGATATTTTATTTTTAAAAAGTTGAATAATTTCAAATGCATTTTTAATGGAGGTAAATTAAAACTTTAATTACCACTATAACAAATTTTCGGGTAGGGTTTTATTTATATAAAACTTTTTACAATATCGTCTTTATTTGTCAATTTTTTTTTATTTTACATACAAGCACCAGAATGATAATTATCATAAAAACATTGAAAACAAAAACTATTTTGACATCTTGCACAATTTATGAAGGACGATTGTTTACACGAACAACCTTTCTTTAATAAAACCTACTTAAAGCCTGTTACCGGTGGGGTTCGCTGAAAATCGTTACAAACGTTTTCGAACTATAAAGTTCTTCTTCAGGTAACCGACGACCGTTAATCGAATGCAATTCGAATAAAATCCTAATGGAATACGATTCTGAATTCTATCGCTTGGATCGTTGACGTCATCCAGGCATGCGCTCTTACCGGCTGTGTACTATCTTAAGTTCTTGTTTATGAGTGCTTGCCATGCCGTTGACAGGGCGATTTCGTCCTTATTGTTGATGCAGTTATCTTCCTTGAGATTAGCCTTATATATGCACAGAGCTTCCAGCCATCTAAGATGGTTTACGCATTGAGTTGTGTGTATTATTTTGGCTTGATTGAGAAAAGGTTCTATTTCCGGATCCGAGGCATAGATAGCAAGAGCGGTGGTTGACCTCGCGTGTAAAATATCACTCTCGTGTTCTTTTAGTCTTACTTCCAGGGAGCGCTTCGTGGATCCTACGTAGATTAGACCTCTGTCTGTTCTATTAGACCTTTCTTTAAAAGATCTATTGGAAAACATACTTCGTTGACATTCATAAAAATTTCTCTTTCATCAGAAAGCCTGGAAGCGTACCAGGCATACCGGATCATTTCATTAAAAATTCGCAATGACAGTTGATGATGCACTATTGATTGTATTTTTATACAGTCTTCACGGGAGTTTATTTCTCTATTATTTTCAATCAGATACGTGCAATTTTGTATACGTTTTATTAAATTTTTTACCTGTCTATAAAAATATACGTTGCAAGGTTGAACCAGAGGAGTACATTTTGGTGGAATTACTTTAATTGTACAAGTTGGTGATTTTTCGTCATCATGAAAGATTTCGTCATATAATTCAGGCTTTGTTTGGCCACCCCAAGAGTCAATAATTAATAGAAACTGTTCTTTTCCCATATAAGACTTTAAACAACGGTTGAGAAAGTCAATATAAAGTCGTGTCGTTAGTTTCCCAGATTTCGAGGACGTTATTACGACATTTTTATATTTTTGTGCATATTCATATACTGTTTTTTGAACTCTGGGACCAAAGTTACTGGTTGCTTCTTGTAAACAAACAAATACTTGAGGTAGGACTTTTCCAGACAGAGTAACAGTATATTGAGCAGTATATGTATGCGTCAGTTTATTCATGTCGTGCCTTTTGACGAAAATAGTTTTGCTTTCTTTTTCATCCAGAGTCCTGTTGTACACCGACTGATACTGACATCCTGGAAAGAGAAAACAACCGAAATTGAAGTATTTTGTCAGAGAGTCGTAAAAATAGAGAGCAAAATGAGTTAGTAAATATTCTGCAAAAATTTACCTGTCTGGTCAGTGTTGATAACAAAATCTTTGTTCAAATTCGGTATTAATTTCAACGTCTGGGTTCGAAAAATGTCTGCAGAAGCCAAGGTTTCTTCGATCGTCGCTGTTTCTTTTTTTGAAAGAAATTTTGTCACTTTTCGTTGACGAATTCCATGCTTCTTTTTGAATTTATGAACCCAGCTGTCAGAAGCTTTAAACTGAAAATCTGTAAATTGTCGTGCTGCCGCTAAAGCCCACTGTTGTAAATTCCGAGTTGTCACTTGTTGATAATTCTCTCGGGCTTCAACAAAACGATCATGTGTCCAGGAATCGATTGTTGCGTACTTATCAAATTGATTTCCTCCTCCTTTTATTTCTTTTTCCCATTGGGATAAATATTCCATCTTTTTTAACCGGCTGCATCCTTTTTTTTGCAATGTTCGTAAATTCCACGTGGGGTGAGCCTTTGCAATATTAACAACTTTAATTTTGTAATCCAAAGAAAGATGGTCTACGTCTCTTCTTTTTTTTTCTTCTGGTTCATATTCATCTGATGAGCTATGGTCTTCGACTTGTTCAAAAGGTTCCTCATCACAGTTTTCATTTTCATGAATAAGTTCTTCATCAGTCACAAGTATTTTTTCAGCCAGCATGTCCATAGTACGTTCGTAAGTTTCTTCACCCATCAACATTGCTTCACGAGAAATTGAAGTTGAAGATTCTGATGTAGTCAAATTATTTTCAGCAAGCAAGCTTTCGTAATAAACGACCGCATCTTTTAACCTCAACTTTGACTTTTCACTGTATAATGAATCTTGACTGATTTCATTTGCATCTTCTGATACTTTTGCGATTTCTCCATTAACAGACATTTTCAATTCACAATATTTTAAAAATTTTGATAATATTTCACAGTATAGAACGTTCCAATCCTGCGAAAGTCAAAAATGAACTGGCACGTTAGATCAAGTTTCCAGAGGAATAAGGATGGGTAAACCTGTATATATTGTACTGTAGCAGATAAGGACCATTGTTCGATTAGTTCCGTTAGAGTCTTGAAAATTCCTGACCATCTGCCTATCTTTCAACGAATATTTTTAACCTCTCCACAGCTTATAATATCTTAAAATTTGTAATAACTTTTTAATGACAATAGTAATTAAAGGTTTAATTTACCTCCATTAAAAATGCATTTGAAATTATTCAACTTTTTAAAAATAAAATATCTTTAATTCACATTTTAATTAGCTGTAACAGTCATTTCATAAATAAAATAAAATTATTTATGATTTAATTAATAATACTTTTAGGTCATTAACTTTATTTAAAAGTTATGATTTTTAAAACAATTTAAAAAAAAAAAAAAAAAAATTAGCCAAAGGTAGGCGCGAAACTAGCTCACCCGCGTGGCAAGAAAGTTCGCTACAGACTCAGCCATTTCGCCGTGCTGCAAGAACATGAAATTGATCAGTATATGAGCTGCGCTTAAAACTTTAGAGTCCTTTTTTTCGGAATCTTCTGGCTAGTGCGCTTTAAAATTTTTCTAGGTGGACATCCTTGAGGTATACTACAAACCTGCGAAGTCTCATCCCGAACTGAATTTCCGAGACCGTAAGGTCCCCTTGTTAGTCTTAAGAAATTAAGTTATTTTTCAAGTGATGATTTTACACCATCAATCCATAATATGGCACAAAAAAAAATAGTTGTGTGTAATGGATGAACTATTCTACTTAAATACAATGTTTCAGAATTTTTTTTAATTTCCAGGTTGCCTAATTTCCCTTGTAAGTGTATGTTTTTATAAAAATTATTAACTAAAAAAATGTTGTTCTATAAAATACTGATAGGAGAAAAAAGTTCAGTTTTGTGGTAATTCTTGCCATCAAGCTGAAAACTTATAAAAAATAAAAAAACCTATCAATGTAATCCCACTTTACAGTATTTATTATAATTTTATAAATAAAATTTTTTTATACAAGATATTTTAATAATATAAAAATCATTATTTAGTCTATAGAATGTATCTTACAAAATCTTAAACAGTTCAAATATAGGTTTTCTGACAGCTCAAATAAATCATTCTCTAGACTGATAAGCTGCCTCCTTAGAGCATACTTTCAGCAGCATGCTGTGCAGATTGCTTTTCTCAGATACAGAACATGTAATTTCAGGAGCAGAAAATCACATCCATAAGAGAGGTGAATCCTCCATATTGACATGGGAAAAATATCTTTGTTTTAACACTTGATTAGGAAATTAAGTTTAGCTCAATTGTATGAAGATTAGTGGAAGGCTCAATTGTAAAATGGGAGGAGGCTGACATCTTAAAACCAGTGCATTCATCACCATTAGTGATGAACACTGAAAAGTTAGAAATATACAGAAGCAGGATAATGGATAGATGTTTTGAACACTAGGGATGCTGAAGGATTACCATCAGCAGGGAAATACATCATTGAGAAAAAAACTAAGACATACCAATTTATAGATTGCCCTTCAGTCAAAGAATTAATGTTTTCTATAAAAATTTTTCATATTTGGCTTTTCATTGTTTACCTCTAAATTTTTATATATTTATTGTATTTATATTTAAATTTTATGTTTCATCATTTATTATTATTTGATTTTTTGGTTTTGTGTGGTATTTCCATTGTTTCGTTCTTTTATTCATATTTGAATTTGTTGTATTTAAAATTCTGTTTGAACTTTATATTCTAACAATAGAATGTAATTCAATGCTTAATGATGATTTGTTGAACAAGCCAAAAACGTTTGCAATTAAAAACCATTTCCTTGGTAAAAATAAGATGTTGTATATGTGACTGCAGGATCAGCACCTCTTTGATGTCTTGTCAGAACCGACAGCACCTCTTTGATGTCTTGTCAGAACTGACACCATCGTGTCTTCCAAACATAGAAATTTCAATGGCCATTACATTACTTTTCACACGAGCGGTCGTGTCATAGGCTTTCAGACTCGGAATGGAGGCAGAAGAGGACTTTGTGAAGAGCAACTTTGTGGAGTGTACTTCTGGTTGAAACAACCATAAGTACACTCCACAAAGTTGTCGTTTAACAAAAATACCCATTTATTAATCGATATTATTTACACAATTTGTATTGTCATTACAGACAAAAAAAAAATGAAATGCTTAGCACAGCTGCTAAAGAGATTCAGACCCTATAAGGGAGAAGGTAAGCCTAATGTGACCCCTGACTGAGAAAGCTCACACTTGTTTGCAAGACAATAAATACCTTAATGCGGTCACCACGGTCACCACTTGTTGGTCCTCTGGCTTATCAATGCTCAGTTCAACAGAAACCTTTAAGACTCTGTCTGGGGAAATCCTTTTAGCTTATCCTTTTGTTTTAACGAGGAGGCTATTGGTGACGGCTAGGGTTGGCAGTTCGGAACACACACAGAAGTTAGAGTTGAGTTGCTGACGACTGCTCCTGATTGTCCATACTCCCTCCTTTTTATAGGCTCCTTTTATTAGGAGGCTCCTCCTGGGTTTTTCCCATGACTTCGTTAGGAATTTTAGTACATTGGAGCCAATAATCAAATTTCACTTTTTGGTTCCGGGTGACATATTCAATGTGTCAGCTTCAACAAGGAAATAAGTCCGTGGGAAATAGTTTTAATTGCCTTTAACACATTTTTCTTTTTCATTTTGTCTCCTTACATTTTTATCTCAAAAAACAAACATTAAACAAAATATTTTCACCAATTTTGACTCTCACATATATGATTTTAAGTTACTACTGAAAGTGATTTTTTTATTTTTTTTGGAGAAATTAAGTTTAGCTCCATTCTTGCAGATTTTAACAACTAATTTATGATATATTTTAGCTGGCATAGCCATAATAGCACTATTCAGTAAAACTGCATTTATCACAAACTACAAAAACACAACCATTCATATCTTTAAATACAATGCCAATTTCACTTTTTCAAGCATTTTCAGTCATTTTAAATACCTGAAAAATTTAGTTATTAAAATCTGCAAGAACAAAGTTAAACTTAATTTCCTAATCAAGTGTCAGAACAAAGATATTTTTCCCATGTCAATATGAAGGATTTACCTCCCTTATGGATACAATTCTCTTCTCCCAAAATTACGTGATCTGTATCTGAGAAAAGCAATCTGCACAACACTGCCAAAAATATGGTCTAATGAGGCAGCTTATCAGCCTAGAGAATGATTTGCTTGAGCTGTCAGAAAACCTATTAAAGAAGGTCAATGCAAGGGTGGCCTGCTTGGCCAATCAGGTGACATATAGAATGTTCAAATATATTAATAGCCAGGGTTGTGAAGTCAGAGATAGAAGCAAATCATTGCTAGAGGGGTCAGAAAAAAATGGACCAACTCCAACTCCTGTTTTTTTTTTTTTATTATGTACTGTACTTTATATTAAACTTCTAATAGGAACATTAATCTCCTACCTTACATTATAGGGACCACCTGTAAAGCAACATCATATTTATGATGATTCCCCTACTTCATGTTTTTCTTTGCATATCACTACGTACTGTTGATTTTCTTTATAGAAATTTATATTTGAATACATTCAATGTTAACTAAATCTAAATTTTTATTGTCAAAAGATCTATACAAAATGGCTAAGAAGACATGTATTAAATATAATGTTTTTCAATACTTTACTATAACCATAGACAGGAAACATTTTGCATATCAATGTGAGGTTGAAGATGATGACGATAGTGGTGATAATTAAGAATTCTGTGAAAAAAGATAAGTACTTTCAGTTTTGATAAGAATGTCTGATGATTCACTTGATACAGATGAAACTCCATTTTGGGTTAATATAATCAAATTATATTTTAAATTATTATTTAGAAGCAGAAGTCTAAGTCGGGGGTTTGGTCTACTAACATCACGTGGTAGTCCTGATAAAATGTTTTACATGGCTACTGTTATGAAATGTTAAATAACTATCTAATTTGATATCTGAGCATTCAAATTTTGCTTTTATAAAAAATATATTGTTTTTTAAAAGTATAATTTTGTGCAGATAATACACACTAGTAAATATCTCATAGAAAATTCCTAAACAGAAAAACAATCTTCACATATAATCTATATTCTGCCATGTATCCTACACCTTCAGTGGGAATGCTGAAAGCATAATACTTATTGGTATGCAGTTTAGAACGTACTGTATTATCTCAAACATTAAAGCATTGTTTTTCTGTTATATGACCCTGATATTTATCATTATAATGTTTGTATAGAAAAGTTTGTGTTTTTACTTTGTCACAATTAATTTTATTGGAGGTCCTATATGCAGAATCTCCAAGCTGATGACTCAAATACCTATGCAAAGTCTGGATCTAACTTTACGTTTTTATATGTTTTGAAAGAAACTTTTTCAAAAATATCTATTTTTGGAAATATAATCAACCAAATTTTAATTCAAAAAAGTTATAAAAATGAAATAATGAACTGAAATAAATTTTTTTAAAACAATTCAGCATTTTTTTAAATCTATAATACACAAAAAAAAATTCTAAAATGCTTGTTTTGAAATACAGTGATACCTCAGTTTTCATCAATAATTCATCCAAAAATAATCGACGAAATTCGAATCCGACAGAAACCAAGACAAATTTTTCCATAGGAATCAATGTAAATCCGATTAATTCGCTCTAGAGACTCCAAAATACGCACCAAAAACACATTTTTTACAGAATGAATATAGAGTTTAATACTAAAATCAATAAAACATGAACATAAAATGAGTATATATGACTAATATAATAAATAAATGAACATTTAACATGGTATTTATTTTTCTGAAGACTCTTCTCACTGTCTTTCATACACGAAGGAGTGTTGGAATCAATGATCAAAATTATTGTTAAATGCTATTCGACATTGTCTCCGAAACAGAATCGCCATCTAACTGTTTTTGTTTGATCCAAATTAATAATAACTGTTCAACATTTTAATTAGAATTTAGGATCCAACAATTAATAATTAGAATTTTTAATAATTTAACAAATAATTTAGAACAATCTGGAAAAAATAACTGACCCAGGGCAGGGCTTCAACCCACAGCCTCCACTTACTGTGTGATGCACTACCAATTGCACCACCTGAACCCCAAGCCAATTATCGCTTCCAGATGTATTAAAATTTTGATATAACCTTCCACAGTTACTAATAGTGCTGGCTAAATTATTTATTAAATTATTAAAAATTCTAATTATTAATTTAGATAAGAGATGGCACCTAACGGTTAACCTCTATACCGAATTCATTTGTATTTAGTATTTAATTATAGCCATATTATAGCCTGATTATATAGGTGTTTGTTGGTTTCTTAACTTGAACATCATTATCATTGGCAAATGTAGCTAGTTCTGTTCTATTTTTTGAAAAATGCATTTATTTATATTTGCATTCTTCGAACCTGAGGATGATCATTTAAAACAGAAGAAAACATTTGTTTTTGTTTTCTTTCTTTTATTTTTGCTGGTTTATTGGTATTTCTGTCTAGTTCGGGATAATTATATGAAATACATATAAAGAACAAGTCATATGTACAGTACAGTACACATCAAACAAGTCTTATGGTAACATCAAGAAGGCATTTAATATACAGGTATCCCTCAGATTTCACGGTAGTTACATTCCAAAAAAGTGCCATGTTATGCAAATCCGTGCTATATGAAACAAAGGATTAATGCAAAACATAGGATTAGGTTCCAAAAGTTAACAAAAGTATACTATTCTTTTTCATTACTAAGAGAAATATGTTTATTAAAGCAATCAATAATTACAGTAACTAATAATCACAATTAAGTGCTGTTAATATTAATTTTAGTTGGATGAGAGCAGTTTCTTTTTACAAAGTATCATTGTCTTCTATGCTTTTTTGTTGATCTTGATCAGAAATATCAGCAACATCTTCATTTTTAATTTTTATTATATTTTTTATGGATGACAAAATAAAAATAAAAATATATTATTAATCATAAATTTGTTATAGAGGGTCACATTTGTTCAGTCGAGTACAGAGCGATTTTTTTCGATTGTGTTCAAATACCAACTTGTTCAAGTTGAGAACAGTTTGAGAACTGAAATACTGCTGTATTTCATTTATCATTTTTACAAATGACTTCTTACCTATGGTTAAAAGCATGTTTAATAACATTTATCTAAAAATGTTTAAATAAACTTTACTAATACATGACAAAACATAGTGACAGGTTCTAACAGCTGAAGTCTGAAAACAACAACAATGACATGTGGTTGATAGGAAAGCTAGGACAAGGAAGAAAAAAACTTGTACCATCAGTTTTCATTAAAGTAAATCTGACAAAAGGCACAGAACAAATTGAAAATTTCAATATTCTAAAATCCTTGGGCAAATTTGAGATAGCATGCATGCTTACTTGAATTTAAAAAATATTGAATAACAGAGTTTGCACTTAAAAATTGTGAAATTTTGTATGGAGGATTTCCCAAACTTCCATACAAAAACTGTTAGAGCAAAACTGGAAACAGTGTTGTATAGAGGATATCCCAAATTTTCAAACCATGTTAGAGCAAAACTCTGTTGTATGGGGGATACCTGTACTGTATAATTTACCAATAATTTTAATGATTAACAATTATTATATATAACTTCTAATAATTCCTAATTATGAAAAAATTACAAACATTTTTTTAAAAAATTTGCTTACAAAATGCTTAAATCTACAAGTTATGAAAGCTACTGAATTTCAAAATTTATAATCCTTATCTTTAAAGATCTTCAAATCTAAATAAGGCTTTGTTTTGATTATTTATCTCACAAGTATTGACTGACTGACCTAAAAAAATAAATCCAAAAACTTTTGCAAAATACATAACTGATTTAAAATACCAATTATGAATAGATTTTAATTTGTATATATTTTATACTTCTGAATAATTTAATTTCTCTGATATTATTCACTTAGAAAATATTAAAATATTTTTAATCTATTTTTCAGAAAAACAAATAAATTATATTACTCAATAAATGATGCACCATCCCTTGAGAAATTTCACATCAAAACACTTCATTTAATATTTTATATTATTAAATAATAGATTAAATAAATGTCATTCCAAACATTTAATAACTTTTATGTATTATAAAAAATTATGTTTAAGATTATATTAAAAAGCATAACTATTTATAAATTGTTCATTATTTATATGAAGAAAATAAATTCCCAGTATCTACATTTATAAACTAGGAATATTCTTTTATATTTGCTTCTATACTTTCATTTATGTTGGAAATAAAATTATTTAATCATTTAAAAACTTCATTAAAAATATATTTGAAATTTCTATTAGACTAATAGAAACATTTTTTATTCATATTTTTTTGCATTAAATAATATATACTATATGTAAATTTTGTTTTTGACTTTAATATATATATATATGTTAATCAACAAATTTAAATATGAATGTTGTCAAACAAAATTGTAATGTTATTTAAAAACGTCATAAAGTTGTTTCTTAAACAGCATATCTAACTACATCTATATATCAACTTCAATATACATTTTTATAATTATTGTAATAAAACAGAGAAAAGGAAGTCATATATTATAGCATAACAAAGAAACAGCAATCATCAATCACATTCACTCAAAGAAAATCGGTCACTTAGTGTTTATTTTTAGTACACAATGTATGATCTTTCCATACTTAATTGAAAAGATTTACTAATCTTTTCATTCATGATCTAAATTATAATAGAATTCATTTACTACAAACAAAAGAAAATGGAAATGGCTCACTTATCACTATTAAAAAAAAAAAACAGTACCTACAATCAGAAAAGTATTCTTAATAGTAAATTCAATTGTTAAAGTTGCATTGCATTAACAATATTTTTTTAAATAAAATATAGTGCATTTAAAGTCTGATTGAATATTAAGTAACTTTTACACAAAATTTCTAATAAATATTACAAAAATCATTTGCATGGATATCAATTATGTATTTCAAATATATTCTATACAAAACTTTTTAAATTTGCAAGCATCATTATAAATTAACTATTCCCGCAATAACATCTGTAACTGATTTTTCTGTAAATCAATTTAATTTTGATTCTTTTCATTTAGTATTTAGATAATATTTGATAAAGAATAGATAATCAACTCTATTATTAATTGAAATTATAATGCACATCTATTTTGAATTAATCTTTAACTAATTACAACTTAGTCTTGTTTTTTATACAGTATATAGTAAAATAATGTTTCTATTACTTATGTTATTATTAATATTATATGTTTATACTGATGTTAAATAAAGTTTATATTATGATATAAACATAAATAAGTATATTTATAAAAGAATAAAAATAGATTATTTTATCAAAACCAAGAAACTACTGGCCATTAAAATTGCTACACCAGGAAGGAAAGCGAATAGCAAAATCATGTTTATTGTACACATACAGTATAATGGAAACATTTTACTATATGTGTACTGTACAATGAAGACATGATTAAATTGACAGGTAATCTTGAGCTACAGAGCACCCAGTATGTTGTATCTTTCATGCAAATTTCACATTTGTTGTGTTCTGTCTTTATGGTGTAGCAATTTTAATGGCCAGCAGTGTATTTAACTGTTTTACTTAATTATGTTTAACCATGTTTTACTTAAGTTATCTTAATAATTGAAAATTTTAATTTTAAATAAATATATCAAAAATTTAAAATTTTTTTGGATGTCTAGCAATTACTATTTTTAAAATACTGCATATCTAATAATATGCCAATATTTAAACATTAGACTCACTTCTCCCTTGAACCAAACAGTGCTAATATTTCTTCTTTAAAATCTCCTCACTAACGTTTTCGAACCTTTGGTTTTTAGATTTTAAAGAAGAAACATTAGCACTGTTTGGTTCAAGGTAGAAGTGAGTCTGATTTTACAGTGTGTTAGGAAGTTTGTTGTATTTAAACATTTAAATGACATTTTATAAGATCAAAAAATTTTATTTATGTTTAAAATCTATAAGATTAAAAAATTTATTCTTTTATAGATGATCAATTACTATATTAACTTAGAATTAACAATATATATATATATATATATATATTGTTAATTCTATATATATAATTTTTTTTTAAATTTGTCCAATCATTTAAACAAAATATTTAATAAATGAAGACATTTTAAAATGTGAGATATAATTGAACAGTTATTTGTAAAATTTATTATATTTAACAAAACTCTAGAATTTGAATTTATTATAGTTGTCAAGGTACAATAAATTATTTCAGAAACAATGATGACAATAAATTTTATTAACTTCACAAAAAAACTGAATTACTTCTATACAAAACAGTTTTTTTTTATTTATAAATAGATAATATAGCATTTTTAAATTTTATTTAATTTTTTATGAAAATATTTTTATTAAAAACAATATATTAAACTCTAATAACTAAAACTTGAACATTTAAAATTATTCATATTTCTATTGAACTCAAATTTTCATACATAGTCATGCTTTTTTAAAAGTTGTATGTTGTTATTTATTGTTTCTGAAGATATTCCTGTGCTTTTTTCAAAACATACTATCATGACTCCAAAGCCAAAATAATTATAAATTACTTATATGATAAACAATATAATATAACTCAAAAATTAGCTACACATAAAAAACTATATATAATCACTAAAATTTAAAAATTTTCTAATTTGTTTTACAAACAATTACTTCAAGCTTTTAACATTTATTTAATATTCGGAATAATAATGTACAGGGTGTTTGGAAAGTCACTGCACACACATTTATTAACAGACATGTTTCAATATAGAATACAGGAAATAAATATGAATGCCAATTATAAACAATGTTGAAAGTGATCATCCCAATTAGCATCCATACAGGCTTGGATCCTTCTTATTTTGTTTCTAAACACCACTATCAATTGCTTGCTTAAAAGACTGAATGAATGCTGTTATTGCAGCTTCAAGTCATCCAGCATGTGTAGATTATCTCGATACACTGCAGATTTTGCTGCACTCTATAGATAAAAGTCTGGTAGATGTAGATCTAGTGAGTGTGGAAGCTACATATCTTTCAAAATATGATTAGAAAAGTGCACAGTGACTTTCCAAACACCCTGTATTTCCTATAATATACAGAATTCACATAATATATCCATTAATTAATTACTAGTAATTTTTGTGCTTACAACCCACAATGGTGTATTCCCTACAGAAAATTACTAGAACAAAAATAAAACCTTCACTAGACAATTTGAAGGCAGTGTGGACTACAATAGATTGGGCTATATGTTGATCTTAAATTGCAATTATAAACTCATGCCTATTGAACAGCCATAGGTAGCAAGCAATGGCTGTTCAATAGGCATGAGTTTATAATTGCAATTTAAGATCAACATATAGCACAATCTATTACATAGTCCACACAGCTTTCAAATTGTCTTTTAAACACTGGTAATTTATGGGTAATATACACAAAAATACACATTTACCCTTGATGTATAGTTTTCTTCAATGCAAGTTTCACTTAATGTGGATCCAATCTGAGGAAAGTTCATGTTGCCAGCTCAACAGTGCTTAGAGCTGGTAACACTGAACCAATCCTTTCACTCCTACCAAGACCAATGAAAGCTTGGTCTGAGGTAGAGTGGGCTCTTTTTTCCTTTTTTTTAATAAATGAAATATGTAAAATGTAATGTAATACTTTATTTTAAATTAATAAAAAGCAACCTTAAGAATTTTATTTTTTGTTACTTAAAATAACATCATAAAGGTAAAAACTTTTAACTATGGTCTATGGGTCCTTAATTTTCTCTAGGTCCAACAAAAAATATCCAGTTCTCCTCTCTTGACAGCCCTGCTCACAATTAATTAGTAGGAAAAAGCAAACCTTAATTTTCCTAGTGTAGTTTTCTAATGCAGATACAGTAGTTTAATTTCTATTTAACATTTATTGCAACTACTTCAAATATTTTTGTTTTAATTCTTCAGTTTCTAAAAAAAAAAAAAAAAAAAGAAAAGAACTGTATAGAGCAATTGTATAGATGATAAGTGAAAAATATTTTGTTTGGTTTTTAAAATTTTTTATTTTGTGTTTTTCTTCTTTGGGCTACTTCAGCAATCCTAAACTCCCTATAAATTAATCATCATTATTATTTTCCATAATTTATTTTCACTTTTGTATGCAACTACACTGTATTTTGTGTAAAATCTTTAATAATTCTTCAATACAAACATTCTTCTGTCAAAACAAATATAAATGTAAAATTATTATTTCAGAAGAATCCTTAATGACCTAACTCACAAATTAAATTATTTCTAATTTATTATTAACTCTGATATGTTGAATTTGATATTTGCAATATATTTGTGAAACCAATTAACCACATTTATCAAGGATTAATATTCATTATAGTGACTATAAAAAATGGGATGATAAATTCTAAATGAACAATATCAAAAAATAATTACAAAATGATTAGAAGAGCATAAAAAGAGACATTAAATACAAATACATCTTTTAACCAAACAGTTGATAAAGTTACAATAAGATAAAATATTACAAACTACTTAACAATTTAGTATTAATGGAAATATTTGCAACATCAAAGTTCTATTCTGAGTTAACTTTTTATGAAAAGAGTAAATAATTACAGTAATTTTTAAATATGGATCTATTTAATATTTTTTTAATACAACTAAACAATTATCAAAATTTTAGCATTAAAACAGTTGATGTTTTCAAGCAATATCCCACATTTTAAATTTGGGTTAATGCCAATGACCATATCTCTAGTGTTAGCAACACTTAATTTTGCATTTGAAAAAAATTCAGTATCTTTTTTCTCATGTTTTCAAATAAAAGAATTATTATATATATATATAATTTTGATTATCAATTACAAAATTTTATTTCAATTGATTTATGTATAAATTATGGTGTAAACATTAATGGTTATATGCCTATCTAAATTAATTTAATGTTCTTAAAATAATTTTTTGACATCACAAATTCTATAAAAGTTTTATCTTGTTATGCAGTTCCCTTACAGAAGACATCTTTTTCTGTTTCAACATAATACCTCTTGTTCTAGTTAATGATCATAAAAATGCCATCATTGTGAAGAAATGGAACAAGAAGACAGATTTAAAGCTCCTATATTTATTACAATAACAATAATAAAGAATGATTTAAACAGTTCTCCATATACATAACTATCATAAGACTTACTAAAATTTGATATATAGTAATTTATTTCAACTATAACCTATATGCTAATTTTTGTTAAAATAAAATGTTTAACAGTTCTAATATATATTAAGTTTCATAACATTAAATGGATAAATTTATGATATTTAACACAGAATTTATAAATTGAATGTTAACAAGTTGTACCAAAACATTTGGATTTTCATAATTTTATATTAAAATTATTACATAAGAATTTACCATGATTTTCAATTGTAGTAAGAACATAGATGTCTCTTTTATAATAGTATAAAAGCCAGATTTTAGTTTTTATTTAATATTGAGAGTAGGGCATTTTGTTTTCATGCACTTTTTTAATGAAGTCCCATTCATCATTGTAAATCATGTTACTTTTGCATTATTATATTTAGCCTAGAATGTACAGTTTAACGACAAAAATAGAAATATTTTATAACATTCAATAATTAGTTACTGATGTAGACTTATCTTCATTATTAGCACTTTTCACAATGAATATTGTTATCATGAATAATACTAATATGTAATTACTTTTAAAAACTTTCAGTATAAAATTTTGAAAATTCTCATTTTGCATATTTTTTTAATTCAAAAGCAAACTTTCTTAAAAGCATTTTCTTTATTTCGTTTATTTTAATTGTAATCTCTTTTTGAAATTTTTATACACAAGTCAATATAACATCTATAAATGATAAAATAATCAAATGTCATTTTTGATCTTTGCCTATATTTGTATCCATAAAAATTAATTTAAAAAATGCATTAATCTAAATAAATATTTGTTACAGAAAAATCTTTGTTCTCTAATATAACTCTTAAAATCAAAACATCTGGAGAAAGGATGTTCCAACATAACAGAATGGCACACTGGTAATAGATATTGTTTTCATATATTTTTTATTATTTATTATTCAATTTGTAACAATTTTGTTAATTTTTTTTATTAATATTCTGGATATCAAATTATTTGCCTTATAATGATTCAAAATATATAAATACTACATATGTATAATATTAATATATCTTTTTGTTGGTAGTATACTAACTTTACTATGTTGATAAGAACATTTTCACAAATTCAAATAAAAGAAAAATATACATACTATAATAAACAATAATTAAAATATATTAACTAATAAACAAATATTCCATAAATGATAAAGACATACAGAGTTACTTCACAAATATATCTATAGTTAAAGTCAACTGTTATCATTGATAAACAATAAAATTTTATGAGTAGATGATGTACATATTTTTATCAAATCTAACCTAAAAAAAAACAAAACAAATAATAATTTTTGCATTTTAATATCAAACATTCAAAATTTTTTTTCTCAAAATTCTCTAAGCATTTATAAATACTATTTTTTATACAATGTTTACCAGTATTTATTATTAACGTAATCTCTACACTTACTAAGTATTCTTTTATTTTAATTCTTGTAAGAAAAAAAAAGAAAAAATTTTAAAATATATCTCTTATTGTAAAAATCTCACTTTAATCATTTCTACTGATTAAAATTAAACACTCCTCATATAGAAAAACATGATACTATCTTAGCATATAGTACTTCACTTATCTAGAAAAACAGATTAGGAATAATTCTCAACAAGATGATAATTCTTTCTCCATAATTTTATAATTATTCATTCCCATGATTCAGAAAATGATCTCTTAATGTTCTGCACACAATCAAAATGTTGCAATAACTTCAATGATTTCTAATTTTATTTTTTTTCTAATGAAATAGATTATAAACTTAATGACCTAGTTATTCAATAATTCTTCGTAAATAATTTTAATTATAATTATATATTAGTTTCTCTGCCTAAAAAAAAAAAAAAAAAAACATCAACCTGTTGCAATTAAATTAATCTCTGTTATCATAGAACTAAAGTGTAGATGTGGTAAATGTTTTACTACTACTAATTCAAGATCAAATTCTTCCATTAATCTATAACGGAAGTATATACAGATATTTTTAAAAATACGTTATTTTATTAGTTTACCAGATATAATTTAAATATAGATAGATAAATAAAGCTGAGTCGCAAGTTTCGTGTTTCAGATCAGTTATGGAAGCTATAAATGCTACTATTAACTAACCGAAATCACCCACTCAAACCGATGAATGAATGCTATCTTCGAAGGTCACACACGATGAGAATTTCCCTTTTAAATTTTTCTCTTAACTCATAATGCAATGATCTCATCACTAGTTCATTTTTCGCCTTTATTAATGTACAGTGACTGTTCTTTTACCAATACAGTGATTGATATTGCTACTACGATCCATTTAACGGTTATAACACGAGAATAACACGTATCGATCTCTCAGGCCAAACTGGTTAAATCTGATAAGGTTACTTTATTACTGATACACAATTCCAGTACTAAACAAAAAGAACAACCTTATGGTTAAGCCTAACTGTCTACTGCACTGCGGTAGTCGCAACTTAAAACAAAAATAAATACATTATTTACTCACATTCTATCGTCCACCCCACCGAAATTCCGATCTTATCCGTTTTTAAATGATTATAAATACGAGTTTTTCCTCGTGTTCCATTGTGAACGATTTCCTGTTATGCTTTATAGATGCACCGATCTCACGCTCGATATCGGATTGACAGCTCCGCTCTTACGTCTGCTGACAGCTTTCGCTTTTGCCAGATAAAAATCAGTGTTGCCAGATTTAGAACATTTAAATCTTGAAAAATAAATTTTATTTTAATTCTTTATTTACGTTTTAAAAATAAACTGTTCGTATAATTTTTCTTGACTATTTAATTTTATTATATCTTTGGCATTGGATAATGTTAAATTATATATTTTTTAACATACAGTGGGTGATCGGTTAACGAACAAATCGGATAACGAACACTTTTGCGAAAAATTTTTATGATCGGACAACGAACACTTCATTGAACAAACATAAAAAGAAGCAACTGAAATAGCAAATACCGATTGATTTTCCCTTGTCTTCAGGTAACAATTCGAAACTTTTCGGAGCGCGGGAGACGTCGACATCGACGCTCAATCCGATATATACTGATCAGATAGTATTCCTCAAACTTTGAAATACTCCCTTGTAATTCCAGCATTTTATTTTTCTGACAGAAACAATTCTTTTATAGTATTCGCGAAACTGTCGAGCGGGCACTCGTTAAGTTTTGCGTCGGTTTTTATTTTCGAAAGGTGAGAGTATAATAGCAAAGGTAGAGAGTGGACAGATGTCTAATGTTGCTGGGTAGTATGGCTTGAACAAATCTACAATAGGGCGCAGTTCAATCTTATCTAAGAAAGATACAGTATAATCAAGAAGACTCAAGCAGCTAAAGGAGTTACAAAGATCGCATCTGAGAAATAAAGAACATTGTAGAAGAGCTCATAATGGAACCTTAAACGGATCTGACAACAGAAGAACGCCAAGAAGTCTTGAATGAAAAACACCAAAAAACTTGGCGAGATATGTTTTCTTCTGAAAAAGAGGATTAATGTTGATATCTGCTATTAATTAAAGATATTTTGAAGAAGTGGGAGATGTCAGATCGACGGTCTCAAAATGGCATACAAACCAGGTTGAGGTTAATAGGCTTGGGGATCTCTACAATTACAATGCTATTAATTACTTCTGAAAATCCTGAAGAGAGAAAAACAAACGACATTAGACAGATTCTTTAACCCGCACAAACAAAAAAACATGACTAATAAAAATGCAAGACTGTGTATATATGTATTTTTATTATTACATATAAATAAACGTATTAAGAAAACATATATATATATATATATATATATATTTTACTTTTTGGGGTCTCCAGAACGAATTAATCAAATTCCCATAAAAACCTATGGTAAATCGATAATCGGTTAACGAACAATTCGGATAACGAAGTCTTGGAATGGATTATGTTCGTTAACCGATCACCCACTGTATTAGAAATAGACGATTTTATGGTGATAATAGCAAGGTTGAGGCCGAAGTTTTAAACGCGAAAACGTGTACATCGAATGTTGAGCGCCGCCATCTTGTAAATCTAGAAATTTGACGAAAGCGTTTGGAACGTCGAGCATGATTCCAATAACGTTCCAAACGCCATTGTCAAATTTCTAGGTTTACAAGATGGCGGCGCTCAACGTTCGACGTTCACGTTTTAGAGATGAAAACTTCGGCCGCAACCTCTCTAATTTAAAAATTTTTGCTAAATTCCGGGAGTCTTCGGGCGAATCCGAGAAAGTTGGAAACTCTAATCATAAATATTTCTGGCTCTTATACATTTTAATCAGTAGTGGATCCAGAAGAACCCAAAGAGAGGCTAACTTAAAAATCAAAAATATTTGAATAATTATAAGTAGGGGTGACGATAGTTGTCACAAGGGGCATGTTGTCACAGTGCAAATTTTGCCTATATAATCAAAACTGAATGATCACGTCATCTAGGAGTAGGTTCGTTTACCGCTCGCCTACATCATTACAAAATTCGAATAATATCCGTTGCATTGTTTTCCGTTAATTAGCGGTTAAAAGATTTACAGCAAGTCGCGTAAATTTTGATGCATCATGTCTTGTGCCGTTTGAAAACTTGCAATTAGTAAAAGGTGAGTAACAACTGTATTTCCTATTAGATGGGTCCTTAATGTATATGTACTGTACATTATGAGCAATCGAATTTTCTATTTTGAAATTATGATAGAAACTATAAACCGATTTGTTAAGGAAGTTCATTTGGGGCAACTTGTCATTAAGACTGACTAATCAGAAGAGAAAGAAAAGACCTTCTGTTTGGTTTGCGGTGAGAGTTTGATCTCACGAGCTATGTACAGATGTAAATCCATATTATATCTATGTACAACTGTGACTCTGAAGATAATATGTAAAGATTCGAGTTACTTGTCTTTCGAAGAATAAATAATAGTAAATTAGTAATCTATTTTCTTTATAGAATTGGCACGAGTAAATGTCATATTACGCATAATTTAACATAAGCAAAATAAACTCAGAAAATGTGAGAACTTAGACTACATATACTCTGTGACAACATACCCCTAGACGGGTATGTTGTCACAGGGTAACACAGTTTAAAAAAAAAATTAAAATTAAAAAAATAAATAAAAAGATTTTGACAAAAAATTATTGAATGTTCATATATTTATTATAAACCAAATCAAAAGATATGTAAGTGTATACATTTTCACTTAAACCTAAATAAATTGACATAGACCAGTGGTTCCCAACCAGTAGTCCGCAAGAGCTAAAATATGGTCCGCGAAAGATTTAAAACTTTTATTAATTTTAAAGTATTTCCACATTGATACAAACTGAATTTAATTTTTACTAAAAATGTTATGTTTTCTGTTATAACAGTACTGTTAAAGCATATTACTCTTGAGTTTAACGATTACTTATGTTAAGTTTTGATTAAAGTTTATTTTTCTTAAACCTTGTGGTCCCTGCTAACAACAATGAAATCAAAGTGGTCCCTGGTCTAAAAAAAGGTTGGGAACAGCTGTTATAGACCCTAAAAGTAGAAATGACTAAAAACTGTGACAACAGCCTCGGTCTCCCCTATCTTTTATTAACATGTGCAAGTCGATTATATTATGTATGGTCCGATAAATCATATTTGCCATCATAAATGTTTTAAAAACAACGTTAAGTTCTAACAAGTGAATTTATTTTATTTCATTTCATTTGTTGTTTGTATCAATAGATGAAGACTTAATTAAGCCTTTCTACTCTCGTCCATAGATTCGCCTCCGATTTTAATAAACCAACCATTTTGACCAAGACGATAAAGGTATCAGTTTGTCCCTCTAAAGTATTTGAATTAGGATGAGAACAGATTGAGAAATTTCCATTGTTAAATTAATCCGGATAAGTCAGGCTCTAATTTATCATTTGGACCATGTTCAGTAACACAGAATGCTAAGTAGAAAATCTAATTGGTTAGGAGGACGGAGCGTAGAATTGTTCTTACAGTAGTATCTTTGTACGGTTCCTGGGTTAGCGAGCCAATCAGTCTTATTTAAAATGGTGAAACAAGTAAAAATGATGATGTCAATTGTGACTATAATTTTAACATCGCTAAAGTAAACATAAATATACATATATACCTTTTTCCTTACACCAGCACGTACTGTACAACCATCTTTCAGACTTCTTTACATCTTTCAGCACGTACAACCATCCTTACACAGCACGTACTGTACAACCATCATCATACTTCTTCACATCTTTCAGATGAATAGTGCCTACAGCGATAATGCAACAGAAAGGATGACGTCACTAGCAAGTCATCATACAAATATTTATACTGACTAAATCTCTTAGAATTCTAGAAGTGGGCAAAATCATGAGTTTATTATAAACGAGTTTAGAATTGCAACATAACTAGACTTAAAATCTGCGGTTTTGAATATGGTTTCGTTTGTCCTATTGTAGACTTTGTTGAACCATGATGAACATGTAGAAAAATGCCTCTATACATGCAAAGTGGAAAGAGTTTAAAATAAAAAATAAAACAAAGCTATAATTGCCGAATAAATTGACAAATTCTCTGAGTAAATATATTCTGTCATTACCTTAGCTTTTAACGAAATTATTTTATACATACGTTAGGCTATACAGTTTTTTAATAAAGTAAATCAATGTAAAATTAATCTGTTCTTTGATTCTTAATAAACTTTTGTCATTTTTATTTGAATTATTTAAATTTACAGTTTTTACTGGAAGTTTTTACGGCCGTTTATTTGATTACGTGATATCGATATTAGTATTGTGAGTTGTTATTCGATGTATTAATCCCAAAGATCCGGTACCGCAATCAACTATTAAATAAATATATAGTTTATATTTAAATGTATTTAAAATTAAACAGAATTAAATTAAATTTATTAATCTATAATACATTGCTACTCAAACTGTCATCCGCTGATCAGTGCTGGTTCGCGAACGTTTTTGACCCGCTATGAGATTTCCTTTAAAATTTCATAATTTTTTGCATTAAGTTAATAAAACTATTTTAAAAAGTCTTTAAAATATATTAATTAATTTGTTTTGTTTTTACTATTTAAATACAGTGCCGGAGGTGAACTGGCGCTCGAAAACGGCCCGGGAAATTACTTGAAAATGGCCCACAAACCCATTTTTTCAAAATGATTACAATCAAATTCTGTTATTGTATTTTTCTTATCGATTCAGTCTAAAAATTAAAATTAAATCCGTTCTTCCGTTTTATAATTATTTTAATTAAATTTCACAAAAATATTGACCTTCGAGGGATTGAAATAAAAAAAACACTGCTTTAGTACATAATGGGCCATGCACCAATATATGACTGATTGAATTATTGAATTTTATTCAGAACACGGCCTGACTAGCAATGGAATTACTTTCCCAGTAAGTGATTGCAACATAATTCTAAGACCATTTAATTTTAACATTTATAAATAAAACTATGTAAAAATTTCTAGGTATATATTTATTTGTATAAAAAGTAACTATAAAATTCAATAAAGCTTTTCATTTATTTCTTTTATGCAACTTTATAAAAAATACCAAAATATTTGTAAATCTATTTTTCATAAATCAATTACAAAATGTTTATGGCATTACAATAATTATAACATTTCTCAATCGTTAAAAACTTGCTTGTAGGCACGAGAAATGGTTAAAATAATTATATTTACATTAAAAAATAATAATAATACAAGAAATATGATTAACGATGATGCTGTAAAACTGACAGTTGATGAGTGAACAATGACTAGATTCACAAGTTCATCTACCAGTTTCACGTATGTCCAATTTAAGTAAGCAAACTGACAGTTAAGATACTTCATATAATACTATAATAATTTTAAAATATATAGGCTTTTGTAAACAGATTATTTCTTACGTGTAGTAGAGTCATACTTAATTTAAAATTTATTTTTGCGTTAAAATTACTTTGAAATTGTTAAGATATTCGCTTCACAATGAACCTACAATACTTTCATTTTAAATCAATTTGATTTAATTCGTTTCAAAATGTTTCACGTGCGGCATATAGATATCATTTTGTTTCCAAATCACGAGAAGAAATACGGAAGTTTCTGAATGCTTCTTACACGTAAGTTATTAGCATCATTTGAATATTTAGATGTGTTGATATTGTGATTCGGTATCGATACTGAAAAGCCCATTACTTGATTATAACTTTATATATTTTTTAATAATATACAATTACATAATAAATATATAATTAGAAATGCTTACATAAGTTGACTTAGAGAAACATATATTAATAATAGCGATGTTGAGGCCGAAGTTTTAAACGCGAAAACGTGTACGTCGGACGTTGAGCGCCGCTTTCCTGTACGCCTAGAAATTTGACAATGGCGTTTGGAATGTCGAGCATGATTCTACTGACTTTCCAAACGCCATTGTCAAACTTCTAGGCGTACAGGAAAGCGGCGCTCAACGTCCGACGTACACGTTTTCGCGTTTAAAACTTCGGCCTCAACCTCGCTAATATTTCTGCGGTTTGTAATTACTGTGTAGAGAAATAGAACGATTACCAGATGGTAGTCATTAATTTGTATATAAAAATTATATTTTTCATGTTATGCATTACTTTCATTCGAAAAATAAAATCATTTATCATTTCAAACAAGTCGCTATATAAACTAATTACGATTAATAAAAAGAATTTATCAAATTAGTAGAATATTTAAACATGTAAAATATTCAGATTTTTATTATATTTTATTAAAATAATAGGCCTATATTTTAATAAAACATATATTCTAGCTACAATTTATAATATAGAAAATATTTTAAAAATGAATGGTAATATAGAGACATTTTACCTAAATCTCAATGTGAGTTGCGCACGTACAGTACAGCATCTAATTTTATCTCCACTTTTGAAACAATTATGTATTTCGACTACTTTTCTCAGAAGTACTTGTTAATAATTGAAAGGACAGCTTAAATATGTAAACGTATTGCATAACAGTAACATTTAATTACGTTCGTTTGAGGTTGAATTATAAGGAATTAAACAATATTTTTACACTAAAATGGACATTTTTATAGAATAAAAAGAGAGCAAACATTTTATTACCATTTATTTAAAGAACTAATTTGTGCAATTATCTGAAAAAGTAGAATTTTTAATTAAAATAATGTAAATATATATAATCTAACATAATTAGAAAATTATTTGTAAAAGGAAATATAAATGTTCTTTATAATGAATTATTAAAGATTTCATATTATTGAAATAGATGTTTTGAAAAAAATATCAATATATGCTACTTTAATGGCATAATTCTTCGTCTTAATTCTAATATTTTATAATCCAAGACACATCAAAAAACATCCAGGAATTAATAACCTTCTAAATGCAATGGTTCAAAAAAAACCTTTTAAAACAATCTTTGTATTTTCTTTATAAAATTCAGGGCAAAATAATTTTTTGGAATTAATCTTATTCTGTTCTATTTAAAACCGGTATTATGATTTCATTAGTTCGAGCTATAAATTTGAATAGTTTCGTTATAGCTCAGTTTTATCGGTTAAACCAACGATGTTTAATACATAAATGTAAGACACTCATTATTTACGTTGTGTTTTTTAAATTATTTGTAAAGCCGACGTTTAGTTTTTTTATAACCTTGTTTTGAAAAACAGTGATAAAAAATTAAACGTAAAGTCGTTAACGTCCTTACTTGGACTATCACTTGATCATTTGTTCATACATTTAGCAGAACTACTTAAAATGGAGATTTGAAGCTAGTGAAGTCGGTAACTTTGTCTGTAAAGTGGTTTTAATACATAAAATTTGGGTTCTTCGAACAAGTGGTAATCTCTTAGAATTAACTAAATTTTTAACTTTGTTTGGCGTTAATAATGTTTTAAAAATCCTTAAAATATATTTTTTTTAGAAAAATTTGAAAAGATTAAAATTTATGAATCCGTTTTAAAGTTTTATAGACTTATAACCCTATACGACTTTTGTTTAAATGACTTGTATAAAATTATGTAAGATAATTAATTAAAACCCTTATTTATTTTCAATGAAAAACCTAAAATTATTTTTAAAAAATTTTTTACATGTTACCATAACAAGCTTTATTAATAAAAGTCACGATAATAATAAAATTCGACTATACAGTATATTCTCATATGTTTTCCTTGTCGTGCAGAACAAACGTTTTCAGCAATTTTTTGTCTTCTTCGGAATCCGAAAATTTAAATTTAAGTAATTTAAAATTTTCTTTAAAAAACAAAAAGAAAATTGTCTTATCTTTTTAAAAAAGACAAAAATTGTCGAAAATGTTTGTTCCGGACAATAAAGCATGTTAGAATAAACAGTGGAAGTTTGTTGTTATAGTTACTAAGAAAAGAATGAAAGAAAAGCAATTATTGTTTACATTTTTAAATCAGTAAACAAATCTAAAAATAACTCAAGTAACATATACAAATAAATTGTTATTATTATTATTATTTTTTACAATAAAAAATTTTTTAAAAAAAATTACTGTTTTGCATCGTTGCTTCAATTCTATATGCCATTTTAAAACTGAAAAAGATGACATTTTTTTAAATTCAATGTTTCCTTTGTTCTGAATAATTAAAGAAACATAAAACATTGGATCTGTCATATACGGAAATATCCTTAAAGTTCATTTTAATATAATGTACAATTTCTAAAACATATCTATAGGCCTATATAAAGTACGATAATAAACATGCTAAAAATTTACACGTAAATAATTGTATTAAATTTAAACTATAAACCACTTAAATTATTTTATTTTTATTCATTCAAACAAATTTCTTTCCAAATACATTAATCAAATTTGACTAAATTGGGTTACAAATGTGTTATGTAATCCATGTAGCAAATTTAGTAAAAACAAAAAATCAAGATTTGTGTTTCATCATCTCTCGTATCAATTCACTTAAGACCTAAAAAAACAATAAAAACTTTTGACACCTTAAACATTTTTAAAAATCTAAAACAGGAAATTGAATCATAACTTTTACAATAACTCCAATTACATTTGGTTTTGAAACAATGATCTGAGAGTTGTATAATGTTAATATATTAAAATAAAATCTTCCATTCATGCTATATATATATATATATATATATATATTAACAAGCTTACGATTGAGAAAAATGCAAAATACATAGATTTATATAGGCTAATTGGATAAGCAGCCTACGCATTCGACCGTTATGATTGTATTTGTGCTACATTATTGTATTAACAAATACTATGAGATTTAAATAAATCATTTTGTGTAAATCCAATTTACTGGCTAAATAAAGATTTACAGAAAATTTTAAAATGTTTTTCATGTAATAAGTTCTACATAAAGTTAAATGATAAGCAATTGATCTGGCTAAAGAAATTGCTTTTGGAAGTCGTCAGTCAATAAACATCAACAAAAACAGGTTATTAAGAAGGCTTGTCATCTGGTTTGATTTAAACTAGACCTTCCCATTTCGAAAGCATAAACAGTGCAAATGTGAATCATTATTGTAAATATAAATAAATAATTTTTGTTTCTACATCAGATATTTTATTTTAGAATGACTGAATCTGTTTTAAAATTTGAATCATTGGATTCTGTAAAATGCTATTGACCTAGATACACGCTACTAACTTATAGGTGTAAATATAATCACAAATTAAAATAACTTAAACAATTTATACTTCATCGTCTCTTTAAAAGTTGTCTATAAAATGGAATAGTTTTATAAGGTAATAAACAACTACACAACTATTTGTACAAAATACTATGTAATTTATAAAAAAGGGGGATCATAATTGTCGAATTTCACAACAGTAATGCAAGTTGCATGATAATTGACAGTTTTAAACGTTACGTTTTATAAAATCAATTACATTAAGCTATAGTGGGCTTGTTACACGGCAATGTTGTGCAATGAAATATTCGCAACATTACTTCACATCAAAGATATTTTTATCCAAAACTTAATTTTAAAACTATTTACGCGGTATTGTAAAATCGCTAAAAATATTTTATGCATAAAATTTCCCATTAAAATGCATGAAAAACTTATTCTGCATCTCGTCACGATAATAATAGTTCAAAAAGTTACGTTAAGATTCCGTGATTCTTTCCTATTACTGTACAGATCCACATCCAGTTTTGTGTTACAGACATTACAAGAATTAGGCAAAGTTTCACATCTAAACAGAATGTCATATAAACAGTTTGAGCATTTTGATTAATTTAAATTTATAGATAAATGGTTAATCGCAAAAGTTGTTTTTTTAAATTCGTAAAATTTTAATGATAAATTTTTATAGGAAACTCAAACATAAAACGAACAGTTAAACACTAGGCCTATATCAGAGCAATACATTATCCTAATATTTGTCGACATTATAGTCTACATTATTTCAGGTCATGTCTATGCAGGGCCATCGAGAAGGGGACTGGAGATATTTTCTCGAGCCCGGAGAAAACTTAGGAACCTGTAGTTGTTTTTATTTTTATAAAATTAATGTTACTTCTATTAATAGAAAATAAAATCTTTAAAGCTGATTTTTATTAATTAACATTCTATGTATTTTATTTGTTTAAAAAAGAATGGTTAAAGAAGCCATCTCCTCTCTCGAGCCCAGTAGCGTGTTATCCTATGGGTAAAAAATGCAATTGCTTCAGGCCTCCACCAATAGAGGCCCCAAACCAATCTTTTATAAACTCATTACTGCAGGAAGAATATCGAAATTGAAATTTGAGCCATATCTGGAGAACCTAGATTGTAAGTATGTCGCAAGGTGCACTGGCACAGTGCAGAGGTCGCGTTAAAAACCGAAAAAACTACCAGGGATTTCCCCCAAAAAAATTCCCCCGAAGAAAAACGTTTGAAGTCAACACTGGAGTCAACACAGGAGGCCCCTAATTCAAATCTACGTGGACCCCCATGAAGCTGTAACGTAACGCTGTTCAAGTCCCATACAAGCGGCCCTATGTTTATGCAAATACACTACAATCATTCTTTCACAGATGTTAAAAAAACGATGAAAACTGAATTTTAACCTTTCCAATAAAATTTTATTAAATAAATTTAATAAAATTTAACTTAACATATCTTTTAATTATTAATAGAATCAATTCGAAGAGTATCAAAAATTAAATATCTGCCATACCATTAAATACTGCATTTAATAGTTTGGCAGATATTAAGTAGGCCTATATTTTAAGTAAATAAGATTAATTAATGTTTTAATTAAAAACTAACTATTAATAAATATTAAATATTGTAACAAAAATTTGATGAGCTTATTAAAATTTCTGGTAGATAATAAAATGTATTTGACGTGGCACAATTTATCCAACGCTATTTTAATTGGTTTTATTGCTCAACACATTAACTAAATAAAAATAAATTTGAAGTTAAAGAAGAAAAAAGATTAATGAATATTTTAATGATTTCTAAATATTTTTCAATCTTTTTAGATAAATATATATATATATATATTTATCTATATATTCTATTATCTATATATATATATATAGGCCTATATTTTATATACAGAAACCAAAAACGTTAACTATATTACTCTGTAATGAGTCTTTCCGTCCTTAAAATTTATTTTTATTTCATTTGAACTTTTCCTATACGTTATAACAGCTGGATCACACATATTCCGCAACATTGCGGAGTATTTATCGTCACTCGACGTCTCAGTTAACGATATCTTGCAAATAATATTATTTTTGATTTTTTACCAGGAATAAAAATCTAAATAGTTTAACAAGCGAGTATAAACAAAATTCTTTCATTGGAATTTTTCTACAATAAATATTCTTGAAATTTTGTTTCTTTTGCGTCATTACTTGCAACCCACGCGACATTAATTTAAGAAATGTATCAAAATATGAATAATTCTATTGCGAAAGTGGATAAATTTTGATTATTTTATATCAATATCTTGTTGTATATTTGTACGTGATGCGATGCCGCTACAATGCGCGTAGTCATTCTAACAGTTTCTATATAATTAAATTTAGAAATGGTGAAGGCCACGCAAAAATATTCCATTCGGAATGCCCTTCTGGAATATACTGTCATCAACAGTCTTTTTTTAAATAAACAATTTTTAAGAAATAAAAAACAATGAACAATGATAAGCAATTGCTTATGGATGTTAATACAAAGGCTATTATTTTTGGAAGTTCTCTTGAAAGTTGAAGATAATCTTATTTCATTCACATAGGCCCAATTCAAATCTATACACTGTACTGTATAACGATAAAATCAAATGATATATTTTATATTAATAAAATAAATAAATTTGAAAAGATTTCAAGTTAATAAATTAAAAATTTATAGACGTTTCTTTTTTAAAATTTTTATACATTTAAAAACAGAAGCATTAAGATTAGACACTTTTCGCTTAGATATTTTAAAATAACAAAATAAAATGACTGTTACTAATTATATTATTATCAAAATAGATAAGTATTAAAATTTGTTTTAAGTCATTTATATTAGCAAGTCTCAAAATCAGTCGTGCAATTAATTCACTGAATAATCGATTTCTTTCCTATTTTTAAAAAATTGTTCTATAAAGTATTTCGAGATAACACAAAAGGAAATCAAATTTTTACTTCTGTAAATTATAAAAACTTCTTCCTTGTTCTCAGAAACAATTTCCTATATTAATGTTTTACTTATGCAGCCATTTAGCTAGATGTTTTATATAGGTTTACATTAATTTACATTATAAATATAATTAATGTTCTTTGAATCCATTTAAAAATAACGCTCATTTATGATATACTTCGTAGCCTGTGTTTTATGTGCTATATAAATTGTCTCTGAAACTCTATATTTTACTTTATTTGTTTTTTCCTTACTGATAAAATTTGTCTTACAAGGAAGCTAAAAAACTACAGTGGCTAATATTTTCACTTTATTAATACAGTATTAAGAATAAAAAGAAATTTAATATCGAAATATTCAGCAAGTTGAACTTAAGCGGAACAAAAATGGAATATTTTTTTAAACAAATCATTTCTGTTTACACTTTAGAATTAGACTTCACTATCGACGTTTGTTCTTTTATACAAATCCTAAAGAATCAAACAAATAACTGAAACATTTGCTATTTTATCAAACGGAAAGCTCATTGTAATGTATTATAAATGCGCAACTATTGAAGAGCAACATCAAATACCGTTCAGGAAATGAAGTTTTCTTTATCTAATTCAATAAAGTAATGAATAATATTGTTTCGCACAGTAGGAGTATATTATATCAAATTATTCAGAATTAAAAGTCAAACTTAAAGAACTGCAGCAGAATTATAACACATAAATAAACAATATAAGTTCCAGTTTGATTTCTTAACTTTGGAAATATCTCTCCTTATAAGAGTTATATGATCTATTTATCCTTCATATTCATTCTAAAGTAAATTATTTTTAAATAAATAAATATTATATATATATATATATATACTGTATATTATTATGTCTATGTACAGTAACCTACATATGTATAATTATAAAAATATTTAAGTTATACACTACGGATAACATTATCCTATTAGCATGTAAAATGCATAATTAAATGTTTTATAATTATAATTTATGTACCAAAATTTTTTGTTGTAATATAGGAATACGTCAAACTTATGTTTTTTCCCTCGATTAATTTGTAATGTGTAATTAAATTAAAACTTGTATAGGAGAAGAAAACCGAACTAGATTTCAACGCCTACTCAATGGGAATATTGAGTACAGGTTGACGTTTTATGCTAGTATAATTATTTATGTATTTATTAACGTATTTATGTATTAAATGTATAATATCCACTGTTTTTAATAAGCGTCAATAATAATGATAATTAAAAATTTTTATTTTTACAACATATGAATGTAGAACACACAGGAGCTTATAATTAGTAAATAAGAATGTATTCATATTCAAATAGCTTCTCTTATTTACTCTTATAAAATGAAAACGTCGAAGAATATTAATGTTTAAAAGTTATAAAGTAAGTTATTGTATTTTATAACATGTTTTGAATAGAAGATATTTGAGAAATATTTCTTTATAATTCATATGCCATGTCTTACAATCCGAGATAATCAGAGATGTAACAAAAAGTATATTGTGAATATACTATATATAAATAGAAAATATAAAGAGTGTGTACGATAGGTTAAATAGGAAAAAATAAAAAAGTGTGCCTAGAGTATTAAAAAACTGTTCGATTGAAAACTACATTTTATATTCAATGATTTATTCACTCGAGTTTTATTAACTCGAATTTAAAAAAATAATAATAAAAGTAGAATATATCTACATTTTTTATATAGAAATAATTAAATATCTATATTAAAATAAATATAAATACTGTATTTATAAATTGTAAATAAGTCTTTTAATCTCAAATAAAGAAATGTTAATACATATATTCGTAATAATAAATTATAATGATATAAAACTAATTATAAGTAGCACATAATATAATATATACTGTATCCGACATTGTTATTTCCCTGGGTGACTTGTATAAACTTTTGATGAATCATCGACGGTTTGATTTTCATCGATATTGGTGACAAAGAAAATCGATAAAACGACTTGCAAATAATTTACATTAATACGCTTACTAATTCACTTTCAATTAAAATTAAGTCGGTTATAAACATATTCACGTAATCTTTTTTTTTTTTTTTTTTTGAAACCAAATTAAGATAATTAATTTACAAGCTGGCGAAATTAAATAATCTCATTTATCAGTTTGAGATCCGATTGTATGCAAAATGTAAGTATAAAAAATGACGTGTCTGTCACACAATCCTCTTCGTAAAACGTCTAATGCGGTGCAATGACAAACAAAACATGTAGATGCGACAGGACGGGACGCGACGCGAAAGATATAGCCGACAAAAAACAGTAACAACATCCGTTTCCGGTAGTAGACCATTCTCAGAATCAATAGATCAGATTACATGACTCTGACGAAATTCTGACGCCAAAATCGTTTACAATTGTTAAGTTGTTCTTTAGTATTAGAGGCTACATCTGCCCGTCGTAGACCGACATCCAGATGTTACTTCAAAATTTGAAATATATTCTCTATTTTGCGGATATTTATTAAAATTTCCAGAATGACTCTTTTCACGATGACAATATTTTCTATAAATGAATATGCGAAGTATTATAAAGTATAAATATTAATATTTAGCGATAAAATCTGCAGCCTTTATACAATACGATATTGTAGGATGAGGCACGTAAAAGGATGCCACACAACCCATTTGTACGCCCTAATGCGTGTCGAAAGGTGTAACATTTTTTCTCGAACTAAAACATTTTTTCACGCCCCAACGAGTAAACATTTACATATCTGCAAAGTTTCGTATAATTTTCAAACAAGAAGTAATAATAATTAGGATTAAATAAATAAATAATTCAAAAGAATATTTTATATTAATAAGTATGGTTTATTTCTATAGTTTAAACAAAAATAATTATCACTTTAAAATTTCCATCTATAGGCTGCAGGACTACAGTAAACACCGAAGTGAATTTAAAAAATTATGTGCTATATTCTAATCACAAAACGTTTATTTTTAACATTGAAAATTCAATTCTTTTTTATAAATACTCAAATACTTAAATAATAATACTATCTTTCTCTATTAATTTTTAAAAGTTTATTCGAATCGACATAAACCTCCAAGTACTGAAAACTCCTTCCGAGTTTATTACAATACTTTTATCAGTTTTTATCCTTGTGTTCCTTACCAATCCTCTATAAAATTCTCGCTTTTAACTAATTTTCTTCTAACAAATTAGTTATTTTTTCATTCACAATTTATATAAAAGTGTGCATTTCATAAATAAAAATATTATATAAAAGCATATAACAGTCTTTTATAATAATTATTAATTTACATTTTCAATTTTTAAAACACGGGCACCTTTAAAACATAAACATTTTAAAGTCAAAGGATTTACATTGGAAGATTTTTAAGTAACTGCAAATGATCTCGATTCAAATTCTCGTAGATTTTCATCGATAGTGGGATAGATGCGAGTTTCGAATCCTCGCCAACTTATTGTTAGAGCCAAATTAAATTATTTAATATTTGGAGAAACGAAAAGAACACAAAATTCCTATTGATAAAAACTTACTTGAATTTATTTGGATTAGAAATATAACCAGTAATAAGTCATATTTATACTTTTAAATTTTATAACTGGAAGTCCAAAATATTTGAATTTATCGTAAACTAATTTTGTATTCTATTTGATTTTAAAATCCTCTTTGTTTAAGAAATGTTTCTGTTCAGGTAGAGCATTTACACATTTTGGAAACCTGACAAGTAAGATAATGAGATTAGAAGTGATATTTTCTTAAGATGGAAAACTGCAGTTTGTATAAAAAGATAAACTAAAGCAAATTAAAGATAAAAAGATATCATTTGGAAAGAATGATATCTGTAAAATTTTCTTTAATGTTTAGGTTAGAACTCCTTATAAAGAAAGGATAATAAAAATGTGACATGTAAAGGGAAAACAGGTATTTATAAAGTTTCCATTAGAAACAGAAAATAAGTACAATGCAAATTAAAAAATAATAATTTTATGGGTAAAAATAGGACAAAAGTCTAGAATAATATTTTTCGGATTTTTGTAAATTCTTAGAAGTTATCTAAAGTTACCCGCTGTTATTTCTGGAAAGTCGTGATTGACAAGTCGATAAGTAATTATAGAAAGTAATTTTACCACAAAACGGTAACTGTTATTTTTATAAATAACATAAAAATGAATGTTTGACGTTCTTACATAGTGAAAAGAAAGAATAACAAATATAATTTAATATACAATATGAAGCTACAAAATAAAAATATTCCTCATTCGAATCAAGACACGATATTATCATAAAGTTTTGAAACAGCTTCAATAATAAAAACAACAGAATTTATCTTCTATAAGTATTAGACGTTAATGGTGCGGTTTTTTGTATATATTGCTTAAGTATCAATTTCCCTTGAAAATTTTCTTTTTTTCAATAGATTAATTGATTTAACTTCACAGTTAGTTTAACCGTAGTTATTTCGTCTGTACCGCCTTTCATCAGAGACAAAGACTATTGGGTTTTATTCACATTATTCTTTATTTCACTATGCATTTCGGGTGCAATCTTTTCTGTTTATTTTGCGTCCCTCATCAGGTGTTACAATTATTATAATTATTACATTATTTAGATTGATTTAACACAAATTAATGTAAGGGATTATTTCAAATTTTATTATAATAATTGTAATAACTCTTTATGACTAGTCCAAAAAAAAACTGTAATAATCTTTTATAACTTGTATATATTAAGAAACCCATCTACAATAATTAATGTAACAAATGTATTCTCTACCAATTGTAGAAATGTAACACCTGATGAGGGACGCAAAATAAACAGAAAAGATTGCACCCGAAATGCATAGTGAAATAAAGAATAATGTGAATAAAACCCAATAGTCTTTGTCTCTGATGAAAGGCGGTACAGACGAAATAACTACGGTTAAACTAACTGTGAAGTTAAATCAATTAATCTATTGAAAAAAAGAAAATTTTCAAGGGAAATTGATACTTAAGCAATATAAACAGAATTTATATATTGTTCATAACAGAATTCGTATGTAGAATTCCGATGAACGGTGCCAAAATCATGCCGTAATATTGAATAATATGGCATGATTTCGGTAACGAGATTGTATAAATGAAACAGCATTATAGTAATTTTTTAGAGCTGCATTCAGATTGTATGTTGAATATACATAATTACGCGTGTTTATTAGAATTGTCAATTTAACCAACTATTAATTTATAAATCTATACTTTTCTTGTAAGATTATAAAATAACTTTTAGAAAATTCATAGATGTTAATTTAAAACCGTGTATAAATTTATTAGCAGACTACGCGACTTTGTATACATATTTTATGTAGTTAAATTATAACCATACCGAAATTAACAATATGAAGCTGCTCAAAAATTTAACTTTTCGTTTCTATTCCGTTTTTCAAATCTCAATATGTAATCGGTTCAAACGCCATTATTCTCTAGGAATTATCACATCCCCAGACTCCAAAAGTACAAGCCAATCAACAACTTTATTTTACCCAGATGCATTTCGGAAATTACAATATTTCCCTCCTCAGTGGGCTCTCTTTCAAACAAGCCTAACGAAGCACAAACACTTTTTTGATACTATTACACGATATTTAATATTCCAATCGTTTTTTTTTTCCTATTTCCATAATAAAATCATTTTTTCCTGTGCTTTTCTTTAACCATATACATTCCTTACAGTCATTACTTTCATTTGTTGTTTCTCACCTCATTCACCATCACTCCTACTGCAACTCGAGGAGGATTATTGATGAATGAGAGCTACCACTACAGAAAAAAACAATGACACTCTGTTCAGAAACAATACCAGAATGGAAGATTACGATCCGGTATAGATTTTTGACTTATCTTTTAGTACAGTGTTTCTCAACCGCCGGACCGCGAAAAGAATTTCACCAGCCTGCAAAAAAATATTTGACCATGCTGGATTATGCGTGAAATTTAAATAGTAATTTAGAGTTACTGTACTTACTTTGTTACGTACGGTAACCCTAGATAAGCATTATATAAGGGTAATAAATAAGCATAATTCACAATCATAAATAATTACCAGTTAAGAAAAAGGTTGAAAATCACTGCTTTAGTGGATAAGTGGATAATTTTTCATCCTTTTTTTAAAAATTATTATATAAAAATTGACTATGAATCATCAAGATATTTTTGTTATAAATTCGAATAAAATTATTCGATCATCGGAATGCACAGAGTATTTGATGTATAAAATCTTATTTTAACAACGGTAACATTAGAATAATGAGTCATCTCTAGTTCGCATTATCGATTTTCTACTGATGAAAGAGGTGAATTTTATCAATGATCAATGATTGTATCAATCAAAAACAATATGTATATATTAATACGTAAAAGACACATTTTATAATAAATAATAGATTATAAACCGTCGATATTTTTATCTCAATTTTAATGTAATATACGTGGTTTTTCCCCTCATATTACCAATGCTTTATATGTTTAAAGCATTAGAATAATAAATGTTTAATGGACTGAGTGATTCACAAAAAGCATTAGAAGTTATATACACACATAGACGCGTGTCTCCACAAATTTCAATAGCGTTTTCTGGTAATTTCGAATAATTGCTCGAGACACAGCATACATTCTTTATAGGAATTATAATTCCATTTATCGAAAATGTTTACGTCAATAACATTTCACTTTAAAAATGGAAGGATTAAATGAATTCGATCGAAGAAATGTAATCGACAGATTTTATAATGAATATCGCGAAAATGGGAAATCTTATACAGTTAAACATTTCTCTACAATGAGAGCTCCATGGCGTGTAGTGTAGAGCATCATTCCAAGAGCAGATCAAGGGAAATCTGAAAGGAAAAGTGATCGAAAGAGAAGAAAAATGAACCAATTGGAAGAAACTGAGAAAAGTTGGTCAAACGCTTAGAAAAATGGGAAGAAAGTTCAAAATTTCACATGGATATATTCTCCAGATTCTGAAGAAATGTCAAATGATTCTCAAGAAGTAGAAGTCTGCTTCAAAATACACAACGAAGCGACTTGCTACTCAAAAACCGAAGCTGCCGAAGCTGCGTGATGAAGTCGAGTAATCTTGATGTGGTTATGGACGACGAGTCCTATTTCACTTTTGACGGAAGTGAACGTGCTGATAACGATTACTAATTCATTAAAGAAGGATTAAATGTTGATTCTGAAGTCCAATTCAACCGACAAAGTTTCTTCGAATCTTCTGGTTTGGCTAGCATTCAGTCAAATAGAATGTTCACGGGTCTCGTCATTACCAAGAAAAAGTGTGACAACGAATGCTTTCAGAAGAGGCTTGTAGCCTTTCTAAAGGAATACTATCCTGGCCACGGATTTGTCTTCTGGGCAGATATGGTCATCGCCCAATAAGCTTTCGACTCAGTTGCCAAGTTGAATTATTACGGAATTCGACACATCTCCCGTGAAGCCAACGTTAACAATAACCAAAATGTCTCAATCGGTCTCGGTTGAAACGTTTGCAACCGAGACCGATTGAGACATTTTGGTACTAACTGAAGCAAAAAGTTTATGAAAATGATTGGGAAACTGGATCTGCGAAGGAGCCGAATAACAGGATTAAAGCCAAACTTCGTCACTTCAAAGCTGAATGTTAATGGAACGAATTAAGACTAAAGTTCGAATTGAAGCCGACCGCAGTCCTAATCATGCCATCCGAAAGTTAAACAACCTATTTGTAACCAAAAAATCTTACTTTAAAATAAATAATGAATTTTAAACAACTATAAAATTTGTGCAAATTTTATGATACACACCCTTAAGTAATCTAAATTTCTTTGTTTGTGTCCTGTAAGCACTCTTTTTTCCAGGCCCATTGAGGGTTCGGCCAAACCTACAATAGCCAAACTCCCTTTTGGCACGGTAGTGAAGGATGGGGTTGACCTATCCGGAACAGACAACCCAAGAAAAATTCATATGGTTGTTCGCTTGGATTCAATCCCGGGTCCCCAGAGCAGTAAGCTGACACCTTAACCGCTTCAGCCATAGTTGGGGACTGAAGTATCCGTACTTCTCATAAAATATTAAGTGTTTTACTCATGCCTATCGATGCCTATTGTAGATTCGTTAAGAGACAGTCGGGTTATGAGGCATGAGGCTTGACACATTTGGGACAGACAGCACATGATAAATTCTTGAAGCTCCTAATTCGGACTCGAGCCCGAATCCACTGAAAGCGAAAGTTTGACGACCTTACTGCATCGATGTTTTAATCAACTTCAGTATGCAAAATTCTTGAAATTTATATCAAAGTACCTTGTAAATTTATATAAATATAATTAATAATTAACGAATGAGTGATGAACTTCTTAGTATTAGATTATAACGAAACACATTGATGATCAAATTTAATAAATGTATATGAAGTTGCTGTTCAAACTGTTGGGAAGACACACCAGAATAAAAATCAGTTCAGAATTCGAATTCCGGGGATAAAGTTAAATATATTTTTTTCCATCAGTCACCATTGGGATGGCGATTTGAAAGCCACGTCAGTTCGAATTTTTACCTCTAGATAAACCATAAGCAAGATTAGAACGGAATAAAAGTGAATTCTTACCGTCACCAAACTAACCATTAAAATGTACTTTGTCGTACATATATTGATAAATGTCTATTTATTTACAAATATAAAAACATATAGTAACTTTATATTTTATTTTTATAATAAAATTTTCAAATTTTATTATAAAATTTGTTTTATTCTGTAGTTAGTAAACGGATTCGAAACTAAGCAGTGCTGCCATCTATTGAGTAAATTAATATTACATTTTTATTTTTATTATGTATTTATTTTAATCCAAATCAAAACAATCTATAATTAACTTTATTACACATTAAAATAATATAGTAATTGCTAAATTTTAAGTTGTACTTCCTTAGCAGTTGTATCCAATTCAAATAAAAGTTTAATGTTGTATAATAAATTTTTATTAAGTATAATCGAAAATTTTTGTTGGAAAAAACTTAAAATATTGTATATACTATTAAACTGATACCATAGAATTACTTTTTAATTTTCATTTGTTTATGGCAGTGATTCTTTACATTGTTTTAAATTATAATTTTTTCTTATCGTTTTCTTTTTCTCTTTCCGCTTTGAGAACACGAAAAGGACTCTTTCTAATGTCTGTAATAGATTTGACTCATAGAATATTACATTACTACCTGAATGAACACCTAAACCATCGAAAGTGAAGCTGCAAGTTTATATGGTGGATTTACTTCCATAGTTCAGACCATAAAGTAAATAAATGTTATTAATCTAGAAATACATCGTAAATTTAGCAAAATAGAAAACGTACTTTTCGAATTCCGATGTGAACAACCGCATTTCTTATGACTGACGAGGATTAAGCAGACGAGAATATCATCCAATATATTTTAATACCCCTCATAATTAATGTAAATGCATTTCGGGCTTTAGTCCCTCTTCAGTACAGTACATGCTACAGTGATATAATAAACAATTACATAAAATAAAACAAACAGCCAAACTTCTACATGCCTTTATATAACATAATCAGTAAACTTTTAATATATAATTGTTTTTAAACCGATATAATCATAGCAACCGACGAGCATCGATCTTGTTTAAAAAATTATACAAACAACTTAAGGTAAGCCAGATCATGCTTTACTCTAAACTGACAACAGATGCGACTGACGTTTACAAAGCACCCCTTTTTTATTACATTTCATAATTGCAATTTGTATTAACTATTATTTAAATTTATATTATTTTTATATTTTATAATTTTAAAATGTTCTATAAATTTCCTTTTATAGTTGTTTCTTTATGTAATATTTTAATGTTCTGTTTATTGATATTACAGCAGTTTTCTTCAATGTGTAAAGAAACAATTATAAAAGGAAATTTATAGAACATTTTATGTTAAGCTGTCATATCCGCATGGTGGTTCCAAGCACTCGGGAATGTGGTTCCGAGCTCCCAAAAAAGCTCTCGAAAGAGCTCTCAGAAAAACTGTTTTTGAGAGTCTGTGGTGTCGTGTGTGATTGTACTGAAGAAGGACTAAAGCCAGATCTTTTCAGATAGACTAGCTGTCAGAAGATTGTTGCTCTCTTAACACCACCCAAAGGTCACGTGTAGGGTACTTTAAGGTTAAATCTACGGACGTGAGCAACACCGACCCCCACCTTGTTTTGTTCCGGAGAAGAAATCCAGGGATTCGACTTACCTCGCAAAACATGGACCGCATTAAATTGTGTCAGGACGGGCCATGGCAGATGTAGAGACTCTGTTCAAATGGAAGAAAGTTCCAAGCCCGGAGTGTAATTGTGGTGCTCCCCGTCAGACTGTTGAGCACATTGCACCTAAGTGTAGACTGCGGGCTTACCCTGGAGACTGGAATGTTATACTAATGTCTACCGCAGAAGCTGTAAAGTGGATAAGCGAATACTAATTCTTATTTTCCTATTTTATTACTGGTTTTGTGTTACTTCATTTTGTTACGCTTTGTTTGTGTTACGTAATAAAAATAATATAAATTTAAATAATGGTATGATAGTTAATACAAATTACAATTATAAAATGTAATAAAAAAAGGAGTGCTTTGTAAACGTCAGTCGCATCTGTTGTCAGTTCAGAGCAGGGGTTCTCAAAGTAGGCGATACCGCCCTCCTGTGGGCGGTGAGTAAACCTAGGGGGACGCTGGAGGCAGGGTACTGAACGGTAACCAAAGGCAAAAGTTGGGGTCATTGATGGGTTAGGGGGCGTTGGGTATTACTTTATGGAACAAAGGGGGCGGTGGATCGGAAAAGTTTGAGAACCAATGGTTTAGAGTAAAGCATGATCTGGCTTACCTTAAGTTGTTTGTATAATTTTTTAAACAAGATCGATGCTCGTCGGTTGCTATGATTATATCGGTTTAAAAACAATTATATATTGAAAGTTTACTAATTATGTTATATAAAGGCATGTAGAAGTTTGGCTGTTTGTTTTATTTTATGTAATTGTTTATTATATCACTGTAGCATGTACTGAAGAAGGATTAAAGCCCGAAATGCATTTACATTAATTATGAGGGGTATTAAAATATATTGGATGATATTCTCGTCTGCTTAGTCCTCGTCAGTCATAAGAAATGCGGTTGTTCACATCGGAATTCGAAAAATACGTTTTTCTATTTTACTAAATTTACGATGTATTTTTCGGGTTAATTAATATTATTATCCGATCCATAATAGTGAGATTTAAAGAAATGAAACTGGAGCGGCGATTCTATGTTGAGGCATCTATTCTCTGTGATGCAATTTGTCCGCCATGTTGCCGGTGGTTTTTGGTCCTATTTCACTGTAAAAGATGATAAGTTGTGTAACTTTCCGGCAATAAAGTTAAAATTGTGTATAACGCTATCTGCTATGAGATTTTATTTTTAAAACTTTTTATATTATTAATTATCAGATGACAGAAAGCTTAATCTTGAGGGTAGCGATAAGTTTCATAAAAAATTGTAAATGCTAATAACGAGTAAAACATTCATTAAGTCCGATACCATTACAAATACGACACATGATTATCTTGACCTTTAACCGCCAAAATTTAATAGCATCAATTCCCCTAATACACAAACCTCCCTGAAAATATCTGAAATTTTCGACAAAAGGCAAAGGAATTATTAAGCTTCGAAATGGGTGAGCAAAATCGTGTCCCCCACAAACAGTAACACCCATACATACAGGAAAAAAAGAAGGGTGTACTATAGATTACTCCCTATGGAATTTCAGGACTTTGATTATATATTTGAACTCAGGGGACCGAGACGAGTTCAACGGTACCCTACTTTTTGGACCGGAGACGAAAAATAAAAAAGTTATCATACTTTTTAAGTTACCATACTTTTTTAATGCTCTCATGAAGACGGCACCATAGTTGCTAGTACTGCCATCTTGCGGTAAAGTCTGCAAACCATGACGTCGGACTACGGTCATCTCCAGTAGGGTTAAACACGCCATACGAGAGCGGAGAGAGCGACGCGACTTCCGATCATCGCGCGATCGCCATTTCGGTTAATGTTACTTATGGCAGCGAACATGGCGGCCGTTCCCACTGTACTCCCGACTGACCTCCCGGAGGGGTGCCGCCGGCAGGCCGCCATGTGCTAAACGTCACTAGTTATTGATTCACGGTAGTTCTTGAACAAAGTAAAAAAAGGGGGGAAACGTCTACTAAAGGCAATTTTAACGGCAAGCGACGCGACTCCCGATCGCGATAGCGAAGCCGACTTAGCGGAGAGAGCGACGCGACTCCCTATCATCGCGCGATCGCTGGAAAAAAGTATGATAACTTTATTATTTTTTCGTCTCCGGTCCAAAAGCAGGGTATCGTTGAACTCGTCTCGGTCTCCTGAGTTCAGATATATACTCAAAGACCCGAAATTCCATGGGTGGTAATCTATAGTATCCCCAAAAAGAAAAAAAAAAACTTTTATTTGCATTTCTCGACGTTTCCCCGAATGCAAAAATGCAAAAATTTTTAGGGTCATTTTTTGGCTAATTGCCATATTTTCTCTCTGTTATATATAACAACCAGAAAAGTAATATAACTTCATCATCAACGATATCAGTTCATTTCTAAAGTGATTTTTCGTTAAGTTTCAAATGACAAAATGATATCAGTCGATGAATTACTATTTATAAGAATTACCGTATTTTACGGACTATAAGACGCACTTTTTTCTTCGAAAAATTGCCTCCAAAATTCAGGTGCGTCTTATAGACCGTAGCGTCTTATAGGTATTTTTTTTTTTTTTTTAAATTGCTTAAAAATTAAGGTGCGTCTTATAGTCCGTAGCGTCTTATAGTCCGTAAAATACGGTATTAAAATTGTTTCAAACATATAAATTATCATTTGATACAAGCTACTATATAATATCAAGTAATACCGATTTATGTCAGTTTCACATATCAATCGAAATTGCATTTATGTAGATATTATTTGTATAGGTTCAGTTTGAATTAATTTATTAATCAATCAATTTGGATTGTTATTTATTTGTATTTAAAAATATTATTTTAATTCCCCTTGTCAAAATCAAGGGATGCAATAGTTCAACTGAACTTCCGTTTCTTTCTTATTTTATTGAAGAAGTTTCTTAACAACGAAATTCAAGTCAGGAATAAAGATTTATACTATCGTTTTGAGTGCACTTTCCCTTTGACGAATCAGTCCGAATATTTTTTGAATAGGCCACGTATGCATACTTTGCTTTCCTGTACGCACATTTACGATAAATCATTGTATCATTTTAAAATTATTTTTAACTTAATTTAAACAAGTCATTCTTAAATAATAAACTAAATTTATATAGATACGGCATAAATTTCGAGGCCTCGCGGGCGACAGTTTTTATAATCCGATACTTTAAATTTCAAAAACATCAGTTCGATTTAATCAATTTAAAATGAATTTTAACGCCCGACTTTTCAAGTAACACTTTTTTCGTAAAATCAAAAATGAATGCACGATTCGAATTTTATTGATTACCAAAATATTAATAATGAAATTTAGTAAATTATTCATTACGATTTTTTCATACTATTGTTCAAAATTTTAACTTTATGTTAGGTATGTTAAATAAATACATAATAATATCTATTCAAATATAAATTCCGATGGCTTCCATTGCAACGAATCAATATTTTAAATACGCTTTTTTAATAACTTCTTTTTCTATTCTTATATTTACATAATCGTCTTCCTCTTTCCCGTATTGATAATGCTAAGAACAGTGTAAAACTAACAATAGTCCTTTTCAATGGCTAGGTAATTGCATGTTTGTGAAAGCAAACAATACCTATTACTTCTTTATTCCTAATCTATTCTGACAAATGTTTACATTATTAAAATATTGAATCATTATATTGATATTAAACTTTAAAGATAAGTCAGGAATACAAAACAAAGCACTTTACCTAGTCCCAAACGCCACCCAAAGCTGATAGAAGTACAGTACAAGAAGATTCACGCAGAAAGGAATACACGTAAGGTAGGCTATACGTGTTTATAGAACACTCGGGTGGCGTTTGCGGCGATATGTTCCTAAGTAAAAGTGATTTGTTTTTGTACTTCTGATCTACCTTTATAGTTTGTTTTTTGAATCACGCTGTATAAATTGATTTTCTAGAATTCATAATTAAAATTATTATTACGCAGTTTCCGTTCCGACTCGTTGCCAGAGCTGGAAAATATTGTTCTTCCTGGAATGTATGACGGTATCAGAATGGTTTTCCATATTACTTCCTAAGCAGACTGCCGGATGGCCGAGCGGTCGAGGAAGCAGCCTACCGCCCTGGGGGACCCGGGATCCAATCCGGAATATGTCGTGCCTCGGTCCTCACCACCCGACCACCTCATTGTGGGCCTGACCGAACTCATAATGGGCTTGCTAAAAGAGGCCCTCTTAGTACCCACAGGGTGGAAAGTGTTTAAAAAATACTCTGTCTTAAACAGTTTTTAGATTTTTTTCACTATTAGCTATTTATTTCTCTCTCCATTTTTAAAATTTTATAACAGTATAATGGATGGAGCACAAAATATTTTCTAGAACGATATAAGACATTGATAGATCACGTTTCACTTATCTTTACTGTATACAACACAAAATTAAACAGGTAATGTAATGAAAATAAAAAATAAATTACGTTTTTTCAGAAAAACTCAATTCTTTTTTCAATTTTGTTACGGTTTAGCAATAAACCAAACTATAATTTCAATAAATTCAGAGCATCTATAGTTTTAAACATAAAACTAAGAAAGTAATAAAAAAAATAAAAATAAAAAATTCAGTTATTACACTTTTATTAATTTAGTTTTCCCATAATACATATCAGGGATAAATAGATGACTGTATACACAATTCAACATTAAAAATATACTTTTGAAACAACAACAAATAATATTCGACATCGAACGATTCTTTTACTTTAATCGCCGAAAATAATAATTCTTTCGACAAAATATAATATATAATAATATATTTATACTTTGATCTAGAAAGTAGAGAAGTTAAGCGCATGCTGCCCGTAAATCTTATTAAAATTGGCAGCCACTTCGTTTTTTCGATAGCACCTGGGCACTTCCATCATCTTTTTCAATCCCAGTGTGTTTGCAACTTCGACAGCGTGGGGATTACAATCTATGGCCATTATGGTCAGGCCATCCTCCAACGTGGTAGGAAACTTCTGGATTAAGTGCCATAATAATATTTCGGCTACTTCTCTACTATCGGCATACAATGGTCCTACTAGCGATGTTCCTTGTATATTTTTAGTGATGGAACCGTATCCGCATACGCCACGCTCGGTTTTGGCAGCTACCGCTACACTTCCAGTTTCGTTGGTTGATAATCGAACAATTTTCGATCTATCGAAACCGTGCACTTTACAGTCGTAATCGATAACGTCGTCCAATATCGATTCGTCAATGGTTTTCACTTCTACGGATTTCAGGCTCTTGAGTAGATTGTCCGGACAGATATTGTTCGATTCGTAAACTATTGACTGCCATTTTGTGACTATGGAAAATCCTGCCAGATCCCTGTAAGTGTGCAGATGTTCTGGAACTGAATTAAGACCGGCATTTCTCTCGCCTACGTGTTGCATGGCGACTTTCCAGATTTTTAAGCCAATGCCCTTCTTCTGAAATTCGTTTCTGACTGCGTATAAACCCAAAAACGATAGATTTTGATTTAGATTGACTGCTGAACAAACACCATAAACGAAACCTGAAATAAATTCAATACGGAATACTTTAGAACTCAATTTTTTATTAAATTTATTAACTCTAAAAAATATTATATCGCATTTATCATTCTCTCAAAACGTGTATAGATATAATGAAAATTATAAAATCATGCTTAGACAATGCTTCTAAAATGTTAAAGATTATAACAACTAAGCTACAGTATAAAATTAATGTTGATTCAAATCAAGAAATTATTAGATATTAGATTGTAATTTCCTTTTTTTTTCTTTTGGAAACTGTTCTCTAAAATTAGATTCCTTCTCTTTCTCTCGAAGATATGTAAGGATTATCGAAAAATTGAATTGGAAAATTATCCACGGTTATTTAAAGAAATTAAATTAAAATTCTTTGTATTTTTTTTTTTTTTACTCTCCGCCCCGTGGGCACTAAGAGGGCCTCTTTTAGTAGGCTTATTATGGGTTCGGCCAAGCCCACTATAGGGAGACCGGGTGGTGAGGGACGGGACCCGACATATCCGAACGGACCATCCCCCGAAAAATTCCCGGGGATTATTCGACCCGCCCGGATTCGATCCCGGGTTCCCCAGAGCGGTAGGCTGTCGCCTTGATCGCTCGGCCATCCGGCCGTCAAAATTCTTTGTATTGAGTAATAAAATAATTTATGCAATCCAAGAATATTCGGAAAACTTTCTACAGTTTAAACAAAAATTTTAAAAATACTTAACGGCATCATAATTGAATGGTAGAACACCCGAATATTGTTACGAAAAGTTTGAATTCAAATCCAATACAGAGGAACTAGTACGAGGCGGGAGATACGTTCCGCGTTATAGGAAATTGTGTTTCGAGACTTGTATTTCAGACGATTTTATGCAAGTTTAAACCGAAGTCTAGAAGTTGAAAGGCTCACCAATGGCCAAGCGGTCTTCGTTCCCTGAACACTAAGAGTTCGCTCATCGCTCGGACGGGCGGGCCACGTGAAGTTTTCCGGGTTTTCTCCACGTCTGTAACGCCTAAACAGGGGCCAGTTTCCCTTAAAAAGACCTCCCAGAAGGCAACTCCCTAGGCAGATCGCCCAAGTGTTGCGTTGCCATAATTAAACAAACTAGAAGTTGAAGAAAACGTATACCTCTGGACGACAAAATTAGAATTTTGTATGAGTACTAGTCGCAATTTTTTTCGTCGTGTCATACGAATTCGCTTTATACGAGAGCTCACTGTACAGTACATATCTTTCGTCTAATTTTCCAATGATCGAAAAGTGTTAGATTTGTGGATAAATCCGATCACGCGTCATTCCGCAACTCGCACGTTGGTTATTTCGAACCAATCAAAATATCCATAATGTATAAAATTAAGATCAGTCGTTCTTGTATGCCAACATCGTAGCACTGACATAGGTATTATGTAATCACTACGGAAATTAAACTACAGGTATCTCGGAATTTGATTAACGCTCGAAATTAATTGCTGCAATCCCTTTAAATACGCCGCAGAATTTTCAATTTACGCAGCTTTATCTGCCGTCTTTTCTTAACGAAGATACCTTATTAACGCAATATTGAGGATCGAGGGACTAATTAACCGCGTTAATCAAGGGATACCTGCAATTAATCTTATCCTAAAAATTTTTTATTTGCAGATACCGCTATACATTTTGTAACAGTGCACACTTCCGGTTTCTTTACGTACGCTCTTTATTCAGTGTAAAGATATGGCCGGATAACCGAGGTTAGAATGGCTTACCGCTCCGGCAACCGGGGATCGAATCCGGACGGGTTGAAAAACCCTAGGAAATTTTCGGATGGTGCCGTACGTCCGGATATATCGGGTTCAGTTACTCGCCACCCACTGTAGACTTGGCCGAACCCATAATGGGCTTGCTGCAAAGATCCTCTTAGTGCTCACAGAATGGAGTTTTAAAAACGTCAGTCTAAAGATGATATAGTACAGGCCTAGTGATAATTCACGACTACACTGCGTTAAGATTGAAAAACCTACAAAGAGGTTAATGAACACGTTATTGCCTGGGATCTCTAGCGCACGTCCAAACAAATTCCGATTCGTGAAATACTACCCCGGATTATCGTCGAACAGTTTTGAATTAGCGACTATTATTTTTTAAACTCACTCTCCGCCCTGTAGGTTACCTTTTCTCTAAGTCTATATCGATCGTGGATTCGGCCAGACTCACATTGGGGCAGCCGGATGCTCAGGATCGATCCCGTGGCCCCAGAGCGGTATTTCAAACAGTGCCGAATTTAACAAACTTCTGTATTAATCACCACAATAACACACTTTAAATCACTGAAAACAATTTATTACATCAATAAACGTTTTCAATCTGCTTCACAGGCCATTATCAGGTTTAGAAGTTTGGAACGTGATGGCGGCCTGTGGAGCAGGTTGAAAACATTCGTTGATGTAATAAATTGTATTCTTAGTGATTTAAGGTGTTATTGTGGTGATTAGAACTTTTATCTGAGTGTTTGTTGAAACTTCTGTATTTTCAAATTTCTGGCTAAAGAGAGTGGATACATCACACATTGCAACAATAAAATTTTTGACCTGATTTAGTTACCGTAATTCTACTGATATTCTCAGACGATATATGAAGTAGTCAAACCTCGATGTAGTGCCCTTTTAAATATTGCTACTACTGGACTTTTTTGTTCTCCAAACTAAAATTAAAATTGAAAGAGCGATATTTTCTGTCTAGAAGTGTGACAGACGAGTTGTTGATGATCCCAAAAAGTTCCATCAAACCCCTTTAAACTTCTACACAGTCGTGTAAAATATACGAGTAAGTTGAAGAGGAGATTCGTTGGTGGAGCTACATACTACTGTAGTCATATTTTAAAAACTTATTTCGTTAAGTAATTCTTTCGTCACACCGCATATTCCACGTAACTATATTGGCATAAATTTTGTAGATAAATTTAATACCTTTAAAGAATAATGTTTGCATAATGTCTTTCCAAGTCATGTTTTAAGGTTTTTCTTTTGTAATGAATACAGTTTAACGTATTATATTGCAACTGACTAAAGGAATTGATTTTAATTCATTAAAAATTTATGAAACGTTTCAAAAATATCACCACAATAACTTCTACAGACAATAAAATTAAAATAGAAACTCGTTAATTTTGTATACCTAAGAAAAAAATCGCTTGGAGCAAATTATGCGCTATATGACACCATAACATACATATACATTACAATAACCTCATCAATCCGACATTAAACAAAAAGAACCATAGTTAAAGGACTTCCAAAAACAAAACACTCGAGTCATTGCATTCACTTGACTCGAGTAATTTTTGACATTCTCTTCGAAGAGTTTTCAACCAATTCAGTAGAAAAAGCTAGGATATAATATAGAACAGATGGGAGAAATAATGTGATTGTGCCAAACACATCCTAAGTTCAAAGGGCAAAAGTGATTAAATTTAAACAATTATATTTAAATTAATAATTAAAGCTTTTGTCATCAATAAAACAGTTCACACAATAATTTTTTTTTTTTTTCGATTTATCTACTGCATTATTCAATATTTTATTTAAGCAATTACATCCAGTTTACATGGAAACTTTCATTTCACGTAAATAACGTAATTTTTTCTTTAATCAGTTAGCAAATATTTACGTACGTACCTGCATTTTGTTAATTTTATTTGAGCAGTATTTTAGAATCTTATTATTTAAGATATTTTTCTTATGAGACGAATATATTTTAAACCGTAATATACTTCTAAATAAGTATAAAGTAACATCAGACCTCATTGAATTCAATAAATCGTGTTACGTAAACAGAAAAAAAACAAATGTTTTTCTTCTCTAGATGAAGTGACCTTTAAAATTGGAGTAGAAATAGTTTTAAAAATGAATACAGCATTCGCTATTTTCGACTGAAAATTTTTAGTGTTCTACTTATTTTTGAAAGAAAACAAAATTGTTTTTGATTAAATGACGGATCAAAATAGAAGGTAATGTAGAACAATGAGATTGAAGTACATATTTGTATCTATTACTTAAACTTGCGAGCTGTTTTCGTAAGGACTATAAACAGTTGGAAAATAATTATTGTATTTTCCGAATATTGCATTATTATTATTATTATTATTATTAAACTACAATAGGCCTCTTGCTAATCCGCTATTCTTTGCACGGGTGGTGCCAGATTAGCGAGTGTACGTAGGCCTAAGAGTAATGAATGACATAACCTGTTGTCCATCAATATTCTTAATATTTTTTTTTAGGCGGGCGGCCAAATAATACGGCGCGCTGACATGCAATACTGTACACGCAAGTAAACCCAGACAAACAGGAAAACAGCTGACATGCTGACATTTTCATAGAAACGGATATCCGGTAATTGAGAGGCAAGATTTGAAAGAGCATACAGTATTTTTTTTATCTTTCTTTTAAAAGTACGAATTCCGGAAAACAGCAAAATAATTTTTTTACGAAACTTCGTGTTTATAAATAAAATATTAGTTCTGTTTTAATGTGTAAATTTTTAGGTAATTTAACGTAAGAAATAAATCATTTTGTTAGTTCGATATAATCTTTGAATTATTAGTATTAGATATAGCTTGACATTTATCACACATTCGAATGATGAATTCTTAGAATGAAGCCTTACATTAAACCTTGGATATTTGAAAAAAAAATGATGATACCGCCATTTTTAATTATTTTATATGGCGAACCTTTCATCTCGATTCGATAGCATTGTATACGATTTTACGGCGTACGACATATTTTATTCTTTCCGTATCGAAAGATAAGCGGATGATCCATACAAAAGAATATTTCTGTAAGAAGAATTGATCGAGTATCCTACTTTTCATATCTTCCTTTCAATTGAATGATTTTATATGTTTTTATGCTTTTAACTAGTCAATTATTCGGATCTTTATAGCGTTGTTTACAGCTTATTTAATAGTTTATATCGGTGAAGAATATTGATTTTTAAACCGAAGACAAAAATTCTTTAATAATAGAAAATATTTTCGAATAAATCCTTTTCCCCCATGCCCAATGCATAGAAACATGTTACAGAAATACTAAAACATTCGTATTTGTTGGCCCACTTAACAAATTTACACACGAATTATGTTCATTTATATTGCATAAACTAGGTTTTAATTTTTTTTTCTCTTAGTATATAAACTTTTAGGAATTAAAGTTGCGACTTTGATAGAATAGCAATTTCTATACCCTTTTAAATTAATAGAATAATTTATATCCTCATATTTAATAGTGTTAGGAATTCTATATAGGAAAAAAAATTATACTCTAAAATACAATATCTTGGCTTAAATTTAGTTTATTTTTATTATTTTCTTTTGTAATACAAGATTTATTTTTAAAGACATTTGACAAATTAAGTCAAATTCGCTAACCGCATCATTAGTAGAAGCTTAGAAATAACTAAATTAAAAGGAATTTGTAGACAATTATGCTAAACGAGAAGGGATTAGAATGGAGGAAGAGGATTAATGTCAAAAGTGAGTCATTAATTTTTGACAAGATCACGGACGACTCGTACTTTCGAAAGAATCCTGTAGACGGGCTGCACTTATTTTGACAGATTATATATATTTATATTAGCGGAATCGAGAAAGCACGCATTGTTTAGAAGAGAAAGAGAGAGATGCATGTCGTCGTCATGGCAACGGCTTGTCATTTCGGTGGCATCAGCGGCCCGGCGGATCATTTTCTTGTTTATTGCATTTTCTTCCCCCCGCAGTAACGTGTTACGAAAAAGGCGACGGAAAAATAAATTAAGACATAAAATAAATCAAAGTAGCATACTGTATTTAGTAATTCAAACAACTAAGGATTTTAATTAATATTTAATCATCAAATTTCCAAGCTAAATGCCAAATTTATACGTTTGAATTCGAAATTATCCTATTGACAACGCAGAAAAATAAGAGGTAAAAAGATAAGAGGAAAGCAATACGGAGTTAAAGTGAAATATCGATTATCGGAAAGGATTTATATTAAAATATTGATGCGGTTCGAAGCTTAAAACTGCATTCGTACCTGTTTACGTAAACTCGTAAGTTACGAAAATTGAAACAATACGCGTTTTTAAGAACATTACTTGTACCTAAAAAGATAACAACCAGTTGAATGGTTAAATTATTAACGAAAAAGCTACCTTTAAACGAGGAAATTTTTACCGCCTATTATTCGATAACAAATGGACTAAACTCGATTTCTATAGTAAAAATTGCATTATAACTATAAAAAAAATTATTATTATTATTTTTACCTTCATCGTTGGCGGCAACATAGAAACCGTCGGGATCGAATCCGAACCAGGAATCGACACAATGTACTCCTTCGGCTAATCCGGTTTCCTTCCAAATATCGACTACTTGAGGTATATCTTTTTCCTCCATCTTTCTCACAGAGTAAACTAGAGGCTCACTCGACGCCATGCTATCTTGTATCGCGTCTTACGCGAGACTGCGCCGTTTTATCCACCCTTCTTCTCTCCCGTCTGCACCGACCAATAAAAATTCTTTTAATCATCTGCGTGTTTATAGAGCATAGTGGACGAACGACCATCCCGACACGGGAAGGAACGAGTTGGCCTTAAACGTCCACTCCGACAATTGTCGTTCGCATTTTAAAGCAATAAATTAATACGCTTTTATTTTGTAAGGTTCCGCGCTTTATAAATTTATCACTTAATTTTCTGCATCATTTATATTTTTCTTACAGATTAACGGTGGAGATATTTAATCATCGCGCGACGTAACGTGACGTGGGAGGAATCGATTGATGGACAAAATTGAATTCCTAGCATTTCTAACTCGGAAGAGACTACAAAAGGGATTTAGCCTAAGTATAAATTACGCTCGCACGCTTAAAAACTCCTCGCTATCGGTGATTAAAACGAGATTTGCAGATTTTTTATTTTCTGTCGATTTTAAAATCGAATTTGTATCCAACGTACTGTACATCGATTTCTTCAGAAATATTTTGACTGGTCGAAAGAAATTACGTGAGAAACTAAACTTCCTGTATATTAAATTAAACATCACCTGACACATTTGTCATAGAAAACCAAGCAATAACGGATAATTAAGAGTCGATTTGCGGATCGATGTTTATATTGTCGGCAATATAGAAGATAGGAAATTGGTATTTCTGTATATTAAAATGCACGTTGGAGTTTCCCTCCCCTTCTTACATTTGCGGGATTACTTTTCGAAATATTAAATATATTTAATATATTGAAAAATATTAATAAAAAATATGTTGTTTTTTATTCCTTGTTAGATAGACAAAAAAAATTTATATATGGAACTTTATCATATGCTTACTGATATTTTAACGAGTAAAAAATAATTCGTTTTATCTATATTATAAAAACTCCAAGAGTAGTTTAAGTAAAGAAAATACCTTACCGCTAAAAACATTTGCAATATAATTATATTGATTAAATGACATTCGGCATTTTTCTAGTCGTTTCTTGGATGCGAGAGAATTCACGACAAGAAAGAGTAAGGACAGAAAAAAAAAAATTTATATAATAACGGCTACACGTGATGATGAAATACAGTTTCACTAATTGATTTGAAAAGAGAGACAAAACAGCTTTAGCTGCATCAATTAAAAATGTATGAAATTGTTACCCAAAAGGTCTTTACCATCAAGCACCGGAAATGCTAAGCTAAATGAAGTTACAGAAAATACTATGCATCACTATTCTAAAAGCAATCTCTCTTCATTTGAAGATTTATTTCTTCCCTTCGAGTACCCAAGCCACAATCATTTAATTAAAACTTTGGGTGTATCAGACTTCCTTACTTTGTTTTTTGCCTGTTGTATTAAGTGCTTATGTAGAGTAATTACAACGATCTTTGTAACATTACAAAAGTCGTCCGGTAACTACAGGACATATTGCATGAACTCCATTTACAGTATTTATAAATAATCGAGAAACCAACACAAAATTTTTCAACTTGACAGCCTATTGAAACAAGTGAGAGTATTGGTGATTGTCTTTATTTCGTGTGCAAGATACTGAAAGAGCTAATAGCGAGGTTGAGGCCAAAGTTTTCAACGCGAAAACGTGTACGTCGGACGTTCGGCGTCGCTTTCCTGTAAGCCTAGAAGTTTGACAATGGTTATTATTGTTAATTGTCTACTTGGACTTTACTTATTAATAGGACTTTATACTGGTGTTTAAAGATTGGCACAGTAATGAGAGTTAGTTCAGAAAAGAACAAAATTTCTTTATTATATCACCTGTAGTAGTAATTTCTGTACACATATTATACGTGTTTCGGGCTAGCATGCCCCTCATCAGCAATATTACTACCAAACACTAAAAAGTAACAATAACAAAACAAATAAGTTACTGTATAACTTAAAATTTCTTAGCAATAAATTTTAAGTTATACAGTAACTTATTTGTTTTGTTATTGTTACTTTTTAGTGTTTGGTAGTAATATTGCTGATGAGGGGCATGCTAGCCCGAAACACGTATAATATGTGTACAGAAATTACTACTACAGGTGATATAATAAAGAAATTTTGTTCTTTTCTGAACTAACTCTCATTACTGTGCCAATCTTTAAACACCAGTATATAGTCCTATTAATAAGTAAAGTCCAAGTAGACAATTAACAATAATAATAGAATTTAAGGACAGTAAGGCTTTTACAATTGTTTGACAATGGTGTTTGAAAAGTCAGTGGAATCATGCTAGACATTCCAAACGCCATTGTCAAACTTCTAGGCTTACAGGAAAGCGGCGCCGAACGTCCGACGTACACGTTTTCGCGTTGAAAACTTCGGCCTCAACCTCTCTAATGTTCCAGAGGTGTCTTCGGGAAGGAGCAGAGTAGCTACATTGTCCTTCTGTCTAACTTCAGTCTTTTTTGGATCTTTTAAATCGATGGATCGAAAACTGGACGCGAATCGATTCCCGATACACACTAACGATGGTACTTGGCTGTCTCCCTATCAATTTATCGAGCTTGTATCACTAAGAGAATATATGTGAAAGTCGTATGTTTGTTAATAAATGAACTGTTGTATCGGTATAACGAACTGCTGTACAATCCTATAATACGTCCCTTAAAGATTTATCATCACGATTATATCGTAAATAAAGTCGTGGAAAACTTATGGATACATGTTTCTATCTATCTTGTTTCATTAGAATAGAAAGTTTTGTACAGTATTAGGGGGGGAAGAGATGGGTTTATTGAAGATGGTTCTAAAAAGTTAGTTTCGGTTAAAATGTGAGAAGGAAAAAAAATAAAAGAATTCTAACGTCCATCATATACAACAAGACTACAGTTACTGATCAAATTCCAGATGGTACAGTAATTAAAAAATAAAAAAAATAGATAAATATATGTAATTTCGATGCCTCAATAAGATAATTTTTTCATTTGATATATACAATATTAACATACTGAATCTGAATAAACATCAACAGGATATAATTCATAAACTAAACAAAAAAGAAATCAATTTTAAAAAATTAGAACATTTCACGACTCACATTTTGATCGACTATGACTTTTTCGTGAAGATAGAATTGTTTTCATTTCTAGATGTCATTAAGCTTACGAACAAGGAAGTCAGTGACTGCCAGACATGCCAGAAAAAAAATGGCATTACCACTTACTTTGCATCAGCGAGTGCAATGTTTGTTTTTGGTTACAAAAAACATTTCTGAGGATTGTCGTCAGACCTGATTCCACTGGAATTTTGTGGAAGTATTTAAAACACATAAGGTGTATGGCCGTAGGACGAGTAATTTGGATGAACTGCATGATGTCATCATTCAGAAATTCAATGCGATTAGTGGCGATCTCTGTCAAAAGACATGCGAAGGTTTTTCACTTTATTCGAAGAGTATCAATCTTGGCAGCATTCAAATTGACTTTGCAATGGAGAATAGGAAGTAACTCGCATTGTAAAAGAAACCTATCTATCTTGTTTCATTAGAAAGTTAAATCAATCAAAATAGGAGTCATGAATTATAAAACATGTTGTAAATGCTTGTAATTATTAATTTATAAGCAAAATAAAAGTTTGTTTATTCTTATCCTATTTAATTGTAATAAAGAAATTATTAAATTCCCCACCTAAGTAACTTATTCATATAATTTCAGTAGAATCTAATAAATATTTAAATCTGTATTCCTTGTTAATTGTAAGTATTACTTGAAACTAAAGGAAAAAGTAATTAAAACCGATAATAATATTGAAAACTAAGAAAAGAAAGCAAATATAATAATAAAATCAATTTTGTGTGATTTCTTCACACAATATACACTATACTTCCAATTTAAGCTTGAATTTTAGTAATATATAAAACTCATCTTTCAAAATTTATAGTAATTATCAATTAAAACCAAGTCTAAAGTTTTGATAATGAATTGAATACCAAACTAACTGAAGAAAATTAGTGTTTGAAAAATACATTTTTTTTTTTTTTTTTTTTTTTTTTGGACAATAAAAAAAGGAAAATATGTAATTGATTTATTATTAAATAAGTAAAATTTGTTTCATTTAAATACTCTAACCATATAGTTAATTCTATACCAAAATTTTTTAATAATCAGAAAAAAATGTTTATATATATATATATAAATTATTGTACAACAGTGCTGCCTTTGTTAATGTAGCTTAAACATACAACAATTATTGATAATTATTTACTGATTTCCTTGCAAATAAAAACAGCAGAGTTTACATTTAATTGAATGGAAAAACAGTACATAAGAACAATTTGTCTACTGCTTCTTTTTATCTATTTTCATAAAAAACAAAATATTAAAATATTATTATAGAAAGTCAAAAATATCACAAAATAAAGTTTTCAAGTCTCAAAAATCTTCCAAGTTACATTTATTATTCATGAATATCAAATTTTACTCAGGAGATAAAAACTGGAAGATTTAATTCCAAAACTATGTATATGTATTGTACATAATATATATTTACTCTTTTATATAAACAAAAGGTGAAGGCAATTTTTACTTCTTTTAATAATTTTGAACATTATATAAAAACCATAAACAGTAAACAAGTGGAGGTAAGACATGGTCATTATAGATTTCAGTAATCTTGTTTGCAGGGATAAGCCTTGATATAAACCTTTATTGAGCAGAAAAAGCATGCTTCTCAAATGATTCCAAGAAAATTGATGTTAAAAAATTCCAAGTGACTTATGCATAAGTTTTTCAGAAGACATTATCAAAAACTACAGTTGGTAGGAGCATTTCTTACTCATATTTGTGAGATTGCTGATTCTTGTCTCAACAAGCAAAGCTCTGTTTCAAATCAATACAATTTTTGCATAAAATAATTGTAAATCACAAGATTTATACAATTTGTCTATTTATTTTCTGTTAAAAATGTACATTTTCTTTCTTTAAAAATTTGTTTTCAGAATTGCTGTCTTTTAAAAATAAATTTAAAGTGTTTTGTATTTAGAAATGTAAGAATATCATGAATAATTTGATATTTTAAGCAATTAAATATTTTAAAAATTATTAGTTATTACTAACTCCCAATATCACCTTGAATTGTTATATGTGAACAACTGTCTTTCAATGCCTTTCTGGTTTCTTATTGTTCATAACATAAGTATAGTTCCTCTCCGCAGATAAAAAAATAAGCCTCAATACAAAATTATAAGGTAAAAGTAGTAAAAATCAAACTATAAAATAATTTATTCAAGTTTTAAAAACAAGCTTTATTTATTTTTAACAATAATTCTGAAAACAAATTTTTAAAGAAAGAAAATGCAACATTTTTAACAGAAATAGACAAAATGTATCAACCCCCTATAATTTACAATTAATTTATGAAAACTTGCACTGATTTGAAAAAAGGTCAGTCATCAATACAATCTTGCAAATACAAGGTACACTTCGATCAAACTATATAGTCTTCAATATGTTTTCAAATCTTATTCATAAGTTGTTTTGGATTTTTAAACTTCAATTTTCTTGAAAATGTTTGAAAAATGTGCTTTTTCCCTTTGCTCAATAAAAATTTATTCCAAGGCTTATCCACACAAATAATATTACTGAAATCTGTCATGATTACATCATGATCTCCTCTTGTAAGACAAGATTAAAGCTTGTTTGAAGTGATCCTTGTATGCTACAGATAATTTGTTAATTTTGATTAATCTCAATGTAAATAGAGATTTTTCTTGTTTACACAAACATTATTTAATCACAAAACATATATTGTCAGCTAACTCCTACTCTTTGGATAAATCTGATTATATTTTACTATGGGGAATGAATCTGAACTATAATGCTTAACTAAGATATACTGCATAGGCTTTATCATTGAGTTTCCCACAAAGTTTGTTAACTTCCAAAAAAAAAAAAAATGAATAAAAAAACTGAAACAATAAACTTATCCTTTAAAACAATACAGGAACTGTACCATTAGTTTATGCAATATAAAAATTTATACATTTTTCTAACTTGCAGAATATAGATAAAATTAATTTCCTGTTAAAGCAAGCAGTGTGGCTAACAATTTTCCCCCAGAAAACGGAATGCAATCACACTTTTAACATGTAATATTAAAGAATCACCAAACAAAGAAAATATCTATCAGAAAATAAAAAATTAATAATGATTTGTACTTTTCCATTATCTATTAATTACATTTATAGATTTAAAATTGTTTAGTTTAGTGACAAATTTACATTTTCTTTTACACTGTAAACTTTTATATATTAACAATTTCAACAAAAGTGATATGTTTCTGAAAAATAACTTGTCTTACAATAAAATTTTAATGTAACAACTTTATCCATTAAACGTAAGATTTACAAATCTCATGCCAAACTTTCAAACAAACTGAATCCCTTTTTTTTCCTACAAAATATTAATAAAAAAATCAATATTCGTTGAGGGTATACAGGCACACTATAAGATTTCCATGAAATATCCTGACATAAAAATAGGTCCCAATCTAGTTTCAATAGATAAAATTGCAAGTGACTTATCTCAGAAATTAAATCTAGACAAAAAGTGGAAAAAATCCACATATTTTGACATGTTAACTTACCCCTATCTCAGTTAACAAATATCATTCAAAAATACCCCCCTTTTCTTTCCAAATATATACACACACATGCACACATACAGTATATATATAGTATATACATGCCTATGTATATATGTATGAATGCATGTATGTATCATTACGCACAAATGTGTATATATATATATGTGTGTATATTTTTTTGTATACACATATATATACATACAAACACACATTACATATGTATATATACATGCATGCACATACATACATTGTATATACAGTATACATATGAACAGGAGACAGTTTACAGGCAACATTCTGTACAGAAAACTATTTATAATTTCAATTATCACTTATTGTCTTATATCCAATTGTGGCACGATTAACATTGAAGCTAATGACATCAAAACGCGAAATACTACACTTTCATCTAAGCAACTAATCAAAACAAAATAAAGCAGAAAGTAATCTATATTTTGCATATTATTTTGTTTTTTGCTTCTGATGCATAATGTATACAAATTACCAACAACTATTTTCTCTTTCCTTCACTCAGAAGAAGAAGAAGAAGAAGAAGAAAAAAACAAAAACAGTACTATTTATAGGTAAATAAGCACCAAAATAAACTGGATTTGACTATTATTTTGTAGTATGGTCGTTGAACGAGAAGAAAATTTATGTACAGTTATGGAACCCCTTCAAAAAATAACCAATTCAAGTATGACGACTTATCTACAGTCTTGTCCTGCTACATTTGTTTTTCTTTTTTTTTCTGAATGCCACATATATGGACTCTTGTACCTAAACTTTGAAGAACAAAGTTATATCTTCTAGGTAATGTGGACTGTTATTTGAGAATAAATCACCATATATTAAATTAGATCAGTCAAATTCCTTTTGACTTTCTTCAAGTGTTTCTTCTTCAGTATCTTCCAAGACATGAGATACCATCTGATTTTCCTTATTAGACTTTTCTAAACCTGCAAAAAGTAATATACCTTAAATTTCAACTATCAAAAAATATATACAAAATTACTTTATATCTTTAAAATACAATTAATATTGTTTAAAATGATGTTTACAAACTTACCCAAAGGCCTTAAGACAAGATAATTGAGAATGTCAGACAATGATACAACACCAATTACACATCCATCTTCATCTACAACAACTAAACGGTGCACCTTAAAAAATAAATAATTAAATTTTATAAAATTTCTATTTAACATAATATAAATCTATTTTCACAAAATATTATTACCTCTGCTTTCACTATCCTTTCCATTACAGATTCTAGTGTATCATCAAGTGTACATTTCAGAACACCTTCAAACCACTAATAATTAAATTAGTAAATTAACAATATAAATATATTTCAATCTTTCTTATGTATAAATATTAAATTTACTTAATATAATTTTTACAGAAAAGTTACAAATTTAGTCAAACTTTATATTTATTAATAAAAAAAACTGAATTAATTTTAAAAATTTTATTTATGAATGAACAAAGCTGTAACATTAAATTTAATTATTAATTTTGCATTTAATTTAATTAAACAAATGATGATGATAAACAACATCCCTAAATTTTCCCACACAAATAATTTCGAAAAGTATTGATTAATTTGAATTGGAAATGTTTTAATAACACTGTTTTAGTAAAGGATTTTAAAACTTAACATCTGAAAATTATTAAACAATTTTAAGATATTGAGTTTAAGTAATAAATTTAAATAATTTTGAAACAGCTTTTTAAGTTCTCAAAATGTTTACTTCAATTTATTTATTTTTCAGAATATTTTTTTAAAATATAAAATAAGTACATATATTTACAATTGAAATTACCAAATATAGTAGGGTCTCTGTAATCAGACATACATAGGACCAGTAGATTGTCAGATTACTGGATTTTGCACGTATTGTACAGTAAAAAAGAGACTTGGTTCATAGATTAGTTTGCAATAAATAATTAGCAGCTGACAATATACATATACAGTCTCTCTTTCACAAACAACAACAAGATGTAACACGAAAATTTTACGTGAGCTGCCCTTTGGAGTGTCAGATTACTAGATAGATTACTAGATAGACTAGGTCAGACTGATGAGTGATGGACTAGAAAGATTCCATCATACTTTTATCATTACATAAGAAAAATTTCATGAAATATTTTATATGATAAACTGTTATTTGGCAATTTTATTTTTCCATTGTTTAAAAGAGATGTGAGAATCCAGATTTAGTGTTTTTCTATTCAAAATTATCATTAAAAGAACATTTTAATTTCAAATAGAAAAACACTCAGTTTTCTTTAAAATTTTAACAAAAAGAATGTACAATTCTTTCGTTTCTGAGAGAGAGAGAGAGAGAGAAAGGAAATGAACTTCCTTTCAGTGATTGACTAAAAGTTACTCACTGTCCAATGATGTTGAGTCAGTTACCCAGCCATTCCTATAAAAGGGAGCATTTTCCCACCATTCCGCGCAGTTCCCCAGAGATTCAACAAGTCCTGAATTTGCCATATAACTCGGGAATTCTTCGAAGGAAGATGCCATAGGAAATCAAGCACAGTTCTTGGAAACCGAACTTTGCCACATAAGGGAAGTTCAATAAGACCTGAATTTGCCATATTAAGTTATGCACAGTGTTGGCCATATTGAAGACGAAAATACTTTATAATGTGCACCTAGCTTCTCCTCAAGATCCTCTCCGAATTGTAACCCTATCAAAGACAAGAAGAAGATCAAACCCAAAGTGAAGGTAGTATGATAGATTGATGTAAACTCTCTCTCTCTCATGCATAGGTAAATTAAAATTAGGTTAGATAGTTGGATCTCTCCACGAGATTGGATTCAAATGATATATTTACACCTATCTATTTGTATTTTTATTTCATTTGTTCCAATTAAATTTTGTTGATATTGTTTAACGTGGTCTCATTCATTGCCTATGCACTCCCACTTGCTAACTTTAAGCCCTCCTTAATAATCCTTAATATATAGTATTTTAAATGCATGATAGGGTGCAAATTTCATCCCTATCTGGTGTCGGGAGCCTGACATAGGAGACTGGTGATTACAAGATCATCTCTCTCCGCATTTTTTTTCACTCATAAAAACCATCCATGGACAACCGAGGGCTGATCAAACAGTTAGCTGCCGAGTAAGCGGTACATGAGTTAAACCAACTCCGTACCCCCAGCTAGCTCCCCTCACAGAGACATGATGTCAAAAGAAAAATCATCATCATTCAAAATTTATTTGAAAATCATATACTTTGAATGTTAATACAAATTGAATATTTAATGTTACAGTAACATATAAAAACTAACATTTCAGAGAAACAATTCATTTATAATGTTCACAAAAGAGTGAATAAATTTACATAATAGTAAACAACTGTACTGAATAAAGTTGATCTGTCAAGAGTCTGATGTTTTAATTTTCACTTCATTGTGAAGTAAAAGAAAGAAAATAATAGTAAACAATTAAAATTTGCAAATTTAGCCTTAATTACAATTTTTATAAAAATTCTGGCAAAAGCCAAGTTTACAATTTTTAACTGTTTATTGCATATGTAAATGTAAGCTATGATTCATATGGTGGCAGTTTGGCAGAAGTGTAGGTGCAGGAGAATTAAAATCTCCTGAATCAAATAGTAGTTACAAAGGAGGATCTGTTAAAATAAGGGTTACGTAAGAAATTTTTTGTCAATATGTGGAATTTTAATTTTATAATTTTAAAGGTTATATATTAAAAAAGGTAAAAATTTAAGAACTTAAAAACTTAAGGAAATACCATGAGAAAATCTCCTTCTCAGTCTTTACCAATTTTCCAGGAGACTTAATTAAAAACTATAAACTACAACTTTTTTCTAAAAGGAACCAGTTTTATTAGTTTAATATTACTTCAAAATGCATTTCGCATTTGATCAAAATCATGTTTGCAAAGCAAATATTGCTACAGATTGTGATGTTATATCCACTAACGAGGCCCTGTTATAGCCAGGGTAAAATGCATTTGGAGGTAATGTTAAATTAATAAAACTGGTTCCTTTTAGAAGAAACTTGTAATTAATAGTTTTTAATTAAGTCTCTTGAAAAATCAGTAAAGACTGAGAAGGATATTTCCTCATGGTTGTTTCCAAGAAATTTTTAAGGTTTTTTTAACTTTTATTTTTTTACAATATAACCTTTTAACTTATAAAAATGTACTAATTCCATTGTTTTAATTTTACAAATATTTTTAATATAACTTTTAGTCCTACAAGTTTTATTACACATGCAAGCATTTTAAATCATCATTCATTAAGTATAAATTACAAATTAATTTGACACTAGATTAGGACCCATCTCGCATTAAAATTAATAATTATAATTTCTAATTAAATAATTTAGATTAAACTAGAAGAAAAGAATTGGCCTGAAATGGGACATGAACCCACAACTCCCAAGTACCATGCATATGGCACTGCCAGTTATGCTATCCGGACCTCTGATGATGTAACCAATGATGATTATAGCTTAAGGTTAAATATACTGGAAGAGGAGATCAGACCGAAGATCCAGGTAGCATAACTGGCAATACGTCTGCACAATAAGCAGGAGTTGTGGATTCGTGTCCCGCTTCAGGCCAATTCTTTTCTTCCAGTTTAATCTAAATTATTTAATTAAAAATTATAATTATTAATTTTAATATGAGATGGCACTTAACACCTCCCTCTTGTGTCAAATTCATTTGTAAGTTATAATTATTATTTTCAAATTATAGCCCAATAATTCACAGCAGTTGTTGATGTATCATTGCAAAGCATTGGATGTCTGTATAGATGTTTATATACATTGATTAATTATTGTTCATTAATTCAGTATTATCATCATTTTCTCAATTCTATTATTATAAAATATAGAACCTAAATTTTAAAAACCATGTTAAAAGTAATTTTAAAATTTAATAATTAAATTATAGTAATGCAAGTATAATGCATGTAAAGATATAAACAGCTTAATAAGTAGATTTATTTGTTGCAAATTTAAAAACCACAAACCTAATTTTAATGTTTGTGATAATGTGATTGAATTAATACACAGTATAACAATTAGTTAAGCATATTGCTAACAATTGTTAACATTGATTATCTTAAGTAATATTTCTATTATATTCATAAGAATGTTAACATTTATTCCTATTTTGAGTATTCTCTTTTTATTTAAATAGTAATGAGTGTAGAAATAAAATACCGATACATAATTACTTCAAATAATCTGAAATCTTTCATATAAATTATTAACACTTTTTACATTGTTCTTATTAACAGAATTCTTATTATAAAATAGATGAAAAACATTAATAAAACATGCTGAGGAAAGAATCATCTGACAGTAACCAATACTGAATACCTAGTGAGAAGGTTGGAATAACTGCTAGACAAGTGGCATTCAACCAGTGTCACAAAATATTCTTTATTTGTATTAATTAATACAAAGGTATTGTTATTGGTAAGAAATACCATCTCCCAAGAAACAATATAACAACTTCTAAAAAAAACATAGGATTCAGATCATTTTAAAATAAAACATACATACAATGCTGAGAAGTGCTATAACACTACTTCTGTATATTATTAAAAATATGAAAGGAACAATACCACTATACTGATAAAGATGCAAAGAAGCTATAAGAAAAAATTATGAAATTGAAAATGCCACTATTAAAAAAAGATTGAAAAACATTGTATTAGACCAAAAGCAAATATGTAAATACTGAGAGTAACCAGTTTGAACATTAGTAACTGTGTAAAATGTGACCTGTACTTCATCTTGCATTAATAAATACATTTAACTGTCAAGTAACTATTGCATCATCCTGTATAATTAATTTTGTTCTTAAAAGAATAAAAATAAAATATAATTTAAATACTTTCTGCAACATTAATTTTTTGTTCAATTTTTAAATTCATTATCAACTGTTAAGAAAAATTTAACAAACCTGATCTCTATGTTCCAAAGCTTTCTTTATACTAATATCTAAATTATTGTATGTCTTTTCAGATGCCAAATTCTAAAAAAAAAAAAAATAAAATAAATTAGGAAATAAAGATTTCAACAAACATATTACTTTTAATAAATCAAATTTATTAAATCTAAGTATCAAGTAATTAATTTCATATTTAATTATAAATTAAACCAATTTAATTATTTTTATCAGTTTATATTTCTATATTCTGTATCTTACTCTATACTGACATATAATTAATGACGACAGTACAGTGTAAAATAATTTTTTTTACAAATGAATCTTTTTGTAGCAATAAATTTTGTTGTAAGAAAGTTTAATGTTGATTTCAGGTTCTCAAATGTGAAGTCAAACATTTTGTAGTTCTGCTTCAAGAATTAAAATAATTGCAATCACTTCTTATTTCATCATAACTGAGACCATATTCTAGTATTTTTTAGTTACACAGAATACATTTTAAGAAAATATAGAACATCCAAATCATCTTGTCACAGGGCTGCTTCAAACATTCTGAATAAACTAGCAATGTGTTTAATATAGCAACTATAGCATTATTTATATTTAATTTTGTTCTGTTCTTAGGGAAAGGACAAATATCATAAAATATTCTGCATATTATTATAATATCTAACAGTGAAACGTTAAACAATATTACCAAAAATACTGTATAGTATAAAGAATGTAAGAACAAATATGGATGAAAACATTAAGTTTCACAATGCTGACTTCAGAAGGAAATTCCAGAACAAATTTTTAATATTAATTATGACAGATAAATGTGGAAAAAACAGAAAATACGTTCAAATTCAAGCAAGTAAACTACCCAAGAAAGCAGATAAAAATCTACATTGTCAACAATAAAATAAAACAATTTCTTTCAGAAATGTATGTTTAGCACACACACATGTTTTTTTTCATCCATTTCTTTCCTCTTACCCACATATTCTATATTTAGAAATTTTTTTTTTTAAATATCAAACATTGATGGATTTTTATATACTTGAATTAAAATGTTTTTTCAAAAACTATTCATTTCATGCAAATACAATTTATGATAGTCTGTTCTACACAAAATGAAGCATTACCGTATATCTCAGCGAATAAGACGATAGTTGAATCATAAAAAAAAGGCCCCAAAAATCCGGGGTCGTCTTATAGGACAGATACAAAAAAATTAGATTAAAATTTATACAAATTAAAACCATAATAGTAAAACAAACAAACCAAAATTATTTACTAGTAGAGAGTAGAGTATGTCCACAAAATAGAATAGGCCATATGATGTTTTTGTGAATAGTCAAGGTCATTACTCGAATGCCCGAATCAGTGTGAATGTTTGTAATAATGGAAGGCAGTGCCACCATATGCAAGAAAATGTAATTTGATGTTCTTTCAAAAATTACGAATAGGACATAATTTCGTATATGCTATAGTGTCATTATCCAGATAACGATCGCTGATCTAAACTAAATTCATAGGCTGTTATAGTTTGGGGGTTGTCTTATAGGACAGATATATGCTAAAACTATAAAACTTCGACAAAAACTTATACCTTGTCTTATCTGAAGGTTGTTTTATCCGCCGAGATATACGGTATTTTGTTTTATTCATATTAAATAGTGTAAGGACCCTAAATTATGAATGTGCACAAAAATGTAAATGAGCGAGAGGTATGGTACAATATGATGTCACCCCAAAAAGAACAAAAGTCCCAGGGAAGCGGGAGGTGAAGCTGCAGCTAGCAAGGAACAGTGATGCCAAGTAGGTTGTAAACATACTGGAATGAATGATCTTCCTGCCAATGACAAGTAGAAATGAATTAGAGCATAGGACTTTCTTAGTAAATCTAGCAATTAGTCAGTTTGACTAAATGAGGAGTGGAGATTGTTGGGACGTCACTGTTCATGCCTTAGAAGCAGCTTTTGTACAGTTCGTTTATTTTCGGTACTACAAGTGTAAGTAGTTGAGGAGTGAATAAACCTAAATTTTTTTTGTCTCAACAATCAGTCCCATCAATTCAGAGTTCTCAGAATTTAACAATTTTCTTGTTCTTCTTCAATGACTATAGCCGTTTTGCATTGGTTCCCATACCAAGTTCAGGGACAAACTACCAACAGACCCTCTACTTTTGGTTATGTAACATCCATAACATTAGGACATTTCTGGGTAAAAAAAAGGACATTACAATAGTATTGTAAGCAGAATACATCATATTTACAGTAATAAATGTACAAAGCTACCGACTTAATAAAAATTGAAACCTCTCCAAAATATCAGAAATAGAATCTTTGTATTCATAAAACTTGGCATCATGGTTAACTTTTAAATTTATGGAAACCATAAGAAGCAGTTATTTAGAATTTAAAAGTTCAAATACCTTAAATTATGATAAATCTTATATTTTTATTATTATGCTATACTATTTATTAGTAAAGAGTACATTTTATGATATTTATTAATTAAAGTGAGAAAAAACTGATTACATCATCTTTCAATATTTTAAAATAGTCAATATAAAAATCCAGATAAAGTCTTGATAACACATCATAAGAAAATGTTCAGTATGTCTGTGCTACCTAACCACCCTCCTTATAATTAAGATATTTAGAAATTATTTATAAATAAATTTTTCTCTCTAAACTAAATATTTTGTTATAATCTACATTCTAGAGAAAACCTTAAAAAAATAAATTAAAAACTTACTATAACATCAAATTTGGCATAAATGTCAACAACTCTTCCTTTATCATCAATAACTGGTAAAGCAGATACTCTCCTCTCCACAAACTGATTAAGAGCCATAATAAGTGGTGTATTTGGTGTTGTCTGAAATATATGTTTCAGATTAAGTTTGAGGAAACAGATATCTAATTCAAACTACATTTGATTATTTATTTGCAAATTATACCAAATAATAAATAGGAGATATTTGTGATGAAAAATATCTTTTTTTGAATAATTTGTTAATATGAGAGAATAATGTTTAGCATATGTATTTTTACATTTAAAGATTAAACATTATTTTTATGTTAAAATTTATGAACAAAAAACATCTAAATGAAAAATCAATTGAACATTTTAATATCTGAATACAATATAATGTTGGTAATATGAGGCACATCATTCCAAAGTGTTTTTTATCCATTTTTGCTTAATTTTCAGTATTCAATTGCCTTTTAAAGTTCTAAACTTGACAATGCTAATATTGGTTTATAAACAAACATGTAAAATGCTTTAAGCCTGTTTTCAAACAATAAAAATATTTTATTATGGGAGTTCTTTACATCAGTAATTGGATAATACAGACGGTCCAAAAACTTTAAGTGAATGATATACTGTTGAATGATGCTCCTCATATGTGAACATTATCTGTGTTTATATAAAAGTAATAGATATAATTCAAAGTTTGTGGACTGTTTCAAATAATAATTTTTTAATTAAATAATATAAAAATTTACATATATCTGATTAATAATAATAGTATTATTATTAATCAGATATATGTAAATTATAGTAATATTTTTATTATAACTTAAAAAGAACCTGAATATTTGAAGTTAATATATATTAAATTTATTCTTTCCTAAACCTTTATACCTTTAATTTTTAACTTACCTAAAAATTTTATGTTGTTTTTCTCATAATATTAGTTTAAATAGTTAGTTTTAAAAGTTCTATTTTAAATAAAATTTTTAAAGTTAACTTATTAAAAGCATAAATCCTTAAATTTTACAATATTGGATAAAAACAACTATCATCATTACATGTTCTAAAATATAAACAATTGAAAAAAATTGTATCATCAATTTTTAACAGTGTGACAGAACAGCGAAAGAAATTAAGATTATACAAAAAGAAAAAAAAAATGCATTGCTATCAGACCAAACATTTTCCTATTTAAATCAAGGATTGATTTAGTCAGTTATTACAAAATTATATTATACAAGTTGGAATAACTGTTAAAGAATAATAGCTTTATAATAAATCTTAATGTTTCTCAGCTTGAGTTGTTAGAACAATAAGAACAATGACAAAAATAATTAATCTTACTCAGAGCTGTTCAAGTTATGGTTTCTTTATTTGGATGTTTTAAATATTTTTTGAACTTAAATTTTTGCTGTTATATTTTTAAATTAATAAACAAACTAATACTAATCAATTAAATTATGCTCTCTTTAAATAAAAAAATTACTTACAGTTGCAATATTTTCATAGGTACCAATCCTGAGTTCTCTAAGTGTTTTAGACAGATAATTTGGATGTGGTAAATCATAGTACTGAAATAATAAAATAATAATATTTTAATTTTAAATACAAAGCAATATAAATGTACTTATAAAAATTATTTAGAGTATTTCAAGATCTTTCTAAAAGTAAAGTAAGAGAAAGGGCATTACAATATAAATTATATGTAATGCAATAGGCAATAAATTTATACAAATAGAAAGCAGATTGTTCATAAAACTTTTTGTAATCCTCAATATCTCTCTCTCTTTTTTTTTAGTTAAAAGTTTTATATACCTGTAATTATTGTTTTTTTAATTTTAATTAGCCAATAGTAGTGTAGTATTAAGCTAGTTTAGTGCTGTCCAACCTGTCATTACTCAAGGACCACATGTGGCCCAGTGATGTAATGAATGCAGCCCAACATAAAATTGTAAACGTTCTAAAAACATTGAGATCTTTATGCATTTATTTTTTAAATTTTTTACAATTCAAAACTTATTGTAATACTTTTATTAAAACAATTGTCACAAGGTGTCATTAGTATACACTTATAGACTTTAAAAATATACATTGGGGATGTTTCCTAGTAAAGTTGTTTAAAGCCACTTTCGTATACACAGTGGAGCTATTTCTGTTTTAAGTTAGCCATTGTAGCACTCGTGCAGCAAGTCACAAGTGCTGAAGACAGAAGTTAAGATGGCTGCCACAATACATTACATGCATATGTATTGCACCTCAAATGAAAAGATTTGGCTACTATTTCATAATTTGTTTCAGCCTAGAACAGCAAACCTATTCATGTTACCTTTACATGTATTGATAGTTTTAGTTTATGTGCAGTTTGAGACAATTTTTTTGTCTTCATATGAAGACCCAAGAAAGCCAAAAAGTTGGACATCCCTGAGCTAGTTCATGTTTTTCTTTGTTCCTTTATTATATTTTATAATTTTTGAAATTTTTCTTGCAATCTCTTTGATGCTTATACTCATAGTTTGCATACCACTGGAATTCATCATAACTGACAATATACACATAAATATACAGTGAATAAACTGCAATACAGTAGAACCTAGATTATGTAAGGTAAGGTATGCACGGTAATGTGGACCAATGCTACCTCAGAAAACCAAAAACTTGGATAAAACAGACAATCACAAGCATTCAAATTAAAAATTTGTAAATTTGATCTGAAATGGTTGTTGTCTGTTTTATCCACATTGGCCATCAAGTGCTGAATGATATCACTTTTAAGTTTCTTTTCATGCTTAGTGAATTAAATCATACATAAGAATAATTTAAAATCAATTATTATACAGCTAATATAGTACAAAACAATTTTAAGAATTTTTAATCATTTTGTAATACATGTTAACATTTTAAACATTCTTTTATGAATTACAGTGTAAGAAAAGTAGTGTATTCACTTATAAGTTTGTTTTAGATATTGTGGAAGTTTGGTTAATCAGAGTACTACTGCATGTTGATTTTTTACTACAGGTAACTTCATACATACAGATAACATTCCATCTCTCACAATCACACAAAAAAAATCTCAAAAATCTGGTTTCTTTTTGGCTCAAGTTTATAAAACGCAGTAACACACATTGTTTAATGTTAAATAATGTACAGTACAGTGGGTGATTGGACAGTGAACAAATCGGATAACGAACACTTTTGCAAAAGATTTTTATGTTCAGATAATGAACACTTCACAGAACAAACATAAAAAGAAGCAACAGGAAATAACAAATATTGATTGAGTTTCCCTTGTCTTCAGGTAACAATTCAAAACCTCTTTGAACGTGGGAATGTCAGCATTGACGCTCAACTCGATACCGATCAGACAGTATTCCTCCAAATTTTGAAACTCTCCCTTATAATTTCAGCCTTTTGTTTACCTTTCTGACAAATAATTTTTTATAGTCTTTGCGATACTGTCAGGTGGGTACTTGTTAAGTTTTGCATTGGTTTTAATTTACGAAAGGCAAGAGTTTAACTGTCCCATTGGATATTCGTTAACATTTCAATACCAAATTTCAAATTTCATCCAGGTCTCGAATTTACATAATTTTTTTGTGCACTAGTTGATTTCTGTTCTCTGAATTTTTGTACGTACTTTTCTGGACTTTTTATTTAAAAAAGAAACAGATAATATTATGGAGCCTAAAAAGAGTGGAATTTCAAAAACTGTGCTCATCATAGAAACCAAGCAAGAGATAATAGCCAAGGTAGAGAGTAGGCAGAAGATGTCTGATGTTGCTAGGCAGTATGGCTTGAACAGGTCTACAGCAGGCACAATCTTAGCTATGAAAGATATATCAAGAAGTCTCAAGCAGCTAAAGGAGTAATGAAAATCACATCTCAAAAATAAAGAGCATTGAAGAGCTCATACTGGAACCTGAACTGATGTGACAACAGAAGAACTCCAAGAACTCTTAAATGAAGACCACCAAGAAATTTAGCAACATGTGTTTTCTTCCGAAAAAGAGAAAGACGAAAGAGGACTGATGCTGACATCTGCTATTAAAGATCTTTTGAAGAAGTGGGAGTATGTCAGAACAACAGTCTTAGAATGGCATCCAAACCAGGTTGAGGTTAATAGGCTTAGGGATCTCTACAATTACTTCTGAAAAATCCTACAGAGGAGAGAAAAGCAATCGACATTAGACAGATTCTTTAGGTTCTTTAACCCCCACAAACGGAAAAAAAACATGACTAATAAAAATGCAAGACTGTATATATGTATTTTTATTATTACGTATAAATAAATGTAGTAAGAAAATATATATTTTTATATTTTTTTGGGGTCTCCAGAACAAATTAATCAAATTCCCACAAAAACCTACGATAAATCAATGGGTACATTCATAAAGTCAAACAAATTCAATGCATTAGTAATGAATTAGTCAAAAAGTAGTAGTCTTGCTCAGTGCACATGCTCTGCAGTGATGATGTTTCAAACAAAATTCACGTAGGAATTAGTTTACTTCATTAAGAAAATGGAACCTGAACGTATTGATGTTTCTAAATCTACTCAAGTGTTTAAATTGTGAATTAAAACATGAAATGATAGAAATAACTGTCCACCCAAAGCGATCTAAAAAAAATATTTCGGATAACGCTGCATTAGCAACATTCATATCTTTGATTTTAGAAACAGCTGTTTAATTATAAACGAATCAGTTGAAAAGTCTAACGAAATAAGAATAACAATGACATCATTCTAATTTAACTCGTTTGACTTTATGAATGTACCCAACAATCAGTTAACGAACAATTCGGGTAGCAAACAAACTCTTGGAACAGATTATGTTTATTAACTGATCACCCACTGTATTCATAATTTATTCTGTTTAACATATTTAATAATAAATTTAGAACCAAAGCAGGTTTAAGTAATGATTTGAGAAATTCCTTCTTGGCCTTCAATTTTCAATTGCAGATCTATACATTCACTGTTATCCATCTGTTTGTCCTTTATTAATCTTGAGAATAGAGTTAGATAGATTAAAATGAGAACAGATATGGAAAGCTTACCCCAATTACTGTATTTTACGGACTATAAGACGCACAGACTTAATGTTTAAGCAATTTTTTTAAAAAAAATACCCATAAGACGCTACGGACTATAAGACTCACCTGAATTTTGGAGGCAATTTTTCAAAGAAAAAAGTGCGTCTTATAGTCCGTAAAATACGGTAACTATATAGGAACTTCTGGTCTGGACTGGAGTCATGATTTCAATTCAAAATTTTCTCAAGAATGGAGTTAGATAGATGACCAACTTAAATTGATTGTTATCAGAAGTACAGGTATACCTCGTCTTACATCGGTAATTGGTTCCAGGAGAGGCGACATAAGTCGAATTTACTTGTGTAGTTACGACGTAAGTCGTAGTTTTGATTTACATTGTAACTAAACACCAACAATGGAGGAAATGCCAATAATGAGCACTTAAAGATCACTAAATAAGATGACAACACAGAAACACAGATGTTTTCGTGTTTTGTTCTCTAGGATTTATGATGATTATATTAACATTTACTGTAAATGTACATATTTTAATATGATTTTATGTGCTTTCAACGCTTTTCTAGTGATATTACGACTTCAATGTTTGTGGCGGACGGATTTAAAGCCGAATAAACTGACTTAAACTTGATTTTTATTTTTGCATAATCAAGAGCGACATAACTTGAGGTATACCTGTATAATGTGCAGGGACAAGACACTAAAATTCAGACCAAATATGGAAAGCTTAGGGGCTGGAGATTCCGATTAACTATATACAAACTTCCAGTCCAGACTATAAATCACATGACTTCTTTTAAATTAAAAGATGATTGTCACAATGCCACAGCTGCAATTTTTAATGTCACAATAAATAGTCTTATATTCATTTGATTAATTTTAAATTGTAATATTATAAAGTTTAAAGTAATTATTTTTCAAATTTGCCTGAGGTTGTCTGTGTATTTATATATTTGTTTTATTACTTGTTTGATATGTGTTCAAGAACTATTTATGGAATAAGACTTATGTATAAAAGGTTGTTGGCCTTTAGTCAAAAATCTTTTTATTTTGTAAGTGTAAGAGTTGGGTAGCTTTTATAATAATTTATTTTGTAATTGTTGAAATGGACATTACATACATAAAAGTCAGGCACATGGTGGAACAGACTGCTATACACATCTGGCAGAAGGAATGGAATGATGGGAACACTGGTCGGTTGACCCATCGTTTCCTTCCCAACATTCAGGACTGCCTTATTATGAAACACTTGAACGTTAACTTTTTCTCAGCGCAAGTGTGCAAATCTGTGCAAATAAGAACGAAAGTTACCGTGACCAGTCTAAGGTCACGGTAACTTTCGTTCTTATTTGCACAGATTTGGACACAGTGAAACAGACACATATCAGTGTAGTGACACAGCGGAACAGGATGTTGAACACTTCATTTTCGATTGCAAGATCTTCAAAAGACAACGGGAAAACCTACAGTACTGCACATTGTACAATGAATACAACTGGCCTTGTCCCTTTCAGAAGCTGATCACAAACAAGCAAATGTTTGAAAGACTAATGAAGTTCATCAAGGAGACAGGAGCTCTCAAAGCAAACTTCAACCAAACTTAGGAAGACCTGCAAGTCATGCAGGATGTTAGTGCATTAAATCTTAGAACTGTTTGCCCTCTTTTTAAAGTGAACGGTATTTTGTTATTTGCAAACTATTTCTGGTATGTTCTTATAGTCATTCAAGACAGCAGTAAGTTTCTGCAATGTTACATCAACTTATATACAAATGTAAATCTTTTTCCATTCTGTTAAATTGTTAATTATTATTATGTTGTATTCCTGTTTCAAGCAACATTGTGCACAAGCGATATGCTTGGTTTCAGCCTAAGGCATGGGTACTCTGTTTATATTGCTTCACACATTGTTGGGTTTTCATTTCATTGTAAATACATGAATGTTTGTGTTGGTATTGTGTGTGTGCCCTCGGCAAATCATTTCCAAGAAACTGATTGCGCAATATTCTGTAAACTTTACAATTGACAAATTCTGGAATGAATATAATCTTTGCTGTTTTCCTCATTTTGATCTGTTTTCTGTTACATTAGGTATAAACCTAATCCTTACAACCAAATGGCTGTATTATATTATTGTAAATTCCTGAAAGTGTCAGGAAGATTCTGTATATATGTACAACTTTGTATTTATTTTATTTCTTGTTAATAAATGCCAACGCAGACGCCATGATACTTCCCTTTCATCCCCTTTCCTATCTCACTTGACCTTTCCCCTTCGCCTCTTATCTTAAGCTCTTTTCTATCCCCCTCTTTTCACACCCAGGCAATACCTCTGAGTAGCCCTGGATCTTCATCCCCTGTATGTTATCGCTATCGCTACATACATAAAAGTTTTTTTTGTAATTGTATAATAAACTCTGATGGTAAATTTATTCATATGTACTTGTTTCATTGTTGGTAAAGTTTTCTAATTTTAGTGATCCATGGCTGTATTGCTAGTAAAACATTTGGTGAATTTCTTTTTAACCACATTCACACTGTCACAGTAGCCATATGCTGTTTTCTTAAGCACATTTATATATGGTTAAGAAAACAGCATATGGCTATTGTTATAAGCATATTTATATATGTTTATTAAATCAATGCTTAAGTAAACTTAAGCACTTATTAAATACATAAAACTTACAAATTCATTTTTTAAACGATATTTATTAATAAAATTATAGAATAAAAATGTCTGTTATTAACAAAATAAAAATTATTATTATTAATTTTTAATTTCATTTTTGGTAGATCAAAACAATAACTTTAACTAAAAACTTTTCAGATCCATGATCATGTCTAGAATTAACAAACATAAAAGAGAAAATTAATTTTTACCTAAAAACAATATATTTATTACATTATTATTATTGGGTTGTTCGGAAAGTAATTTCGTTTTTTCCATAGAAAAATAAACGCAATATTCTTATAATAAATAAATATTTTATTGAATTATATATTGACCATTTTGGTCTATATAATTGAAACAATGACAACAGGTATTTGACCATTTTGGTCAAATACCTGTTGTCATTGTTTCTGGTAGTAGCATGATTTCACATTCATAAAAGTTTTGATCGTTGTTTACAAAAAACTGATCCAAGTGATTTTTGACATTGTCATTTCAAGTAAATGTCTTACAGTTAAAAAAAAATTTGTATAGACCGGAACAAGTAATAATCTGAGTGTGCCCGATCTGGCGAATATGGTTGGTGTGATAACACATCCCATCTAAACTATAACAGTTTCTGAAGAGTTACCAAACTTGTGTGAAATTTGGGCATTATCATGGTAAAACACTACACTTTGTTTGTTGATCAATTCTAGCCTTTTCTGTTTGATGATATTACTCAATTTGTTTACTTGATGGTAGTACACTTTCGAATCAATTGTTAAATTGTCTGGTAAAAGCTCAAAAACAAATTTCTTTAAAATCCCACCATAGAGAGCATCTCTCTTAATAACATGTGGAACCCATATATCGAGCTTTGAAACGAAAGCCAATTTGTTTTAAGTAATAATAAACGGTTCAATTTAACAGATTTAATCTCTTAGTGATTTCATATGATGTTATACAGCAGATTACTTCAATCAGTACTTTTATTTTATTTTCATTGGCTTTAAATGGCCATCCAGAACGTGGTGTATCTTCGATATTAAAATTGCCAGAACACAATTTTGTAAACCAATTTTGGCACTGTCTTTCTCTCAACACATCTTCTCCAAACATGTACTACAATTTTTTTCTTGTTTGAACAGCATTTTGGTTTTTTAGTTATAAAAAAGCAAAATATGCCGAAAATGATGCTTTCGATTTTCCAAATTTGATGGGACACCGAAAAAAAAAAAAAAAAAAAAAAAAAACAATTGTACAGAAACAAACACAAATTTTTTACAAATAAGCCTTAAAATGTCAGCTGTTGAAGTATATAATGAAAATGTGGTTTAAAATAAAATTGGCTGGTAAAAATACATCTAATTCCTCTAGAAATAAAAAACGAAATTACTTTCCGAACAACCCAATATTATTACAAATCTTCATATACAGTATAGTTATGCTAATCTAAACCCCTGATCATGTGTATCCAAACCCCTAACTAAAATGGACTTGTCAACTGTACATTTGCAGCTCATTTGTAAACATAAGTCACACACAATGAGCATTCCTGCTTATTATGTCCGCGACTCTGTTTGACTTAATAATTCTAGCCTCTATATATTGTTGTAAAGTATCTTACAAAACAAAAAATGACCTCAAAACATAAGCATCATATCCTTACTATCATATTCCCATTAATCTGAACTTTGCATTAATTTGAAACTATCAATAGTCTCAATTAGTTCAGATTAGTATGACCATACTGTAGAATTGTCATCATTAATTCAGAAATCAATGACGACAATGACGATTATTAAAAATTTAAGCTTTATGATAGCATAACATTAAATAAAGACTAGAAAGTAAATTAAATCTCATGCTAAATAATAATCTAATGTAATATTATGATGTAACCTATTCTGTCTTACAATGTTAAAACCAACATTTTATTCAAAAATTGCCAGTACTTTCAATAGTTTACAACTATTCTTCACTTGCAATTTTTCAATAAAATGTTGGTTTTAACATTGTAAGACAAAATATGTTACATCATAACATTACACTAAATAAAGACTTCAAATTTTAAATTGTTCAAATAAATCCCAAATATATATAAAAATTTCCTATTTTTAATTTTTATGAAACTATTACAAATTTAATTACATGTAAAAATTTATTCATATAAAAAAAATATAAATATTAAAACAATTACTACTTACATAGAGAAATAAAAACCTGAGTATACGTTTGTGTGTTAAGATATATAACACATTTCCTGTATTTGGATTAATGACTGGAAGCCTATGGACTTTACTGTGGATAAGTGTCTTAATGGCTTCAAAAAGGCTGATAAATAAATTAAGTAAATTTAGAAAAATTCTAAATTAAAATATATTATTAATTCTGAAATTTAGTTAATTTGTTCAAACAAAATGAACAATTAATTAAATTAAATTTTGTCTAAACTATTAAACAAAACCTACATACAGTATGCATTAATAATACATCTAAAAAATAAAATCAAGGGATATAAGGAAATAGTAAAATTTAAAACATCCAGCAATGAATTGCATAACTTTCCCAGCAAAAAAAATTTATAGTAGTGGTATTGCCATCTGTTATGGTATTTTAAAAACATTTTATATTATTAATTATTATAAAATGGCAAAAAGTTTAATTTTGAAACTAGAGATGAGTTTTATAAAAAAAAAAAATGAGAATGCTGATAAGAAGTAAAATCTTCATTAAGTCTTATCCCACTCAAGATATGCCACATGATTATTTCCCCATCCCTTGACCTTTATACCACCACTAATAGCCCAGGATGCTCCCTAGTGGGCGTTCTAGCAACAGCGGTATCATTCCGCGATATAAATAATAATTTCATATCACAAATAAAAATAATAATATACTGAATTTCTCATGGAATATCCTACTAAAATGCAGTCAAAAATGCAAAAAATCCGCATCTAAAATAGTACAGTAGAAGTCAAGTTCTTCAGGGTAATCCTTAATCCTCTCCCCATGGTAGGAATTTTAAAATCAATGTGCAGTCTCATGGCATACCCTACTAAAACGCAGTCAAAAATGCAAAAAAATCACATTTATTGTTATTTTAATATTGTTACACAAAAAATTGAATTTAATGTTAATTTAAATAATAGCTAGGGGTACCCCTAGGCCGTTTTTGACATACCATGACAGAGACTGCCCAGTTTTTCAGTTTTATATAGTATGTAATTTAATAGCATCAATCTCCTAATAAAGAAACCTTCCTGCATAATTTCAGAAAGTTTTGACAGAAGAGCTTCAAAATGGTTAAACAAATTTGTGCCTCTACACACACTATTATCCATACATACAGGGGAAAAAAAAAAATCCAGATTTATTTGCATTTCTTAACATATCAAGAAATGCAAGAAAATTCGAGTCCAAAAATGTAAAAATGTTTGGGGGAGTCATTTTTGACCAACTGCCATACTTTCTCTACATTACATAAAACAACCAGGAAAGTAATATAATTTGATTCATTTAATATCTGCATGATAGAAAATTCAATATATTTAAACACAAACAAAATTATCTGATTATGCTAAATCACAAAATAAATACCTTGCATCAGGTTCAATGCTGACTAGAGATCTTGCTTTTTCTTTTAGAACATCTGAAAATGCATAACAAAACTTTATTCTTCTTTTCATTAATATCAATTTTTTATATATGATAAACACTAAACAAGGTTTGAATAATAATTCATGTAAAAAACTCAATGAAATAAATAATTATTTTATTGTTTACTTAGTAAACAATAAAAAGAATTTGATTGAAAAAGTTAAACAAGTGATTAAAATAGATCATCTTCCTTAGGAATAGTCAAAACATTAATTTCTGTATTGTAAATTAGAAATATTACTTTAAAAACATGCCATTTTAACCATCAAAAATTATTAATTACAAATAATTGCATTTTGTTTGATATTAAATGTAATCTAATAAATAAATATAAATTTATTAAGCAAGTATAAACTTATTGCTATATTTCTCATGACTCATTTTTTCACTCATATTTGGAATTTTGGAAAAGATTCACTATATGAAAAGCTTGTTGTTATCCTAATATACTACATGTTTTCATTAAAAATATTTTATTAGTAATTATTATATCATATTAAATTTATTCTTCCAATTAATTAAATACATGTAACAGAAAAATTTTATTTTATTGAAAAGATTTTAATATTTTATTCAATGAAAAATAAATTACACACACTACAAATTCATATTGTAATTTAATACAGTAAGACCCTGCTTAACGCTGCCTTGCTTAACGCTGATTCAATATAACGCGGTCTGCATGATGCCTAAAAAACACTCAAAATTTACACTGATTCAAATTAACACAGTATTTCATTGATTCGTATATAATACAATTATTCCCAAATACAAACCAATCAGCAAAAGGTGGCAATTCGTCGTAGCGCTGTACTTCCCTTAAATCTATGTTTGTTTTGTGCAATTTTGGAAAAAATATAACATCTTGGATGCCATAAGAAATATATCGACTTCGCATGGCAAGAATTAACTGATAAATGCATGAACAGAGTGTGGAAGAAGTTGTGGCTGAAGGCATTCAAGAATTCTCATCGAGAAGAACCTATTGCTGCATCGTTAGGTTGACAAAATTGTCAACTTACTCGATACAGGAGATGTAGACAAGCAGGATATTGGGGAGTTACTGCAGGTTTCTGGTAAGAGCCTTACCACCTTACCAACGATGACATTCAAGAACTGGCAGAACAAGGAATTCATGTAGAACTGGAAAATAGAGATTCTGAAGACGAATAACCCAAAAAATTTCTCTACAGTTTTCCTCAGTAAAAGTTTGATAACGATAACCAAAATCGTTGATCAAATTGTACCGAATGAGCCACAGTTTGATAGGAGTGCCATTTTGGATGCAATCTTCTGCTACTGACATTTGCTTAAGGAAAGAAAAAGAAAGCAACCAATGAAACTACATGACTTCATCGAAAAAAACAAGAATTTCAGAAGATCCAAGACCTTCGTCACAAAAAATTAACTTTATATTTCTGTGTGCATATGTTTATGTGTTATTTAACATATATTTAATTCATGAGCATGTATCTATTTTATGTTAACATATATTATTATGCAAAAATTTATGTAAAAATAACTTAAAATTATAGTAAAATTTGCTTATTTTTTGGTTATGTATTCCCATCCCTATATACTCCAAGTTAAAATGGTTTCGTTTAATGCTGTTTCGCTTAGCGCTTTGCTGTCTAGGAATGCATCCCCCGTGTTAAGCAGGGTCTTACTGTATATATCAAGAGAACAAACTGATATACGAGAGATCAAAGATGATGTCAACTACTGATATTTATCATGGGTGCAGAATATTTTCAAGACCAAAATTTTATCAGAATGTAGATTTTACATACAAAATTGTTGCACATTAGTAGAAAAACATTATGAAGGAGTTAATAATTAATAATATGTACCGTACTTTGAAATATTTTAATTAAATTGTACAAATAATTAAATAGACATATAATATAATTTGCCACAAAACACTAAAAATGATAAATGAACTAAATTTTAGATTAAAAGAACGCTTTAAGTATACATCATCACAGGATAGCATACATGATCATAAACTTGATGTAATATGTTGATTAATGGTAATAAAATTAAAATCAAATGTGACAGGCACCATTACTAATACCACAAATCGACGGCCGGATTTTGAACCAAGCGGTAAAGGTTGGCAGCCTACCGCTCTGGGGGACCCGGGATCGAATCCGAACGGGTCGAATAATCCCCAGGAATTTTTCGGGGGGTGGTCCGTTCGGATATGTCGGGCCCCGTCCCTCACCACCCGGTTGCCCCATTGTGGGCCTGGCCGAACCCATAATGGGCCTACTAAAAGAGGCCCTCTTAGTGCCCACAGGGCGGAAAGAGTTAAAAAAAAAAAAAAAAAAAAAAAAAAAAAAAAAAAAAAAAAAAAAAAAAAAAAAAAATACCACAAATCACCTATTTTTAACACAAGGTGCTAATTAGCAGACTTTTTAGCATTCAAATATGCAAAATTTCTTTACAATGGTGGTCATGCATATTAATTCAAGCTGACATAAAATTTTACCCATTCAAAACTCTTCTTTTTTGTTTCCTTTTAACACTTTCAGGACTGACCTTTTAGGTGTCATATTTCTGTGGAAAGACCTTTGTTGACTTTTTTAAAAATATTGCGTTTGAAAACGAACAACTTTATGGTTTTTATGACTAGCCTATATTAAAGGTCTTTTTTTTTCCCATTTAATTTGATATATAATAAGTAAGAATTTGTTGGTACAGATTTGATTTTCATAATTTAAACATGTATACAAATGCAAAAACCATTTTTTTTTTTTTTGGCCTTTATTTATAATTGTACTATTTGAAAAACGCATGTTCAATTCTAATTGGGTAATGGTTTGTTTTCATTCTGTTTATTATTTTTTGTCCCTTTGACAAAAATATATGATGATGTGTGCAATGAACATTTAGTTTTTGTTTCATTTATATGTCATTCCAAAAAATGTGCAAATTTCCACACATTAAAAAGTGCATTAATCCACAATAATTTGATGTTTATACTTATTTACTTATGTGTATTTAAATTTTCAGAGAACTAAACATTAAATTATTTAATAACAACAGAAATAACTTTAAATGAAAAATAATGACAAATAAAAATTTATCATTGTACAAAAAATTCGATAAAAGTTGAAAAATTTTGATATTAATTTCAAATTTTGAGAACCTATTGACAAAATTTTAATGAGCTTGAAGTATATTTCTTACAAAGGGATGATGGCCGTAGGAAATACAAGCAGACACATTTAGACCAAAGGTTACAAGAAAGTTACGGGGATAGTGTTGGGTCAAAGGTCATTCCTTTATTCACATGATTGCTGTCCAGGAAATTTTAGTTTTATTTTGGTAAAAATCAAAACTGTGGTTCAGTAACAGAGATTAACTCATCCCTGCATGCACATATCTGTTTAAGTAGGCAGCAATGTAATAGATGACTGAAGTGATAAACAAAGTAAGTATCAAAATAGCACTCTTTCTTACCATCCCTCACTACCAGAAATCTGCTATACACTATACTAATTCCCCCATGTTCATAAATAATTGGAACTGAGTAATCTTTCATGAACATTGAATTCTTGAACTTTGAATTCCATTTTCAATATTAAATTTATAATTCCTCCTAAAACTTAATGTATTACTGCTGTTTTAAAAAAATTTTAAAAAAATGAATGGCTTTATTAAATAAATATACTGTGCATTGGTTTATAGTGCTGCAAAAGTCATTTTATTTAATTCAAAAGAAAAAAATAAAAATAAAATAGTAACATAATTTATGACAGATCACATATGAATGAGTAAGTGCAATGATCTTTTAGTGTTGCACCTGCTTGAGCATCCAATTCGCACAGGTACCATCTCTAGTTTACAGTAGTATGTAACCTCCAATTTCCCAAAAGGTTAATGAAAGTTGAAATTTTGGTGTATAAATTTCTGATCATGAATATTCTAATTCTCAAACATTGAAGTCCACAAACATCACTGGTATAGTGTATAGAGTTGGGGACATCACTCAAATGCACACCAGGCACTACTGCCAACACTGCCTCACAATGACAAATGCCTCATACACTCAATGTCTGTGCATGTTTAATATACTTATTTTTAACTTATTGAAATATTGTACATTCTAATTTCACTTTTAAAATATAGGATCTCCCTGAATTTTGGCAAATTTCTCCAATTAATATCTATAGACTTAGTTGTGATGCTACTCTATTTTATTATAATGTTTTTGCAGCTATTACTATTATTAGTACTTTTCTACCACAAATTTTCCCAAAATTGCTTTAATTTCCACCAAACTTCCTTTGTACAGCCAGACATATTCTGCACCCAGATATTTATAAAGATTTTAAAACTTTACAAAAATATTACCTCTCCATGTCTCAATTTTATGTTCTTCTAATTCATCCATATGTACCTAAAAATTAAATTCACTTTTAAACATTCATATGATTACTATATAAATTACAAATTTAATGATAAAAGTAAAATATTTATCAATATGCCAAACAAAATTTAATCAAAAGGAAAACTTACCAATGGAGATTTATAATATGTTCTTAAAATATTGATGAAATCTGTTATGGTTAGCATTCCTATTAAATATAACAATAAATTTTTGATTAAAAATTTAAACTAAGTTCTAATTTTAAAAAAATACGTTATGTTATTTTGAATCTTATTAACACAACCTATTTAAATTTGATGTAAATAATGGCCAAGAGCCATTATTTTGGAATGTGGCCAACAGGATCTTTGTAGGACATCAAACACTTTTAAAAATCTTAAGTTATATTGGTAAAAACTAATAGTAAACAATTCAAGTCAATCAACATCTCCAATAAAATATTAATGCAGATCTGTCTAAAATCACAACTTTGGGAATAAAATTTTTGAAATCAACTTCAGCAAAATGAGTCAGTTTAAAGGAATCAAACTGTTTTTAAATTCAAGTACAGTTTAATAATAATTAAAGTAATATTTAACAAACATTACATTATGTAAAACTAAACTTAAATTTAAAAAATGAAACAGCAGTTTCTGCAAAAATGCTGTTATAGACATTTGCTTTAAACAGAAAATGCAAATATTTTAAAATTATTTTTGATTTTACATTAAAATCAAAAACAATTGCTGTGATCTGTTTTTTTGCTTCTGGAAATAATTAATATTTATTAAGCTTTCATTGTTTTAAAATTATAAACATCTTCAGGCTTATAACTAGAGATCTTTTCAGTTAACTTGTATATTTTTCTTCACAATTATAAAATGATGCTGATTTGCTGCGTACTTTAATCTGTTAATATGATAAATTTTCTCATGGATGTTTCATAGTATTAAGCAATATTGTTTTGAACATTCAATTTTTTTGGTAATATTTTCCTTTCTTAATGACCATAAGTCACTAATTGTTGTTAAATTTTTGTTTCTAAAACAATAAATCTTCAGATATAAGCTATATTTCTTTTAAATTTACTAATAAATCTATTTTTGAATTACTAGTAAATTACTTTAAAATTTTGCATATTGTAAAATGAGGGATGGAAGCCAAGATTTATCATCATCTGTTGTCTAAGCTGCATTTTTTTATGATTGAGATGTGCTTCAGATATATCCTTCTCTAAAGTAATCTTTTAGTCATAATATAACAATAGGTACATCAATAGTTAAATATTGTTCTTTTTTCTGTATCTGTAACAGCAGTATGATTGTCTAATAAAATAATAGTTATAAAGACTATTTTTACAAACTGTAGCTAAAAATGTATTTATAATCACATTAAGATAATACTTATGGGTGTTAAAAAAACAGAACCAAAACTAATACAATTTAATGATGACAGTTAATGTCATAAAATGTGACTATATAGCATTGTATATATGGGACTAACAAAAATTTTAACTTTAGACTTTACAGAAATATGATGTTAGCATTATTGATTTATATAGTCCCAAGCTGGAATCAACTATTCTGACTGATTTAAAAGATGTGACTATGTGGGCCTGATTGTAGTTTACACAGCAATGACAATACCATTACATACAGTATATGGGAGTAAAAACAATGTTGCATACCTTTACTTATGCTCTGCCATTTACATCAGTAATAGTTAAAGCATCAACTATTGGAAACAGAATGTAGTATAATTTTCATTTATACTGAACTTTTAGTACAGTAAGACCCTGCTTAATGCTGATTCAATATAATGCAGTCTGCTTGATGCCTAAAAAATGCTCAAAATTTACGCTAATTCAAATTAACGTGGCATTTCATTGATTCATATATAATACAATTATTCCCAAACACGAACCAATCAGCAAAAGGTGGCAATTCATCATAGTGCTGTACTTCCCTTAAATCTATGTTTGTTTTGTGCAATTTTGGAAAAAACATATCATCATGAATGCCATAAGAAATATCAACTTCACTTGGCAAGAATTAACTGATAAATGCATGAATGAAGTGTGGAAGAGTTATGGCTGAAGGTATCCAAGAATTCTCATTGAGAAGAGCCTATCGCTGCATCGTTAGGTTGACAAAATTGTCAACTTAATCGATACAGGAAATGTAGACAAACAGGATATTGGGGAGTTACTGCAGGTTTCTGGTAAGAGCCTTAACACCTTACCAACAATGACCTTCAAGAACTGGCAAAACAAGAAATTTGTGTAAAACTCGAAAATAGGAGATTCTGAAGACGAATAACCCAAAAAATTTCTCTACAGTTTTCCTTAGTAAAAGTTTGGTAACGATAACCAAAATTGTTAATCAGATTGTATCAAATGATCCAGATTTTGATAGGATGCCAAAGCAAAACGAGGCGTTTTGGATGCTATCTTCTGCTACTAACATTTGCTTAAGGAAAGAAAAAGAAAGCGACCAATAAAACTACACGACTTCATCGAAAAAAACAAGAATTTCAGAAGATCCAAGACCTTCGTCACAAAAAATTAACTTTACATTTCTGTGTGCATATGTTTGTGTGTTATTTAACATATATTATTATGCAAAAATTTATATAAAAATAATTTAAAATTATAGTAAAATTTGCTTATTTTTTAGTCGCGTGCTCCCCTATCCCTATTTACTCTATGTTAAAATGGTCTCGTTTAATGCTGTTTCGCTTAGCGCTTTGTCGTTTAGGAACATATACCCAGCGTTAAGCGGGGTCTTACTGTACACTAATCTCTGTGCTAAATAAATTCACCAAATAAGAGTTTTAGTTGAAAATATTTGAAAAAATAGAATTAAGTTGTGCACAACAGTTATTAACAGCACTATTTCATTTATTTCCCACTCTATATTAATTAAAGGTTTGCATTTATACTTACTTTGTAAATTAACCATTAGTTTGTGAGCAATATTTTGTAGGCTTAAAAAATTGATTTATAAACTGATAACACTCCATAACAGAACAGCACCCTAACATCATGTGTCCTATATTTTTGCATAAGATCTGCTCCCAAGTAATTTTATAACAAATTCAATTATTCTACCATCATATCTTTAGTATCAATCCTATTCCAGAAACTGTTTAAAGCTACTTTCTATATTAAATTTACTAATTACATTTATACAATTAAAATAAAATCCATTTTGAATTTATGAAAGTGCAACTTAATATTTATTTTATACAATGGTAACATTTCCAACCTACCAACAAATTGCTGCCTTGTGCTATCCCATAAAGGTGCAGCTCTTACACCTGAAATATAATTATTTGAAAAATAAATTTAAAAATGATGAGTTTTCAAGTCATACATTTTTTATTTCTCAAACCTAGGTTAAAATACTATCAAAATTTATGTTTAACATTATAAATAAAGTTAATTTTTACTAGTATGTAATATTTTAAAAAATTCAATAACAGTTCTTAAATAAAATCAAATTAAAACCAATATTTACAGAAATTATACTTAAAATTTTTTTCATTACTTAAATTATCAGAAATTAAATGCTTACCATTTTGTACAAGAGCAAAAAATGCTTTTTTCACCTGAAATTCAATAGAAAATAAAAGATTAATCTAATTGACAAAATTAAATAATACAGTCATTATTACAAGTACAGTGGTCTCTACAGTCTGTCATTTTCACCAGTCAACACATCTAGTAATCCAACACCCAGCAGAGTGGTGCAAATGAAATTTTAATGTTATAATTATAACTTGTCAATGAATATGACAGAGAACAGAGAAGGACTGATATACATATATACTGTCAGTAACTAGTTGTTTGTTGCACTTGCAACCAGTAAAACAATCATAATCATAATCATTACAATAAAGGAGAACCTAAAGTGAGCCAAGGGCATTTTTTACTGTACAGTATGTATGTATATGCATACAAAATCCAGTAATCCAACAATCTGCTCTAATCTGGTATAGATGGTCTGATATATGTCAGACTACAGAGACACTACTGTATTCCTAAATTTTACAAAATATTAGATCTTTATTTTTACAATTATTTCAATTTAATGATATAATCCATAATCAATAGCATTATTGGCATAATGCTATTAGATTATATCAAAAGTATTGCTTGATGGCAATAAATCCCAATAAAATAAAGTCATCTTTACAGAGGATGTCCCGTAAATTATCAACCATTTAGCTAGAAAAAATTTATTTATTATAAAAACTACATGAACTAATTCTATTGTTTGAAATATGGACTACTGTTATCCATAGTCTGTATCCATCTTTCAGCTAACTCTTATTATCACTCTCTTGTACTATTCTTTATTTGACAAAAAAAGTTCTTGCACTGTAATCTCAACTTGCTCCAGATTTTGGAAGCATCATCAATTAAAAAGTATGCCATTGATGAAAAATAAGTAAATTGATGATGCAAGATTGGGATTGTAGGCAGAGTATGGTAAAAGTTCAATTGTGTACAATATTTGCCGTTGTTGTTCATGCTGTATTATGTATGTATGGCTTACATATGCGATTTATGTATGTATCCTATTACTAGTTTCAAATTGAGTAAAGTAGAATACCATTGTTTTAACATAGCATACATATGTTCAAGTTGAGAGGAGTAAAGTTCAGCAGTTATGTATGACCATCTGGAGCAGACTCTAGATGTATTGGTCCTTCAAAATTCCACCAAACAGCCATCCCAATAAAATAAAGTCATCTTTACAGAGGATGTCCCGTAAATTAGCCTGTTCAGTGTTGTGAATGAGGAGCTATTGTGGATGGGGCAAATTATTAGTTAATGATATGATGTTATAATTGAAACCATTATCTGACTAGTGCTGCTACATGGCTGCGGAATAGTATGAGTGTTCTTTGAAACACATTCTACAACAACCTTTTTGTTGATCTTTGAGAATTTTTTGAATTCCACCAAACAGCCATTACCACTGTGTGTTCAAACCTGTATCATTTGGCAATGAACTCTGGCAGCTGGCCTGAATTCAATCATTGTTTTTGCATGTCTGGACTGAAGAAGAAAATCCATTTTCATCACACTTCAATTCTTTTGATGAAACAATCATCACAAAGATTTCGCAACAATTGACAATACTTCCATTTCACCTATTCAATAAATTTAATTTAATTACATAATTTAATATAATTACATTTTTGCACTTATTCATAAATTGTTCCGACTTAAACAATTCTCTATATATTGGCTAACATTCTGCAATAAATTTCAAGTGACATGATCATATTTAGATCATATTACAAGGCCCACAGTACAATATTAAAACAATTACAGGTAGAATAACTCAACTATTTAATATTATTCAGTAGCAAATTTCAACAAGAGTGTTTTTATGGACGATTTATTTCCTTTATTTAATGACACTCATGTTTAACTCCAAATGAATAGGTCAATACTGAGATAACATATATGTTAATGTAAATGTGTTTTGTATTAAGCTTTGTTGTTAGTATTGAGTTTAATTTGTTGTTATACTTTTTTGTTAGTCTGTTTTATTGTATATGAGTTTGACCTGAGGAATCCTAGATATTTGTAGATCTCTCCCTCGTCCATAAATTCAATATCATCTCTATTACTGAGTGCAAAATCCTTCTTTGGGATTCCTTTTCTATATGTAGTGTTTTGCATTTGTCAAAACTCCATCTGTTAGTGGAATATGTATGTAATTTTTATGAATTTTGTTAAAAAAAAAAAGTGATTTAGTTTATACTTAGGTGAATGCATAGCATTTTCTTTCATCCATATACATAGGTAAGATAACCCATATTGCGCTGTTTTGTTATGCTGGATATATTTTGTATAGATGTAGTGTATGTAATAATCATGAATGTAGAATGATGTTAAATGCTTTCTTATAATCTTGTAGGCCACATTTAAGTTTCTTTGTTGTTCATGCAGTTATCATAGAATAACAATCTCAAGTAAAATTCACTCAAGGCTTCAAAAGGCTAACCCATCATACTATAACTTGCAAAAAGTACTACAATCTAAACAAGTTTCCAGAAAGATATTGTATAAAACCATTATCTGACTAGTGCTGCTACATGGCTGCGGAATAGTATGAGTGTTCTTTGTAACACATTCTACAACAACCTTTTTGTTGATCTTTGAGAATTTTTTATTCTACATGAAAGTACATTTTGTGATGCATGAAATGAGTATTTTGTAAAGTAGAATAGCATGAGATCAGTCTATATTGTGTAGGATCTTTAGCATGGTCATAGGTTTCATTCACAGCCAAATGTAAAGAATTTTAGCAAGTCTTGTGAATTGTTGATTGTGTAAAATAATTGGAAAATACCTGATGTAAGCATGTAAATTTTTTGTACCGAAAATTAAGAATGATATCTACAACAGGTATCTTCTAAATGTATGTTCTTTTATATTGAATTTTGACTGTCACATATATTTATTTCAACACAGCATAATTGGTATTTTATGCATGTAAATTATTAGTTAATGATATGATGTTATAATTGAATCAATCTGTGCAAAAACCTCACATGTCCAAATTTTAACATTTTAGGAAGCCCAAAAATCATTCCTGTAAATTATTCAATTAATCCAAGTAAACCTTAATGCCTTTCATCAAAAAATCACAATTGTCATGTATTATATATATTATATATTCATTGGTTATTCAAACCTCTTGGGCCCTTAACCACTGCAACTATCTCCTTCCATTTCCCCAGTCTTGTGCCTCTTGCATCCACCCAAGAAGTACAGTACATCCAACAAGTCATTTATCCTGAGTTTTTCCATTCAGCACTGTTGATTTCATGTCAGTGTGAGCTAAATGTCCTGCCATCTGGTGCATCTCTCAGCTATAATTTGTATAATGATATAGTCATCAATTTTGTGATGTCATTCTTCATTGTGCATCTTTCTCCATGTACCTGTTCTACTATCCCACGTGGGTACAGAAGATCTTCCTGGGGACTTTGTTTTCAAACACTCACAATTTGTTTTTGGTGATTATGTATGGGGCATGTATTACACCATATAGCAGACCTGGTCATATAATGGTTTTATACAATCTTAACTTTACCTTTCTGGAAATTTGTTTAGATTGTACTACTTTCTGCAAGCTATAGTATGATGCATTAACCTTATGGAGCCTTGAGTGAAATTCTGCTGTGATGGTTTTGTTATTGTCTACTATGGATCTGAGGTAAATAAAGTCACCAATCTTCTCAAATCTGTACTTCCACCACAGAAGGCTGTCAACACCTTCACTTTAGCAGCAGATATTTTGTTTTTGATTCATTAACTTTCAGGCCCGCCCTCTCTGCTTCTGAAAGTGATAGAAATGCATTTTTAATTAGGTCTCTGCAAGTTGCACTTATCAGGCAAACATCATTCATATTTGCCAATGCTTGGTGGAGGCTCTTCAGTTCCATTCAGTGTTAGATTAAATAACATGGAAGGAGTGTGTCTCCTTGCCTAAGTCCTGTAGGTATCTTGAAGAGGTCTGTCAATTTGTTTCCAACCCTGAGTCTACCGATTGATTTTTCTATACATACATTTGTCATTTTTATTAATTTTTCAGCTATTCCAAATTCAGCCATTATTTGTGGTTGACACTGTCATATGCTTTAGTGAAATCTTTTTCAGCTACTGACTTAGGGTAAATATTTGGTCAATAGTTGACCAATTCTGTCTAAACTCACACTAATAGTCCCCTAAGATATTTTCTATATAATGTGTTAACCATTTGAGAAGAAACATCAACGGTACTTTATATGTTGTATTCAGTCATGATATTCCCCTGCATAGCTCTTTGCTTCTATTTTTGTGGATGGGGCAAATGATTCTTTCCATTTGCTGGAAGCTCATCATTATTCCAAATATTTAGTAAGAGCTTATGGATTTCCTTTTGAAGACATTTACCTTCCAATTTGAACAATTCAGCAGGTATACTATCACCTTATGGTGCCTTGAAGTTCTTCAATTGAAATATACTAAACTCTAGTCCGTAACTGATAGTTCTTCTACTAGCATGTTTACATCATCTTGGCCTGTTTTATCTACATTTATTTGCAATGGATCAAATCCTATGCCCTTTGTGTGTCTTGGCTTTCTTTTATAATGCTCAACAGATCTTTGAAGTATTCTCACCACCTGTTCAGGACCTTATCCACTTCTGTTATCATCTTGTTGTTTTAATCTTGTAATTGTCATATATTATTTAGATGAATGTAAAGGTATTGTGACAATGTGGAAAAATGAACTTTTTACTTTGCTATTTGAAAATGTGAAAAATCAACCATTTTTAAATCACAGGCTTTATAACTCAGAATTCTTTGAACAAATTTTTTACTTTGAAATAGAAAATACTTGTAGATAAAACATAATAAGCAAAAAACATCGAATAAGCAATCTAGCACAACACGGTTTCTCTACGACTGACTAGATAAAACATCTACAAGTATTTTCTATTTGTAGAATTATTTCTGATAAATATCTTTTGGCAATGTAGAAATTCAATGTCAGATATAAATATACTTATAACAACTGTTGCAGTTAGATATGAGTTTTCAAAATTTTATTAAAAAAATAGACAAATATATTACTGCTTTTGAAATTTATGGAAGAACGTTACACTAGAATTTTTCTCATTTTCTTTTGGCTATTTACTTGACTTGATTGTGTTTTACCCTTAAATTTAGTTTTGCTTATCTAGAAATTTATTTCAAATATTATCTATATAAAATTATTTTTATTTAGGTAATAAACTAATTATTTGCAATGGATCAAGTAATGCTTATTTAAATAACAAAAAACAATAAGCAATATATATCTTAACAACAACAAAAAAATAGTTCCTCACAAATGCTTTCAAACCATAAATGGTTCTTCTTCAGGTGAACAGCAAAATTTCCAATGGAGTAAAAAAAACACAATTTGAAAATTTGATTTGAATTGTGTACTTTTACCCTGTAAACCTCATAATCCACCCCAGTGAGATCACCTCCCCTCCTCAATTTCTCACGATACTAAACTTTAAGTCTCTATACCCATCGATTCTACTCCCACCTATCTTTTGTGCCCTCAGAGACCGCCTGTTCAGTGTTGTGAATGAGGTCAGTCTACACCAAGTCCTAGAGATGGCACATTTGTTATGCTACAACTCAATTTTTCAATTCAACGGTACTGTTTACATACAGGGAAGCGGTGTCCCAGTGGGAAGCCCCATCTCCTTCCATTTCGTTTGTCGATGATTGTCAGGGAAAAATTTTCTGCTAGCGAACCCCTTGTTAAATATTTCGAATATCACCACTGAGTGTACCGTAAACCGGAATCAGAGCCCTTATACATTCCTGTGGGGTCATGTGACCCCTTCATACAAAATTGTGGCATATAATGCCTTAATTAGGAGGGCATACACTCACTCGTCCACTCAACAAACTCTCCAAGATGAACTGAGGCATACACATCGTATAGCCACTGACCACGGATACCCCTATCTCACCTGTAAATTGATCAACAGAGTCCACTGCTCCCAGTGCACAGCCCAAATCCAATCACATGGTGAAAACCGACTCAAGAATGAGGAAAGGATACAACCCATATCTCAAATCACTATACACCAAGACAGCCAAGAAGTGCCGCATTTGCATCACATACAGGATATGTCCAACTGCATTTGACATCCTTCGTAATGGAAAGGACGCTCCCAACCAAGACATACTCCCCAGCTGTACAGCATCCCACGTAAGGATCACAGATGTGATAAAGACCTCATCTACATCAGCTCAACTAAGCGCTCCTTGGGGGTTAGAACGAAAAAGCATCTAGCTGACATACAACACGTGAGGACCACCACTGCTTTCACTGTTTATGCCAGTGATCCAGACCTAGAGCCAATTTTTAACCAAGCGAGGATCATCCTCACCTCACCACACACTGAGTATCTAAGGTGGTTGGAGGCCATTTGTATCTACAGATCTAACCTCACCAACACATGTATCAACCACAAGGAGGAACTGACCCTATCCATAATGTGGCAAGCGCTAATGGACAATGGCCTATAAATCTTGACAATTGCCACCAGATGGAGTGCACATGCCCAGTAGGACATCATCAAGAAACACGTATTCAAATCAAATTTCAAATTGTGTTCTTTTTTTACTTCTGTTCCATCAAAAATTTCACTGTTCACCTGAAGAAGAACCATTTATGGTTCGAAAGCATTTGTGAGAAACTTTTTTTTTTTTTTGCATTTTTATTTTTATTTGAGTTTCACACCTGTAACAGGTATGAATGTAGTTAACTTTATCGTGGTGTTGATTATTGCAGTTATTTAACAATAACAACAACGAGGCTGTTTGAGAAAGTCAAGCATTATTTTTTTGTTTGTTAGATTACACTTATCTGGCTTAAATATTATCATGACTTTTTTCAAAATACTTCCTATCAAAAGAAATGCGCTTGTCCTAGCATCACAGTAGTTCATCAAGATAAAAGTCCATCTTTCTGCATGATCTCCAAAATTACCCTACTACTTTCAAAATCTATCATTTTCTGCAACTTGAACACTAACTATATAGTGTATTTTCTCGGACACATGGCAAATTTCATCACTAATTTTTATTCAACTGAATAAAAATTAGTGATGAAATTTGCCATGTGTCCGAGTAAATACACTATATAGTTAGTGTTCAAGTTGCAGAATAAGTACCGGCATGGTTTCATAAATACTATCTATCATTTTCCTTTATTTTGCATAGCACCAATCAGTGACAGAATGCTGGAATCATCCCATTTTGATGAAAGGGGCAGACTGCCTAGAGTTATCACTTAATCAATTTTATGCAGAGAAGTGATACCATAATTCTATCATTCTTTTCTCTAATTCTTTGCTAGTAGATTTGAACATTTCAATCAGCAATTCCAACATCAAATGTTTTTAATGACAATACAATTTTATTAACTCGTTTTATTATTGTACATGCATCTTGTAATGACAGGAAATCAATAAATTTTGTTCTTTTGACCTGAACAAAAAGTAATGCAAGTCTTTCTTAAACAGCCTTTGTAGTAATAAAAGTAAAGCATATTTTCATAACTTACTAATAATTGTGTATCAAATACAACCAGTTTGGCACTGATAGGTATCAAATCATAACATCGATAGTTTTTGAAAAATTTGGCAAAAATAAGGTCTTCATCTTCCCCTATTAGAAATAAAAATTCTTGAATAAATTATAATGTACTATAACATAAAATTATATCTTAAAATTAAATTAGTCATTAGACATATTTTTTCTCTACTTCGTATAGAACTAAAACATTACCATTATTTCCTACATGGGTTATCTGTGTTTTAAAGTCAATTTGAAAGGACACGAGGATTATGGAAGCCAATGAAAACAAAATAAAGGTACTAATTGAAGCAATCTGCTGTATAGCAACATGTGAAATCACTAAGAGATTAAATCTGTTAAATTGAACCGTTTATTATTACTTAAAATGAATTGGTTTCGTTTCAAAGCTCAATATATGGGTTCCACATGTTATTAAAGAGAGATGCTCTCTATGGTGGGATTTTAAAGAAATTTTTTTTTGAGCTTTTACCAGACAATTTAACAATTGATTTGAAAGTGTACTGCCATCGAATAAACAAATTGAGTAATATCATCAAACAGAAAAGGCTAGAATTGATCAACAAACAAAGTGTAGTGTTTTACCATGACAATGCCCAAATTTCACACAAGTTTGGTAACTCTTCAGAAACTGTTATAGCTTAGATGGGATGTGTTATCACACCAACCATATTCGCCAGATCGGGCACACTCAGATTATTACTTGTTCCGTTCTTTACAAATTTTTTTTTAACTGTAAGACATTTACTTGAAATGACAATGTCAAAAATCACTTGAATCGGTTTTTTGTAAACAACGATCAAAACTTTTATGAATGTGAAATCATGCTACTACCAGAAACAATGACAACAGGTATTTGACCAAAATGGTCAATATATAATTCAATAAAATATTTATTTATTATAAGAATATTGCGTTTATTTTTCTATGGAAAAAAACGAAATTACTTTCCGAACAACCCAATAATTTTCATAATTATAATGAGAAAGCAATTTTATCATTATAAGTAAACATACTAAATATTATATAAAATGTGCTCAGCAAAATATTAAATAATAATCTAACACCTTTATCTAAATATTATATTATATCATACTAAATATTAAAAATAATTTTATATTTATCAATTAAAATGTAATTTTGTTTACATTTTACACTATTTTTCCAACCACTGGCCTTGATTTAAAACTAAACAGCCTGATAGTTCAATGTTAACTTGATTATAATTAAAATTACATACATACATGCAACAATTAGTGTTTAATAAGACTAAAAAATAAATACTCAATTTAATTATATGGGCAAAAACAATCAAATAATATGCTGTTCAATACATTTTTTAGTCTAAAAAATATAAACAAATAGTAATGATTTCAAAAACTTTTAACTTATTTAACAAGAATTACCTTTCATGTGACAGAAAATTATATTTGATATTTTTTTTATATAAGAAAATTATCATCCTACTTTACAAAAGGCCATTTTATTCCTTAAATATGATCAAGTGTAACTATTTTTTCTTGTAGCTGGATTTGAAAATTTGCTATGTTATAATAAATTTTACTTACCTAGGTCTTCAATATCAATTCTATCACATAAAGGATCTGCACTTGGAAGCTGTATAAAAAAATTTTTTATCATTAATACAGTATACTGAATTTAAATTTATTTAAAACTAGATTTTCAAATGTATCTATTAAAACCTATGGGAAAAAGTAGTTCAGTAAAAAAAAATGTATTTTTAAAGTTGATGAAATAATAAATTATTTTAAGTAACTGCTTATCCAGCATTAACATTTTTGTTGAATGAAGTCTAATTTGTATTAGGCCTCGGCCTACTGGAAAATCTGCAATGCAATTAGTATTTGTTCCTTTTACATGGGTAAATAATCTAATCAATACTTTCATTTTATTTCATTCCACATCACTGGTTGATAAGTAAATAGATGTTTCATTGGGAAACATGAATAGGCTGGCTGGGTTTTGCCAGAATGAAGTGCAAATTTCAATAGTAAGAAATAATGAAAAAACTTGCCTCTAAAAGATTGATTTATAAAGGGTTTATAGAAATGTGACACTCATAAATTAGGATCACACTTTTATAAAATATATACTTTCTGAACAATAAAACAACTTAAGAATAGAAGCTTGTATTTCTCTTTAAGTGATAATAAATTACAAACATAATAATAAGTTATCACAACTGCAGCAAAAGAAACCCAGTAATTAATAAAAGTATGCAATTTGTTTTCAGTTATTAATTGAATTATATAACACCATAATACATTTGTAATTCCTGTATTTCCTCAATTCTACAATGTATATGAATTTGGAATCAAGTTAAGTTTTTTCTTTATGGAAGAAAACTTTTTAATAATCAATTTTATTAAGTAACAAGTTAGAAAAACAAATTCCATGCAAAAGTATTGTCTAGCTGCTCTATTTCCATGCTTTAGAAACACATTTAAAATGCTAAAAAAGAAATTGAAATTAAATGCTTGTTATCAGTAAAACTTATTTGAATTGACATTACTATTGAATAGTACAGCCAAAAGAATCTATTATCGATGCTTAACGCATCATGTTGTCCACTTGCAATGACTTTTGACTTTTCTTTGACTGCAAATGTAATAATGTACTCTTTCAGATAAATAAGAATGGATAAAGTATGATTTGCAATAAATAAAATTACTATATTTTCTTGATTTTAATATAATTCACATAATGTAAAAAGTTATTGGTTATTGCTTTGTTATTTATGATTAATAAGTGAAAAATAAATACATGAGAGAGAGAAACATCAGCACTCAATAGATTAAATTGCATTAGATTTAATGTTTATGATTTTGATATAGATAAACTTTCAAATTTGATATCACTGCTCAAAAATCTGACTATTGATTAAGCTTAGCTTTTTTATGTTAACAGTGTCCTTGTTCCATTATATCATAAACTCTTAAATCATTACAAACATAATATATATACATAATACGAATTAAGTCAACATTAAAATATTAAATTAAATAAAAAGATAAAACTATTAACATAGAGAAATATTCACATGAAGAGGCATTAAAGAACATTAAAATAAACGTTTTATTTTAATGTTCTTTAACGCCTCTTCATGTGAATATTTCTCTATGTTAGTAAAATAGTTGGCGTGACGTCTGCTCGAAGTATTTAATTTACCTAACAAGATAAAACTATATTAAGCTTAGTCACATATATCAAAACACCATTATTGTTGATTGCATATTGGCCAATTCTTCATTTTAATTCATAAAAAATAGTACTTGTATAGGTATACCTCACCTTACATTGGTAATTGGTTCCAGGAGAGACAACTTAAATTGAATTTACTTGTCTCCGAATTTACTTGTCACTATGCTAAACCACAAATAACCATTTCCAGTTCTGTATTTTATTTATAAATGTATTTTTAATAATATATGGTTAATAAGAATTATTTTAAGCTACAAACAAATTACTTTTTTTTCTGTACTATATTAAAAACTAAATTTATCTAAATTTACGAATACATGTACAGTATGTACTGTACATACTTGTAAATGTACATGTTTACAATTTGACGATGTTTACAGTACTCTATTTGTTAATGTGGTTTGCTCTAAGACATTATAAAATAAAATGATTTTGTAAGGTTAAATAACAAACACAGTTATTAAAATTATTTTGCAATAGTAGAAAATAAACTAATTTACATTAAATTTAGCAATAAAGACTGCTAAATAAGATGACAACACAGAGTCACAGATGTTTTCATATTTTGTTCTCTAAGATTTATGATGTACAGTATTAACATTTACTGTAAATGTATGTATTTTAATACAATTTTATATACTTTCATTCTTATTTATTATATAGTAACATGATTTTATGCACTTCCAACGCTTTTCTAGTGATATTACGACTTCAATATTTGTGGTGGACAGACAAAGTCGAATAGAATGACTTAAACTTGATTTTTATTTTTTCATATATTTATATGTTTTTTTCTACTAACGATGTATAATCGACAACAACTTAACTCGAAACTACATAACCTGTGTAATGACACAAAGTATAAGTTAACATCTACACAAATTTTGAATCTCCTTACTGACTTGTAAATATTTATAAAATAATCATATCTTTTTTTTACACTAAAATCAGATCATTATTCTTTTACTACTGTATATCCAATTTGAGTTAAGGTATTAATTCTTATAAAATCACTTTAAACAAATTATATGAATCTGTACATTAACTTTATTGAGCTGAGTGAGCAAAACTCATTTCTTTACACTCAAAATGTCTTTAGATTTAAATAAATTCTTCCAATACCACTTGACCAAATTTGATATGGACCAAGTCCAGTGAATGTCATAAGCTATTTTGAATCCTGATCAGATTGTATCCTTAAGGAATATCATTGAAAAACTGTCACAGATATTCAAGAAGATGGAAAATCTGGATAGACTGAAATAAACCAATAAACTAAACCTTGGTAAATCCAGCTACAAATTTATTGAGAGTAATTAAGAATTTGAAAAGCTTGTAACTGAAGATGATCAGTGAAATCTGATTGAAAATGTTATTATTTCAATGAATTTGTAGCTGGATTTACTTTATTGGTTTATGTCACAGACTTAAGTTGGGACTTTAAGTACTTAAAAGCACACAAAGCAGTTCCATTTTGTTTACAAACACATGTCAATTTCTGATCAACATTCCTAGAGTTTTAAATAATTTAATATAACAATTGAATCTAAATTCCAGTTAACTCCTCTATATTCATTTCTGTGTTCATAAACATTACTGGCTGGCAATACTAAACAAGCTTAAAAGCTATTACATAGGAACTGAATTACCATTCTGAAACAAAGTTTGAAGGAAATCAAGTTTCCAAAATCAGACACTAAATCAGATATTATTGCTTTTATTTTGAAAACACACTAAAAATCTAAATTTATGAATAAAACTTGTTCAGTTCAATTTGTGGGCATTGAAAACAATAAATGCAATCTTACTTAATATTTAAAATAATATATAGCAGTAATAATTATGAAAATTTGTTAACTTTACATAACCTATTAAAATTATCTTCATTTTGAGAGATAATAAAAATAACAGTAAATGTTAATCTGAATGTTAAAAATTTTCTTCAAAGTAAATAAATATTTATCAAAAGTAAATATATCTAAATTAAAACAAGTAATTTTTTATTCTCTATATAAAATATTTTTATTAAAAACAATGAATAAAAATATATTTATATGATTATATAGTATTTAAGAATTTCAGTTTCAAATATCAATTTTGAAAAAACCAATTTATCATCTCATTTTATTTTACATTATAGATGACGATCATCATCCTGTATCAGATTTTCAAATATTTTAAACAATAATACCGTTAATTATAATTACAATTTAAAATTTTAATAAAAATAATAATAAACTCTAAAACTTAAACTAATTTACATAAATATCACTAAAATAGCAATTAAGTTAAAAATTAAATACATTTTAAAGTATAAATGAATATAATATTCTTACTTTTTACTAAAAATTTCAGATATAATCAAAAATAATGATTTCATTTAAAAATTTTTTGAAATAAATATAAATACTAATCTTAGCAAATATACATTTATTAAAAATCTTTTGAAATACCTTCTACATATTGTAACAATTAAGAGTAAAAAAAACAAAGATCTTATCTCATATAATAAAAAGAAAAAAAAATGTATATAATTTATATAATTGTTTTTTCAGATTACAAACAGGAACAATAAAATGTGATCAAATGTCAAAACAACAAAACATTATACAGAAAGGAATCTGTTGCTATTGATTTTTCTTTCTCCCTATAGAATTTTAGCTATTAGGTTTATAGTAATCTACAGCTAGAAGCAACTAGGTTTGAAATTAAATAGATAACTAACAAGGTATTTTTATATCAATATACAAGAATAATTTTCAAATTTCAATATATATTTTACATTTCTTTATAAATAATTTATTTTTCACAATTTTCATGCAATTCATTCTTTCATAAAGATAAAAAATATACTCTGAAATTGTATATTTATTTAAAATATACAATTAAATTTAGTTTATTTTATTTGAACATTAGGACTGATGCAACTGGAGAGTTAAAAAATATAACATTTGCTAGATAATAATAAAATATATTTTATTATGTATTATTATTATTATTACCAAAAAACAAAAATTTCCTAAAGCCTAACATAGTGACCAAGTTACACATTTAACACTAGAATGGCCAAGACTAAAGCTGATGGTTTTCATTTTTTTTTTATTCATTGTTTTTACATTTGGAAAAACTACAATTTTTATTCTATAACTTTTTCTGGTTCGTATGAAATACAAAATTTTAAACTTACATATTCAGATAATTTTAAGTTGAAACACATCACTCCTTGAATAAAATCCATCGTAAGAAAACGAAGCAAGAGCAAATAAGTCCACTCTAATAACCTTAAATAGCTTCGCAGCTATATTTATCCACAAACGTTTTCGGTCCCTTAGGACCTTCTTCAGGTGGGATATAAGCAGAGAGTGTCCCTACGAATTAAACTCACGTAACGGATACATTCCAACCCCCACACCAGATGTGTACTATAAACAAACATCGCTGCGCATGCATGATTATAACGCCGGGGGGGTTGGAATGTATCCGTTACGGGAGTTTAGTTCGTAGGGACACACACTGCTTATATCCCACCTGAAAAAGGTCCTAAGGGATTGAAAACGTTTGTGGATAAATATAGCTGTGAAGCTATTTAAGGTTATTAGAGTGGACTTACTCCTTGAATAATCTTTAAATAATCAAAATAAAACTAATTTTTTTTTTTTTTGAAAAGATTACATTTCTGTAATTTAGTTTTCAATGAGTTGAAAACAATATTGTAATATCATTTAGTGTATTTTTGTTGGCATAATTTAATCACTTGTTGAATTTCTTTGTAATATATCACTGGTCATGTTGTCATATTTCAAATATAGAACCAGTAATATTCATAAAAATTTTCTTGAAATGATAAAGACTTTCTGAAATATAAAAGAAATTCTAATCCTAAATTCAAACATTTTCCTATTGGTGAATTTTGAGGATAAAATTCTTTACAATATATATTTGAAATAAATAATCTGCTGCAGTATATTTAAGGCAATCAATTATCAAATAATTTCATAAATTCAAATTAAGTAATAAATATTTCAAATTATGTTTTAGTGTCTTTTCATAATTATTCTTTTTTATTTTTCAAAAAGAGGTAGTTAAAGATTAATTTCAGGAATTAATATATTTTCAGAATATTAATTGTTGAATATTTAAGATAATTTTAAATAAAGGAAGGGATTCTACAAAAATAAAAAAAAAAATCAACAGTAATACAAATATTTAAAAAAATAATTATAATAAGAGATATTTATCACAACTATTGCAAAAATAATCTGCATCTGTATAATCTGTAGATGCCTGTGATATTTAATTTTTTTTAAAATGTATATATAAATATTTAAAAAGCTTTATTATTTTTTCTTTATAAATAGACAATGAATAATAATAATCAAGTTCCATTCATTTTTAAAGAAGAAAATAAAAGCAGCAAAACAAAAATAATAGATTTTTCTAAAAATACTCAGAGCCAAGATTATTTACTATTAAGCCCACATACTCTTATTCTGGGAAAAAAATTAATACTATATTCCATCAAAATAACCTGTTCAAGGGTTCTCTATTCTAATATACAATATCTACTCCCTGATAATCCATCAGATCAAAATCCATATCATTTTACCAACAAAATCAGTTTAAAAACGGTCATTTATCTATAAAAAAACGAACATGAAGATGTTACCAATTTTTTCTTTCCAATTTGATAATTGGCCAAATGACCTCCACTCTTGGTTGGCCTCATCTTGTCACAGCTCTTCACTCCTTCGGGATTGAGAAGACCCGAATAGCCGTCTCCGGAACCAGTCAGCCAGGCAATAGCCTTCCAAACTCCGGAATTAGCCAGTATGTCCGTCTTTCGTAAGATCACTGCGTTTCTTCAATCAAAAATGACGATCGAAGATGATAAGTCGAAAAAACAGCCTTACGTCATTTGCTTACATCCAAAACGGAGTTAATGGTTACTGACGTAATGTTATGTTTGAGGAGGCAACGACTGACCTTGTTAACTTCGGGGACGGATTTCTAGAAAACCTTCCATCCGACATTATCCAGATACGATCGATGTCGTTCGTTCAATGTTCGTCTGCGTTTCGCTTCGCGCGCCATCTGATGAAAGGATATTTAATTACTTTCTGACAATTATAATTTTGAAATTTGACGATTTAAGAATCTTAATAAAATTACATGTTTCAGAATTCGCTGATTAATTAATTAATAAAATATATATATATATATATATTTAACATCGGCATAAAATAGGATCGTTGAAACACACCTTCGATTGTAACTACGTAATGTAAATCCAATACACAAACTACACATTTGTTTTCTCTCAGTTATACGTAAAGCGCTTAAGTGTTTTAATAATCTCTCAGCATGGATTCCGAGCAGTGATGAGATTAAAATGGATTTAACTGAGAGGCTGTTTAGTGAGAAATTAAACTGTTTACAGTTCAGATAATTACACATGCCTGTCCTATTTGGCTTTTATTACCGGAGATGTCTTCAGTGCTTTATATTGAACAAAAATGAACCTATCTATAATTGAAGTTTACTAATATGTTATCAATGAAAAATACAATAATAAATTTTCTCTAAGTTTTTTTAACTCTCTCCACCCTGTGAGAACTTAAGACTTTTTATCCCCCCCATTCCCATCTTTGGTTCAGCCAAGCCATAATGGGGTTAACCAGGTTGTGAAGAATGGGATCCAAATATATCTAGATCAGACAAACTCTCTAAAAATTCCTAGGATTGCTCACCCAGGAGTCCCAGAGTGATGGGTGGTGCATTTTCCGTCTTGGTCATCTGGTGTCTGGCCTAACTGTTAATTAACAGAACATGGTTCTGACAGCATAAAATAGTTTTCCTGATACTAATAAATCATAATCCTTTTTTGAAATGCTAAGGTAGAAACAGTGCCAGATAAGTTAAGCCATATAGTTTTAAGCTAGGCAGATCCAGAATAAAACTTATAAATTAAATCAATTTTTATTTAATATATCAATAGTAACACTAATATTAGATAAAGCTTGTAATTTAATGATGGAAGTATATATCAAACGTGGAAAAGTTGTATTTGTAGTATTTCTACAATTGAAACACTGATAACTGATTATTCTAAAATGTTTCCAGATTAAATCTTAAACAGAAAACTGGTGCAGAAGTATTTATCTGGCATTCATTATTGCAACTTAATTTTAATGTTAAATTATAACAGGTGACTATTTATAATGTCTGTTAAATGGAATTACAAATGAAAAAATTTTTGTAAAATTTTTATTGAAAATTTGTTAGAGATAAAATAAATGAATGCATTTACAGATTTTTTCAGTTTCAACAGAATAACAAACAAAACAAAACTTGTAAATGTTATAAGCTTCATTTTCTACCACAGATTTCTTTATTTGTTGTTAATGACAAATACTGTATAAGCATATGAACATCAAATAAAAACTACATGAAGATGAATATATTGATCATCTGCAACCTTAGTTTTTACTACATGTTGCATCATCGTCATACTCAATATGAAATGTGTATAGAGTGGCATAAAGTCTGGATGCATGGGTAAATATACAATATTTAATTTTAATGAATGACATTTTCAATATGATTTCTATCAGTAGCAATGCACATTTTGACAAATTGCAAAATTTTCATGAACATGATACAGTAATGCAGTATTTCTGTCAATGCTAGCACATTCATTTGCAATGCTGATTTTCAATATTATTGCAAATGAATTGACATTCATTTTCAATAATTAATCTGCTGATTTTCACTAAATCAAATTTTTTCTTTAGTATACCCTACAACAGGTGGGGAAACCTTTTTATCTGTGAACCAAAATCATCAATTCTATAATGCAAATTTTCTAGATGTTTAAGCATTTGTTTGTTGGTCGTTGGGACAAAGCATCTATAATGCAAAATTTTCTCATGTGACAACCAAAGTTTTTGGGATCATATTACTACTTGATGTCTTAACTACTGAGAGATCTTTTCAAATAATCAATAAAAAAATTTATATATACCATACACACTTTAGAAACATGATAAATCCTTTATGAAACAAAATATATATAAAAAGATGTTTGATACTTATTACTTTTCCAGCTGATATATATAAGAGGGAAAGTATGATAATCAGTCAAAAAAATAAACCCCCAAGATTTTTACGTTTTTGGACTCAGGACCTTAAAATGTTGAGAAATGCAAAAAAAATTGGGGATTTTTTCTGTATGTATGAATATTAGTGGGTGTGGGGAGGGGGAACGAATTTGTTCACCTTGTTTGAAGCTTAACTCCTGTGCTTTTTGTTGAAAATTTCCGAAATTTTGCAGTGAAGTTTGTTTATTAGGGAATTGATACTATTAAATTTTGGTGATTAAAGGTCAAGGGGTGGGGGATAAAGGGGATCATGTGTATCTCCATTAGGGTCAGACTTAATGAAGATTTTATTTGTTATAAGCATTTACAATCTTTTATAAAATCCATCCCTACCATCAAAATTAAGCTTTTTGCCATTTTATAATAGTTAAAAATATAAAGTTTTTTTAAATAAAATATTATAACAGATAATGCTATCAAATGTTGCTGGGAAAGTTAACAACTCATTGATGGAATTTTTAAGGTGAGCCCTGGGTTGTGTACTGGAAAAAGTTGTTAACATGCCAAGAGTTACCAATCTCCTACCTCAGAAGTACTAATCAATGGAATTAAGATCACAAGATCAAGAGGCCCTTTCCACAGTAGCATGTCTCCTAATCCAGTTTGGAAAAATCTTCATTCAATCAGCTTCTCACTGTTGATTTTGTCCAGATTTTATGCCCTTAATGTAGTAAGGTGATATACTTAAATAAATACATACCAGAAATGAAAATCCCAACAGCAAGAAGTTTTACTAGGTGAATAAAAATACCATATTTACTCACATATAAGACGATCTTGCATATAGGATGAGGTGTGACTTTAAAGATCAAAATAAAGAAAATTAGATTTATTAATACAATTCTAATTTTATTTCGTTTAATCACAAGTAAAATATCAAATGAACATAAATGCACACATTGTCCCGCAAAAATTACTAGCATTTTAAACTTTAAGAAAAAAAATCTTGTAAAATCAACAACAATTTGTTCACGTAAAGCTGAACAATCGGATTGGGGACCTTTTTTGCAAATTCTTAACAGTTGAATTCTCTTCGTGGCTTACACTTGTGAGTTTCTCCGAATTCTGATTTCCGAATAATCATCTGTTTTCACGTGTGAATGGATTAAAACTTATATTGGACTCCCATGTGATTTTGGAATTTCAATCTGGAATTCTATTCAAAAGTTTTGCTTTTCCTATTGCTATTTATCTTTACTCCTATACAAGAATATACAAGAGTGATTCAATACAAGAATATACAAGACAATATACAAGAACGATTCAAATGACCCAGATAAAATACTTATGTTTTTAAATACAAGAGGGTAAGCACCCTGTAAAAAATGCAAATACATGATTCACAAAAATTATTTGCAAAAATGCAAAGAATCTTTCGCTCGCACGTATAGGACGACCTAGGAATTTGAAGCTGTGATAAATGAATAAAAACCTCATCTTATATGTGAGTAAATGCAGTACATAAAATGATTATGTATATGATTTATTACATGATACCAGTTTCAGAGGAATAACTCACAAGACGCATATACAATCCCGCAACAAATGCAAATTATAAGTTTCCAATAGATGTGTGGAACTGTTTATAAGCATTAGTGTCAATGTGAAAAGCTGTGGTGAAATTAGCTATAACTACAGAGTACCTCAAAAGTGACAACAAACTACATATCGGCAATTAATCCAGTTTGAATGAGGACTTATGGTAAGCCATGAGAGGGTGAATTTTCATTTCATGAGATTGTGGAAAGAATGGGCAGAGATGTGTCTATAACCTACAATTATTGGCAGCAATGGTACAGGGAAGGTGCTCTTACCAAAAGACCAGGATCTGGAACTTCTTGAGCCATTGGAGAGAAAGATCAGCACACATGCAAGACATCAGATGGCATCTGCAGCAGAAATTTGAGCAGCAGTGGCACCCGGGTTACCACAAAAACTGTTCAGAACCATCTACTAGAGTGTGTCTGCCACTCCAAATGTCCTATAGCATATTTGCCACTCACTCCTGTTCTCACTGTCAGATTCACCTTCAGGAATGTCGTGCAAGAGCTAATTACAGGGCAGAATGGAATTCTATGGTGTTCATAGGCAAAAACTGTTTCTGCTTTGGTACCAGTGGACTTACATGCATCAGGAGGTCTGGAGAACATATCAATATGTTGGCAAACAACATCCATAATCAGTATACTGATCCAACTCTATTGTGGTCCAGGGAAAGATTTCTTATGATAATAGGACTTGATGGTCTCATATACCACAACAGCAAATGTTTACATCAGAATGATAATCAAACCTGTTGTTCTGCCATTCACAAACAATATTCACAGAGCTTGATTCAACAGGATAATGTTCATTCCCATACTGTAGCTGTAACCCAACATGCTCTTTGAGATGTCAACATGTCAACATACCAGCAAGACTGCCAGCTCTTTTTCCAATAGAGTATGTATGGAACGCAGATCCAGGATCACCCATAACCAGAAACAACCATTGTCAATCTGACTCTACAGGTGAAGCATGCATGGATGCCATCCCATAGGATAACATCTAACACATCTACAATAGAATGCATACACACATGGATGTCTGCATTCAACCTGGCAATGTTTACTATGGGTATTGAGATGGATGACATTCAACTTTCATGCAGTACTGCATGTGCATTTGTGAGTTATACTCTCAAAACTTATAATATCAATATATAGATCATATAGATAAATATTCTATGTAATTTTTATTCACCTGGTATAATTCCTCCTTGGTTATTAGGATTTCCAATTTCTGGCAATGTTTACATATATGTATTTTAATAAATACATTTCATTAATTACATATAAACAAGGTTGGAACTTGAACATTGTGATTATCATGGATCAAACAAAAGATGTGGCAACATTAAACAAGTTTTATTTCTTGTCATCAAGAGAAATACAAATACATATTATTCTTAAGAGTACTTCTGCCAAGTTACCATAACTTTTGGTTAGTCCATTATTTCATTAAATTAAGGTAAAGTCGGTTCTATTCAAACAAATACTACAAAAAATTTTTTATATATAGATATTTTTATCAACATCAATAAAAAAAAATTAGCAATTTTGCAAATAACTTAAAATCTTATATACAACAAATAAGTAGATCTTTTTTTTTTGAGTTATTTACAAATCCTTTCTATGTATCTTAAATATTAATTGTAGTTAAGAATATTCTCAAATATTGATTTGAGAATATTGAAAAGATTTTTATATATTAAAACATCTTTTAACTTCAGAAAAAAATTGTTAACCCAGTCTAGTTTTTTCAATTTATATAATGGAAAATACGTACAATAAATGGAATAAAAAGTAAAAATTGTCAAAATGAAATACTAAACAACCTACGCTATAAAGTTTAAAAAATATTAATGATTTAATTCTTCAATCCATTGAGATATTATTAGCTATGCTTGTAAAGTTTATATAACAAGCAATTATTTATTGTGACATCAATGCTGGGCTGCAATTTTTAATTTATTTAATTTAGAATAAATGCTCTCCACCTCAAATTAGTAGTGTCTTGCCCCTGTACTGTACATCATACTTTTCTTGTTAGCAATAGAGTTGTGCTGATCATCTACCTAACTCCTTTCAGGGAAACTCCTTCCTGCCCCTAAGTCTGTGATTTTCAATCTTTTTTGAAGTCGGAGAACACTAAACTTTGAACATTTTTATTCCATGGAACACTTAAAATACATCAGCTTTGAAGCAGGGGTAGCAAACCTTTTTGAAATCAAGAGCACACTCGATCTAGTATATGACATCATTGGCATTTGCTGACTACATTCCCATACAAAAATTATTTTACATTATATTGGTTTTTTTCTTTTGCAACAATTTTTAATTGTATATTTGATTTTTTCATGGAACACTTGAAGTGGCTCACAGAGCACCCGTGTTCCGCGGACCACAGATTGAGAACCACAGCCCTAAGCTTTCCATATCTGGCTAGAATTTCATTTATCTAACACCTTTCTGGAGATTAAGGAAAGACAGACAGGTGGAAAACAGTGGGAATTTACAGGGGTGTGCAAAAGTTGGTGCATAGTTATCATTAAAAGGATCTTTATAATAATTGGGGGACCTCATTGCACATTTTCTACGACTTCCGACCCGCTGATATGGATTTTATTCATATAAAGATACATAAATCATCTACGTAAGATACAATCATTACGTAATGACTTTAATTTTTGAAACTGGATCGCTCGTGGTTCCTGTTGGATTCGAAGTTCGCTAGTTCAAATTTCGTTCCAAAAACGGCTGGTTTCCATTATAACAGATTGTTACATAGAACGTAGCATGAGGATGGACCCAGGGAGGGGTCCAAAAACGTTTGCATACACATTAAATTTATCTTTGTATACTAAGTACATTTATCAATTAACAGGACTTATTATACTGGAAAATTATGGATGCAGATATTTAGTCTTACTGATCAGAAATAATATTTTTTTTATTTTATTTTATTTAGTTCACCTGAAAAGAAGCAGACATCCAGGTAAACTAAATAAAATAAAAAAAATATTATTTCTGATCAGCAAGACTAAATATATGCATCCATAATTTTCCAGTATAATAAGTCCTGTTAATTGATAAATGTACTTAGTATACAAAGATAAATTTAAGCTATAATTAAGGACACAAAGGCATAATAATTGAATATTTAGTTTGCATACACAATTTGATCATACCCTGCACCAGTTAAAGGTTTTAATGAAGAATTATTTGTACAGTTGTTATTATGAAAAAAAAAAAAACATACAGGAAGAAAACAGGAAGAAAAAAACATTTATTTTTGTATACAAATTAAATCACAAATAAGGAATACAAACTAATAAAAGATAATAAAAATAATAATAATGAATATCAAACATTTGTATTTCTCAGATTCTCAACTGTATACCTACTTTTGCATTCCCCCTGTATAAGTCTACAATATTTTTAAATTGCAGCCCAAAAAAAGTATACATATATTTAAAAATATTGAATTCTTTTATACAGAGAAATGTGAAATATATAAATAATAAACTATACTACAAATTTAACTTGAAATAACTAGATAGTAGATAGAAAGGTATCTATATATTTATATCAAAATACACAAATATCAATATGTCATTCCAGGCTGATTTATGTTTAATTATAATTCTAAATAATTGGAAATAATAATTCTAAATAATCAGCTCCAAAAAAGAAAGAACATGCCTTTTATAATGATAAATGAAAATATAAAAACTGTGTCTAGTGGCATTACTGGTCAATACATTTCATTAACGAGTACTTGTTTTGTAATTAAGGAGTACTTGTGTATGAATTTTCGTTAACCATTGCCATTGTATATTACATTTCTTTTGTAATGGCATATAATTTTGTATTTTTAAATTTTTATGTTCCATGCTCATGTGAGAAGAGCAATTTGAAAATGTCCTACTTTTGGATTTATAATGTTCCATCCACCATATTGCCTGAAGAGGATGGTTATATACTGTCAAAGTGGTCATACTCCTTAATTAAATGTATTTACTAGCAATGCCAATAAACAGTTTTTATCTTTTTGTTTATTTTTAGTAAGTGGTATTGATTGCTTTTATCTCATTACTGTTATGATAAATAATTCATTAGAAACTCTTCTCACATGTGAATATCTTTTTATTTAAACACTAAATTTATTTTTCTTTTACCATAAGCTACAAATTTTTCTTTTTGTACTATTTGTAAAAAATGCAATAACTGACATTCTTCAAGAGTTCATAATTTACAGGGTGTGTGAAAAGTTCTGTCAATTTTATTTTTGTGTGTTTTTGGCATTTGTCATTGCATTTTTTGTTATTTTTTATGATTTTATTGGATTATACATGCAATTTTAATCAAGAAAGTGCTCTAATCATTTTTTTATTTTTAGTTGTACTAATGTTATGTCTCATGAAAATGAACGTATCATCATCATCGAGTTGCACAAGTTGGGAATGAAGACAGCTGACATTGTTCGTGCTTTTGGTTTCCAACAGAGGACTGTCTACAGAATTGTGAAACGTTTCAAGGAGACTGGAGGAACTGTGGACCGTCCTCAGAGCGGTCGTCTAACCGCCGCGACCACTCCAGAGAACATCAACAAGGTGCAATGCTGAATTCGTCGCAATCCAGAGGTGTCCATGCGCAAAATGGCCAAGGAGCTCCAAATCAGCAAGGAGTGAGTCCGTAATATCATCAAGAGGAAACTGGGATTTCGCAGCTACAAGATCACCCACGTCCAGTTTTTAAATGAAGCGACAAAGGTGAAGAGGCTTGAGAAAGCTCGCCGAATGTGTCGGTTGGTCGGCGCTGGTTGCTTGAACAAAGTGCTCTTCACCGATGAGAAGATTTTCACCCTCGAGCCGCTTCAAAACCACCAAAACCATCGACAGTTGCTCAAGAAGGGTCAACAGAAGACTGCTGCTGCAAAAACCATTGATCACAGCCATTTTCCGGCCTCAATCATGGTGTGGGCCAACATCTGCACCACTGGGAAGACGCCGCTGGTCTTCATCGAGCAGAATGTCAAGATCAACGCCGCCATCTACCAGCAACAAGTCCTACGCAACGTATTGGAGCCATGGGCATCGCAGCACTTTGGCCCAGAAGGATTCATGCTTCAGCAAGACTGGGCACCGACACATTCGGCCCAATCAACAATTACCATCCGTGAAGAGCTGTTTCTGGGCTTTTGGGGCAAAGACGTTTGGCCGCCTAACTCTCCGGATCTTAACTCGCTGGACTGCTCGGTGTGGTTGATCCTGAAGCAAAAAATCTCAGGAATACAATACGCCACCGTGGACCAACTGAAAGCAGCATTGACACATGCCTGGGATGAAATTTCAGTGGAAGAATGCGCAACCATCATTGGAACTTTTCACAAGTGACTACGTAAATGCATTGAAGCCCAAGGAGGCAATTTTGAGCATTTGTTGTAAATTTTTTTGCTTATTGTTATTGTTATTCGTTAAATAAAATTTATTGTTCATTTAGTTTTGTGAATTTATTTATTTGTACAGTATTTTTACACTGTTGAAGTACTTCAAAATATTGACAGAACTTTTCACGCACCCTGTACATACAAAGAGAATAAATGTGCAAATGTAAGAAAGCTAACAGTTTCTATAATTTCATAATTTAAAATTTTATTAAATCATAAATGAATATTTTATTATGATATTTATCAAAAAACTTCATTACTATAACAACTTCAAATAAAAATAATAAAAAAAAAATGCACAAAATTTTGAAAGTTTCTATGTAGAAACAGCTTTTGAATTTTATCTAATTCTAATTGATTTTCTTAGAGCAAAAATTATGAGATTTTTTTTCAAATTAATTTCTAATAACTTCTACATTACGTTCCCAATTTCCAAGAACAACTTCCCAATTTCACTCCGAAGCATCTAAATTTATTAAATATAAATATTTGTATATTATCTGTACACTCATCTTTATATATTACAAAATTCCAATACAAAAAACTAAGTTTAAATAGAACATTCTCTCACATTTGTTTTGATAACAATTTTAAATAAATCTCATTTTTAAAAGAAAAAAACATATCATATTTAAAAAAACTAAAAAACAATTTTTAAAACTTAATTTTTGTGTAAATATAAATTTTTTTTAAATGGAATTAAATTTTTTTTAAATGGAATATTCTTAGGAAAAAAGCTGGCAAGTATTCTTGCTCGACTTTCCTGGCACTCAAGTAGGAGGTTAAGGAAACCAGAAAGGAAGTCGATAATTTTTAATTATACTATGATATAAAATTTAAAAAACAAGAGCTTAAGAGGAGTAATTTTGTTGAATTAAGAGAAATTTCTCTATTTAAAGGAATATTCAAGTTTAAAAAAATTAATATACATTATCACAAAGTTAAAATTATGTGTGATGCATTCTATTACAAGATTTTGTTAAAAAATAACTCTTAATTATTATTATGAAAAGGCAAAACGTTTAATTTTGAGGGTAAAAATAAGTTTTTAAAAGTATTGTAAATGCCAATAAATGAGTAAAAGTTGCATTAAGCCCAACCCCACTTGAGATATGGCACAAGCCTCACTGCCCTACCTTCTTGACCTTTAAACAAAATTTAATAGTATCAATATCCCATACAAAGAAATAACTGCTGCTCCATTTAAAAATTTTTTGGTTCATCTAGTCCTGAGATAAAATGCAAAACAGAATGCTAATACAGTTTTGAGCTTCTTGAGTGCTAAAATATCAAGAAATGCAAACACCAAGGGTCAAAATTTGATGAATTACCATACTTTTCCAATGTTATATTCTATAATAGCAGCTGGAAAAAGAAAAATGTAAAAAAAAATCTCAAATGTGTCTAATCCATTAGATGTTTTCTTAACAATAGTTAATTTTATTATTTCATTAAACATTATAAATTTAGTTGAATTAACTTGTGTGGGTACCGAGGAGGGATGACGAGGTCAGACCTCTGTTAAATTTCGGCAACAAGTCGGAGGGACTTGCCCACGAGTCAGAGATGGCTTATTTGTCGGTAGGGATCTCGTAGGGACAAGACTACTTTTTCATCCGGTAGAGTGTAGGAGGGAAGGTGGAGTCGTGGTAAGGCGATAAGCGAATATTCGAGCAAACAAGACACCATTTGACAGGATAACAACGATTTAATGGAAACAAAATATACGTTACAAAAATCTGACATAAAAGGGGTGACATATAAAATAAGCTATATATCCCTATCACGCGAGGGGGGAGAGAGAGAGTTCACATAAATGGGTTCCATACCTCTTGGACAATCAGTAATTCAAATATGCTGTTCGTCACGATGATCGAATATTCCTTTCTAGGGAAGGTTCGATGGCACTTGAGGCACAATAGTCAAATATATTCCGTAGGCACAAAGGGTAAGATCGCGACTCGAACTAAATCGATGATAGACTCCCCAGAGGGGGGGAAGGAAGCATCTTATATAGCTTTTTGCTGGGAAATTTGGTCACGTGCATGTGCTTAGGCCATAGGTGTTCCCGGGATTGGAAACAATACGGCGAATTCGGGCGCTAACTATAAACTTAAGTTGCAAGATGATCTGTGCCTCAGCGTAAGAACAATGGATAGTTGACAGTTATACGGTCGGGGATGCATATTTTCTCGTCCAGGACCGTTTTTAGGCAGGATGTTTATATCCAGGACAGTTTTTAGCAGGATGTTTATAATAGGAAAATTTTCGATTCGATATGGTGAACAATTTTATTATATTTTGTTTTATATTCGGATTATATCCGGATATAAGAAAGGGGTAATTATTAATTCGGATATAATTTATTATAATTTTGTGTCAAGGGGATTTCCAGATCTCACACTTGTTTTGTCTTACATTTTTGAACATTAGTATGTAAGAAAGACAATAATATAAAATACTTCAAGGTTGTAGCAGAATGTTTAAAGTTTGATGTTAAAAATGAAATTAACTAACAAATTAATAAAGTTATATATTCAAAATATATTTTAAACATTGAAAATTATTCTTAATATTCATTAACTATCAATTCACTTAATATTCATTTATTCATTAACTATCAATTCACTTAATATTAGCTTTATTATTATTATTATTTTGATCTTTATCCAAATTTCATCAAAGATTTTGCAATTATTGATCTAATTACTTTATGAACACACAAGAAAAATTGCATTCAAAATTTACAAACAATTTTCATTATGTTAAATCTTATCATGCATTACAAACTCCACACTTGAAACGGATACAATGTAAATTTAATAAATTTCCCCTTTGAATGGAAAAAACAAGTGTTTGAGAATCAGATGCATACAACTGTTTTATATTAATCAAAGTTGTAATTTTTACAGATACTACCAAATTATCAGTATTAATGAATTGTGGCTTTCTGGATTATAAAATCTCAACTGTACTCTAAATTATGTGTAAACTAAGGTACCTTTTTCATTAAGTAGAAAAAAATAACATTTTTAAAAGCTTTCATTTAACTTGCTTTGTATCATGTCATCAAATCTTGCAAATCAAATTTCATTCATTCTAATTAAGATAGATATAACTTTGAAGACCTACCTAAGTCTGACAATGATACATTTTAATGATGTTTTTGGGGTGGTCTCATCCCAATCATCCTCCCCACTCCAAAACTTGTTACACACAAACAAATGTAAAATTTAATCATGTATATAAAGTATGTGGTGGGGTGGATGCAAAAAAATTACCAATATAATCATTTTTAAAAATTTTTGAATCTATAATATTAAAATTACTTTTATATTAAACTTTATGATGATTCTTGAATTTTTCTGGTCAAATCATAGACTTTTTCAAATAGTTATATTGAAAAGACAACTAAGAAATAAAAATTATTACAAAGAGTAAACTATATTTTTTAATTCTAAATTAATTAAAATAAATTTACAATATCATCTAGCTATAAAAATATTCAGATATCAAAAAAATATAATTTTTTTTATCAATAACTATTATTTCTTTTTCAATATACTACTATTTTTCTAACTTTAGCAATTCTTGTTCAAAAGTTCAGAAATTTGTTAATCCAGCACCTAATAATTCAGATTATCCAGTAATGTGGCACATGCCGAAAAGTAGATGATTCAGAATTGTCTGATGACAGTCTAGCATGCTAGTATTATGAAAATTCTTATATTATTCCGCAATGGACACATGGTGTGCCAGGTAACATGTTCATTAATGTTTTTATGGGTTTTTGAATCTTAACACAGATAGATCATGTACCATAACTTCAGTCTGATTAAAAAGCATGCATAAACATAGCAACACACATTGCTTTATGCTGAACAAAATGTATAGCAATGTCTACAATGTTCAAAATACATAACTCATCAAATTTTGTGAAAATACAAAATCATCATGTAATCCAGCACCACTCTGCCACTGTAGGTGGTAGGGTGCTAGAAACAGTTGATTAACAAAAATTTACTGTAACTTATTTAATTTTGCCAATGCAATGAATATTTAATACAAAATAAATATATTATTTATATATAAGTCATATTATAATTGTCCTATAATGTTTCATAAAAGAATATTTTATGATTTCTCAAACAGCAAAAAAATATGTTACTCCAATATGTTAGATACTGCATTGAAGTAAAAAGTCAGTAATAATTCTATGCATTCAACTGAATTATTAACTATTATCAAATAAAATTAATTCTTATTATTTGTTATCAATCTTTATTTTTATGATTATAGAAGCAAAACTATACTTCACAAATACTTTTGGTTACATGAGAAAGCCAGATTTATCGGGCTTAAACTCATCTAAGAATGGCAGTATAACTTTCTATTGTTAATCCAAATTACATAATATCTATGTAATTAATTAATGGCTTTACTATGTGATCATTAGAATAATTTTTAATTAGTTAAATGAATATTTTTAAAGCTTTTTAAAAATTACATTGATTTTAGCATCAATATAATTTTAGAAATTATCTCCCATAGTTTGTTTACTTTATTTTCCATAATGTTATAAAAACAAAATTTATCAGAGAATAATGTAAAATGGCAACTTAACTAAATATTTTCAGTCTTATGACTTATTTTGAAAACTTCACAATCAGCACAAAATAATCCTAAATGACTGTTGATTATAACAAGTATTTTTAGAGAAATACAATAAACTTTTACATATGTTTTTGTAAAAGATTGTAAGGCTGTAAACAAGTATATAAATCTGTATTATTTCTCCCATATTTTATTTTAAACTTTTCATTGATTAAAAAAGGAGTATTTATAACTCAAACAGATAAATTTTTAATATTTGAAATGCTATGTATATATTTATTTTACATTTGTTTTGTTTGATCTCATAAGCTAGTAAACCATATTCTTTATCTTTAAAATTTATACACTCACTGTTTAAAAATTAGTATTTTATATATAAATCATTTATTTTTAATTAATTGTTTAATTAAAAATTATTCAGAATTAAACAAGAAGTCTTTGTGAGAATAAAGTATGAATCACTTTAATGTATCAAAATACATTTATGATTTTTTTCTAAATAAGAATAGTTATTATTTTTTAGTGCATAAATTACAAACTTAATAGACTATTCTTTAAATGAAAATAAAAAATTATTAAAGACTTTAGCCCAAAAATTAAAAATATTTTATAGTAGTATTTTCGAAATTTAAATCTTTGTATCCTTTATGCCTAGTTTACATTTTTCATCAAAATAAATAAATTTAAAATCGATTATAAAAAAATTTTTGTATGAGTAATTACTTTACAATTAAACAGTACAATATGTTTACAATAATTAGTCTAGAGTATACAGTAATTATAAATTACATTTTAGAATTTAATTTTCATGCAAATTTGAAAAGAATTTAAATATGTTAAAAATCCTTTGACATTATGACAGTACTGTAATTGTAATTTATCATAATGAGATCAATAAATCTCTGAATTTTACTAAGTCAAATGTTCTCTAGAAAGATAATCATCATTTCATGTTTTATGTTTTATATAATAAATTAAATATGCTTCAATCAATTAATCAATTCAATTTTAATAAAAAAAATTAACAATGATTACTATATTCTTTCTGATATTTTATTATTTAAAAAATTATAACAAAACACAGACTATTATTAAGTAATGAAGAATATTAAGATTGTGCTTCAAAGAATGTCAAGGTTTGGTTTGGTGGAATATAACAATGCAATACATGGGCAATCTGCTATGAGAGATGCCTCTCAGGACGACTTTCTATGGAAAACTGGCCCCTATTTAGATGGTAGACACATGAACTAAACCAAGAAAACTCAACATACCCAACCTACTGGGTGAGGTGCAAACCCACAACCAAGTATCAGTGTTCATTAGTTTTATCAACATAGTAGTGGGCAAGATTGTCAGGGCTAGAAGACTAAGTATACAAGCAAAGAATAATCACAACTGGCTTTTTTAATATTTAAAATTACAAAAAATGTCTTAACAGTATAAAAAAAATATTAGGTATTAAAGTAACATCAATTCCCAATTTTTGTTAATGCTAAGAAAGTTATAATTCACATTATATCTATCACCACAACAAGATCTATCATAAAACAAAAAAGTTATGAATATTTTTCAAATAAATATTAGTTACAATTGTTATATTAATTAAAGAATTAGTTCACTCAGGTGATAGAGTAATGTATGTATTTACTGTGAAAGGTAATCTGATCATGTCTCAGTTCCAGACTATTTCAATGCCTGTAACACTATATTTAACTCTGAAATTACTCAGTCTTCCTTTAAACAAGCATATAGCAATGATCCCAAAGAATTTCATATTATTTCAGAAGACCAGTAGCTTATCATATTCTGGTTTCATCAGAAAGACACTGTATATAATATAATCCAGTGTTTTAAACACTATGTAAGCATACATTACAACCATTAAAAAAATAATAGAAATAAACACTAAAAATTCATGGCTTTGAATATTTAAAATTACAATATTAACAACAGTAAATAAACTTTATAATCAACCACTCACCACACCAGGATATAGTTAATCACGTACTCTGAACTGATTACGGTGTGTACATGAACAAAATCCATCAGGGAATCATTACAAAACCTGATGAACTTGGATGGAGTTTGAAAACGTTTGTTTTTGTTTGTTTTGTTTATGTGCAAACCGTAATCAGTTCAGAGTACGTGATAAACTTTATAATCTTTGATAATATTAATCTGTCTCTATTAATTTATTATAAATATGTCATAAAATCTAAAAAAGCATTTATTGATTATTAAAGTTAATTCAATAGTCAATCAGTCTTTTAAGAAGTCCAAATAAATTTTATTCTTAAATTATTTAGAATTCATCATTCCTTTTTAAATAGATGAAAGATAATAGTTAATATTGGTAAGTGAATTTAACATATTTTTCAAGCAGATTTTTATAACTTTTTTTTCAGAAAAAATATTAAAATGTTCTATGTTCTGTTGAAGTTACATTTGGTTTTCTAAGTTAAAGATGGAAAAAATGATGAATTTTAAAAATGTTTTCAAATGAATAAATTTCTTAGAATTCTTAAAAGAATTGTTAAACTTTTTTGCATTTAAACAGTCAAATGTTTGCAATTTAGGCCATCATAATACATACAATAATAATAGCATTAATAACACAAAGTTTATTAAACTGTACAATTTCCCTAATTTTATAAATAATATTTACATAGTGAGTGTAACAGAGGAGTGTTTTTCTAAAACAAGGCTCAATTTAAGCAAAAAATTGATAGAATAAATTTATGTAATTTAGATTTAATAAAACTGATCTTATAAATGCTGAATAAGATCAATTATTTACAAATGTCATATAATAAGTAAATTTACAATAATTCTACCATGCATTATGTAAAATTATAAATAAGTAATTTTTTTACTCATGATAAAGATGAGTTTGAAACCTAATTTAAAATCAAGTCTTGCTACAGTTTTATTCAAAATTTTAAGATATATATATATGGATTGTTTCAATACACTGAAATAAAATTTATAAGAAAGCAATTTCAATAGATAATATGGTTTGACAGCAATCATTGATCCATATCAAAACCATCATTTTCAATAGTCAGACTGACATTACTGCAGCTTGAAAAGAGAATTAAAGTTATTTCAAGTTATCTAACTCCACACATTAGAATTCTCTTTCCATTTATTACACACCTTCAAACTTCATATTTAACCACCACTTCAGGTTATTCTTTATCACCCAATACATTGCTAGTTTCATTGTTAATCTATGAAATTCTCATTTTTTATAAATTATTGGTACAATACATGTTAATTTATTGTCATTTTTATAATTATTACACAAAAGATTGTTTACTTTCTTCATTTTATTCAGATAACTCTAAGTAGATATTAACTTCAACAGTAAAAAAAAGCTTGCTCAAAAAATTTTTAAAAATTGCATATTAATTAGAGATAAATACTTATTCATAATTTATTATTTTTAGATGAAAGATATATTGATAATTCAAGACTCAGCTGAAAATCAAATAAAAGAATAGAAAATTAGTATGAATTATAGTCTAAAATAAAATACATTGAAATTGAGTACATCATCAGAGATAAAAATGAAAACAATAAATAAAGTCAAAAATTTAGGATTAAATATTTTTGATATTTGTTTTCTTTAGTAGATAATTGCAGATCACTAATGGGGAGAAAAAACACTGTTGTAAATTTGTGTTTGTATGTACAGTATGTAATGTACAGTAGGCCTACATATGTAAAATTACAGTGGGATTATCAGCTGGAATAAATATACCAATTTTGGATGGTAGCTTTAGGCTAGGCCTGTCAGGGCACTTGCCCTGGACTCTCCAAATATAGAAATTCTTTTTTTTTCCTTTTATTTTATTGACTTATAAAATATATTTTATATACAATGAAATATTACTCATAATGAAATAAAATAATTTCTCCTTCATAGCCATAATAAATTTCTAGGAGATTCTACTGATGGACAAAAGTGAATCTATTTTATAGACACCAACAGGCAGCACATGACAGCACTATGCATGCAAATTACACTAAAATCATCAAAATATCATTATTTTTAAATATAATATAAATAGAATAATAAACAAATCAGCATTAGTCACTTAGTCAATTTAAGCTAATATTAGCATATTGAGACAATTTGAATCTGGAGCAAGTAAAAGAAAATGAAAACTTGAAGTTTATTTTCTTTTACTCATTACCAAATAGTCTGGAGCAATTTTTTTGATATTTCCATCCAAGTTTCAATGGCTTCACATTCACTGGAAAATTCAGAAACCATATCAACAAATCCACTGCTCCTACAGCTGCAACACAAATTAATGCATAATCCAGCTTGCCTGAGTTGCCTTCTTATACAAACTTCATAATCTACCTTCCTGAATCAATGATATTAATGAAGCAGATCACTGAAATCAAAAGCTGTGATGAATGAAACCAAGATGCATGTTAAACAGCCCATTGTAAAGATTTAAAAAAAAATTGTCATAGACATTAATGTCAATTAATAACAATTGAAAACTCAATTGATACATAGCTCACAATCAGCTTACAATCAATAATTGGCCCTATAGACTTTACATGGCAGTTTGACCTTGAATATCAGCCTGTACTGTACATCAAATTTTCAGCTTCATTAGCCTTACTGAGCTGTACTGTACATATTTCCAAAAAATCATGTTTAGTTGTCATGTAGTTACTTTTAACTTCAATCACAGACAAAACATTTTCTGACTTAGGCAAAATTCTGCTTACACTCCACTCAATTATTAAAATATGGAATTTATCTACATATTTTTGTGCAGATTACATGTAGGTTATCTATGTTTGAAAGACATTTTAGAAGATGTGGACACTGCAATAGGATGGATTACACCACTTCTAAATTGCAATTATAAATTTATCAAATATCTTTTCCCTTTATCTAAAACCACTATGAGTATATTTAGAAAATGTAAAAAATCCTTTGTGTGCTGTAGACTTGAACATCTGTTATTTTTCCCAAAAACCACCAAACTCACATATACACGCACTTAACTTTTATTTCTCTCCCATTTGTTTTCCCTATATTCAAACCACACTGTAATTGATATTATTACACATTCCTATTTGAATTTGTATCTTGAAAGCTGATTATACCAATTACCATTTTTTTAAACACTCCAGCAAATAATTTAATATTGTAAAAACATTTTTGATCATCTTTAACGATCTTCATCAGTTAAATGATAAAGTAAAAAGAACATTACAGAAATAGAACATAATAAATTAACATTACGAAAAATAATAAGTGCGCATGCGTGTACAATGTTGCGTGCTTAGGGAAATAAATACAAAATAAAGATAAGGATATTAGAAATAAATATATAAATAGCTCAACAGTTTCATGTTAAAAAAATTATAGTCCTTAATAATTACAGTTTATCTTCATAAAACGATTTCTACGCTGTGGACAGAGAGTGGGCATCCCTATGATTGATACAAGTTGTTTTTACTTGCGCTTTATAAATTTCAAGTTTTTCAAGATGTTTGATAGAGTGCTTGTTAGACATGGGTCTAATAATGGAAGCCTGGTCCCATATAACCTTGACTTCCTGTTGGTTGGCGTAAGATGCTAAAACGGTGCTATCGTTGTTTTTTCTAATGGAATATTTATGTTCTTTGATTCTTTGTTCCAAGTTTCTCAAAGTAGCACCTACATAAACACTATCCAAATCAAAACGACAGTCTTTGATAGGTATGGAGTAAATGCCCAAAGGTAGCGATCTGGTTGTCATTCTTTTTATCATTCCTCAGTAACTTGTACATCGTAGGATTACGACGATATATAATTTGTAAACTATTGACGTTCGCAATATCATTCATCATTTTTTTTAAGAAGGGAGGATAGTTGATTACCGTCTTGCGTTTATTGTTAATTAAGGGAGGCTGGTTAGTTTTATTTTGAAAAGTTGTGATGAGTTTTTTTATAAGATTCTTTTGGTAACCATTTGGTTGTGCAATTTGGATAATGTACTCCAATTCCTTGTGAGTATCAAGTATATTTGTGCAATGAGTAAAGGCACGTTTGATCCACGCTCAGAAAGTTGCATATTTAAAGTGTCTAGGATCCGTTGAATTATTTGGTATGATGTTGTTATTCAGACCTGGTTTCCGGTAGATGTTAGTCCATATTTCACCTCCTTTGCATATGATATTAATGTCAAGGAAATGGACATTAGTAAAGCTTTCTTGGTCCAGTCGCAACTTTAAACCATAGTTATTATTATTGATGTTATTTAAGAAAGCTAGAACGATGAGATTATATATCGTCGTAATCCTACGATGTACAAGTTACTGAGGAATGATAAAAAGAATGACAACCAGATCGCTACTTTGGGCATTTACTCCATACCTATCAAAGACTGTCGTTTTGATTTGGATAGTGTTTATGTAGGTGCTACTTTGAGAAACTTGGAACAAAGAATCAAAGAACATAAATATTCCATTAGAAAAAACAACGATAGCACCGTTTTAGCATCTTACGCCAACCAACAGGAAGTCAAGGTTATATGGGACCAGGCTTCCATTATTAGACCCATGTCTAACAAGCACTCTATCAAACATCTTGAAAAACTTGAAATTTATAAAGCGCAAGTAAAAACAACTTGTATCAATCATAGGGATGCCCACTCTCTGTCCACAGCGTAGAAATCGTTTTATGAAGATAAACTGTAATTATTAAGAGACTATAATTTTTTTAACACGAAACTGTTGAGCTATTTATATATTTATTTCTAATATCCTTATCTTTATTTTGTATTTATTTCCCTAAGCACGCAACATTGTACACGCATGCGCACTTATTATTTTTCATAATGTTAATTTATTATGTTCTATTTCTGTAATGTTCTTTTTACTTTATCATTTAACTGATGAAGATTATTAAAGACGATCGAAAACGTTTTTACAATATTAAATTATTTGCTGGAGCGTTTAAAAGGTGGTAATTGATATAATTTCTTTCTAATTCCAGTATAAGATAATATTTTTATTCAAAGCTGATAATTAACCCCTATCTAACTTTGATTGTTAAAACACATGACATAATAACTGTCATCCTGATAAACTCATTGCTCTTTTTATTACTATTGAGAATGAAAATTGATGAATTTTGACAACTAAAAATAATTCTCTGGTTTGGGAAAAATAATATCCAATGTCAAATGCATTAGCCCATCACAGTGGCCCTTATTCTTCCAACCACAGAATTATATATTGTACATTTAAAACAACAGTATTAGCTTGAGTAAACAATGTTTTATTTTGTTTTGTTTATCCATAACAGCATTACATTCTTACCTTAGTGGACAATTATTGCTTTTAGAAAGATGTTTTATTCGATAACATACTTATTTTTACAATATGGCATTTAGGCCAAATTAATTTATAGTACAACTGAAGAGGGCCAAACTAGTAAAGTACATAACAGTTACAATTATATTTATAAATTATTCTAAGGGTTATTTTTACAAAATTTTATATTATTACTTACAATTAAACTGTTTGCATATTAAAAAAATTTGCCATCTTAATTTTTTCTTTTTTCATTAATAACGTTTCCAGTTCTATTATTTACTAAGCTACATCAAAATTAAATAATTATTTTAGTTTTCATACATCAATATTTAAAAAAAAAATTATAGAATAACTTACAGTTTGGATTTTCTTTACATTATAAAAAAATATTTTCTTCAAGTTTTACAAATTTGATCTTAAAGTGTACAAGAAGGCAAAGCTGTAACTATACTATCAGAATTAATTTTTTAACATGTTGTAGTTTACAGAAATTATTTAATTAGAAAACATCATTCCAACACATCTAATTTTAGACCATTTAAATTTAACAGATTTTTTTTATAAAACAGTATGCTTCAAGTCTCCTTTTTATTAAATTTTTTCTTTACATAAAATTTTAATATTACTTGTGTGTATTTTACAGTTATGTTCTTTGATGTGCATAAACCAGTTCTCTAAAACTTAACCTAATAGTGGCTTTGTGTTCTTTAATTCTTAATTTTAATTGTCGTTTGGTTTCACTTATAATGATGATGATAAAAAAATCTTATATGTATATGTATACAATACACAACTCCAGACATTACTAAAGAAAAAATTAAGACAACAAAAAATGTCATATGTAAACAGTGTTCATATGTAAATGTCATATGTAAACTTTTTCATATGTAAACAGTTTAAATATAAGTAATATCATAAAATTCTGTAAAAATACTCCTTAGAATAATTTATAAATATAAATGTAACTTTTACGTGCTTTTAATTTATAGTGCAACTGAAAAGGGCCAAACTAGTAATCTAGCCTAAATGCATATTGTAAAAAAATGTATATTATTGAATAAAACATCTTTCTAAAAGCAATAATTGTCCACTAACGTTTCAATAATAAGTGGTTAATTTAAAGAAAATTCTTTTTTTGAAAAGAATATCAACTGAAATGTTTGCAGAGATTATGCACATAAGCTTTTTTCACTATACTGTATTTTCAATATTATTTCATTCATATTCAGACACTTGGAAACATTTAAACATTTAGTTTGTTTTTACAAAACAAATATTAATATCATTTACAGTATGCAGTATTTCATGTGTTGAAAATTACAATTTTATTTTTATAATCACAGATTTTATTTATTGACTGTTTTAACAATTGTTGTTACAAAAATGTATCATTTCATATTTACTGTATTATGTAATGTGTTTTAATATATATGATTATATATTTTATTCAACCAAAGGAATAGTCATTGACAAATTACACTAGCAACTTCCTCTTGTATCTAGATTTTGTATAAAATCATTTATCAATATGATTTTAATATAAATAATAGTTTTGCAGTAAATAACAAGTTTACTTTTACAAAGTTTTTAAAATTATTTTTAGCATTTAATGTTATAAACAAACTGATATCCAACATGTTTTATATATACTGTATGTGTGTGTGTGTATATATATACAGTGTGGGCCAGCGAAAACGAAACGGCAGAGTGTTCGTGTTCGTCCAAGCAAAGCGCTCGGACAGGTCGATCTTTTGCTCAAGGAGACATCTTTTGCAATAAAGTTTTTGCGATTCTGAATACAACAGACAACAAAAAATTTTAAGAACTCATTTATTTTGTATTAACTAAACAAACATTTATTTCGAAAAAAAATGTTTGTTTAGTTAATATTCAGAATCGCAAAAACTTTATTGCAAAAGATGTCCCCTCGAGAGTAAAATCGACCTGTCCGAGCGCTTTGCTTGGACGAACATAAACACTCTGCCGTTTCGTTTTCGCTGGCCCACCATGTATATAAAAAGTGCTGATGTTAAATGGAAAATATTGATATGGTAAAACAAATTATGCATTCCTCTATACCAACTTTTTCTAACTTTTTCGTTTACAGCTTCCTTAATCTAAATATAAATCCCTGGAGCAACATTGTCACCAAAAAAAAAAAAAAAACACTTTTAAATGGGTATCTTTTTCAGCAATTAGTCCACCATATCTGAAAGTATATGGATACAAAAAACAAGTTTTGGACGTAAATGTTCTGTTTATTTTATAAATAGAACTTTAAAATGTCATAAATTGTAGATTGGTTAAGACATATTATTCTTATAACAAAGTCAATGAGAAAGATGGGCTTTGGATTTGCTTCTTCATCAGTTCTTCAAATCTTAGTACAAGTTTGGAAACTGCAATTCACATCTATCTCAACATTCAATTGCAATCTGTATTTGGTTTTGACGGCTACCAAACCTAAACACCATGTCTTATATAAGTAGGAGCTGCAAAAGAAATCAAAAATCATAGCATTTTGTTACCTACTTCTGGATACACCTGCTTCACCAAAGCTCCAAAAATGTGATATCTATGAGGAAATGAACTTCAACATGGAGTGTGATGAAATATCAGTAAGTTGCTCTTGTTCTACAATGATGAGTCTTGATGAGAATGATTTGTAAGAACATGCATGCTTATTTAATATATAATGTTGCAAAAATTATTATATTTAAAATTCAAACTAAGTTGCTGTTCACTTAAAAATAATATATATAGTATGTCATATATGTATACTATTCTATTTAAATTATTTGTAGTTTAAAAAAATTATTATATAACTATAAACCTAAAACATAATACATATATATTATGTTGATTTGTTTATGTAAGCATCATCAGTAAAATGGTCAACCATAATAATAATAACACACTAGTTTATATGATGCTATACATACATACATATATAAAAAGAAGCTTCTATAAACAAATGTAGACTATTCAAATAGCATAGAAAATATGTTAATTTAACAACAGAATTTAGAGTAATTATTCAACAATAATTTTTACAGACTAAAGAGTAAACAAATTTATAATAAAATAAAATTACTTTTAATAGAATAATTAATTTTATTATAAATTTACAAATATATTTATATATGTGAGGGAAGCTGAAAACTAACTTTTCTCAGGTGCAAGAGATTAAAAGCCACACTACATGAATATTAGAGAGAAATCATTGCTAGAGTGCATGCACCATAAAAGTCCATTACAGCTGTTAGTTTGCTTACTTTGACAATTTGAAGTCACGTTGGCAGAACAAAGACTAAAATTCAGCAGCATTGAGAAGCATATGATGATGAAGTTGGTTCGAATGTTCCTGCAGGAGAAAGGAGTACAGGAAATTCACTGAGAGATGTTGATGATGCTAGTACAGGCATTGCCTCACAACAGTGAAGAAATGGATAGTGTGTTCAAAATGGGCCATTTCAAAGTAACAGATGAGCCATACTCTGGAGAGTCCATTTCATTCATTTCAGCAATATAGATGAAAATGCAGATAAAATCCATAATCTGATCCTTATAGACTGCTGCATTTCTGTCAAGATGATTGCTGAAATCTTGCAGATTTCAACAAAAGGTTTCCCACATAATCTACAATGTTCTTGACATACAAAAAGATTCTAAAAACTGGATTCTGAAACTTCTCATGCAGACCAAAGGCATAATTACATGATTGCTTCCAAAGACATTTTGGCATGGTTCAATGCTAGTGCTGGAGATTTTGTGGCTTAATTAGTGACTACAGATGAAACATGACTTCATCAGTGTGATCCTGAGATGAAGCAACAATCAAAGGAATAGTTTCAGAGTGTTTCCATGCTCAAAGTTGTATTTAAAAACTGGACAGAAAAATCATGGCTTCCTTGTTCTGGAATGAGGATGTCATTTTAGTAAAATAACTGGGAATCAGCACTACTTATTACATGTCTCTATTGGATAATCAGTGCACAGTCAAGGTGAGCTCATTCTGTACGATAATGCTCCACAGTTCTCCTTTTATAACAAGGCTGAATGGCCAGCAAGGACAGATATAGTGGCTTTAATACTATTTTTTTTTCATTAAGTAAACCTCTTAGCATGTTCGAATACTATACCATATATTGCCTATTAAAAGATGGTACAGTAGTGGTTTTGGAGTAGCTAAATAAATTAGACGATTTACACAACTTCAACTACAATTTTTTGAGATTTCAACTTTTAAAATACTAGAAACATGAGAGCATTTGTGACTGGAATTGTGAATGGTTTGTGTGTTGATGTATGTTTGTGAATGTATGATGTAAGTTTCTACATATTCCTACACCTATATACATACTTATGCATACTATAATATATTCTTTTGCTTTTCATCATGTTTCTTTAAACCCACCCATTCTTAGTATAGAAATAATAGTTCAACTAATCAAAATTTCAAGAATTTTTAAAAATATGTAGTTGATGAAAGTACCATACATAGCATTAAAAAACTAATATAATACAGATCTGTACTGTAATGTAATTGTAATGAATACCATAATAAATTATTTGTTAATTTACTGTGTTACAGTATTATATTTCATTTACATAGTTTAATGCCAATATTTAAACTGCCTAATTCAAATTTTTTGATAATTTTAATTATTTTTGTAATCCTTTCAACTTCAATTTATCCAAGTTCTACTGTATTAGCATAACACTTAAATTTTTGTTGAAAGTCTTTGTTTTAATTATTTACTATATGTTAGGAAAGTTCTTTTCTCACTTAGCCTCTAAAACATGTATTGCCTAACTCACTTCCCTTTCCTTTGTATGTTTATATTTTTTACTTTTAATAAATTTAAACAAAAACATTTTTGTACAGTACATAAATATATTTATTAATAGATTAAAATATGTATTATAATATATAGGTATTAAAATATGTAAATAAAATATAATACTGTAACACCATAAATTAACAATTTATTACAGTATTCATTACAATTACATTACAGTACAGTATAATATAGGTACTGTTTTATATTAGGTTTTTAATGTTATATATGGTACTTTATCATTAAAATGCTGCAAATTATTTTAACTTCACAATAAATTATCTTAGCATAATGAACAATTTCACAATCATTTTTTTCCATTGCAATCTATTGTGTGATTTCCAATTACTCATGATTTAATTAAATTTCATTCTAATTTTAAATGTGCCACAAAATTCTCAATAATTTGAATTTTTCATTCTTTTTAATTTAATTGCTTCATATATTTCCTAAATGATCAATTATTTATCTGAAATTGTGCAATTTATTTTTTTAATGATAAATGTAGTTATTTAGATTTGCATTTTAAAATAAGAATTAATTTATGTAAAATAATTGAATTATTATATATTTAAAACTAAAATTTAATTTATATAGTCAATACAAATATTAAATTTGCCAATACTGGAGTGGAGAACAGCACAGCAATGAATATGTTTCATTCACATTTTTTCTCAAACATCATGATAAAAATTCCTTAACATGCATAAATATTAATCAAATTTTCAAATCTACTTGGAATATTTCAACAACTATGTCTCACAATAGTAAATCACCAATAAAAATTAATTCAGAAATTTTCATTCGTTGTAATTACAACTTATTTATGGTTCATATTAATAAAATATAATCATAAGTATAGTATTTACATTACTAATAACCTTTTTGAATAATGTTACCTTAGGTAGCCAAGATGGCGGCTCGTCTCTAATTCCAGCAAGGAAACAGTGGTACGCATGTTCTAACCTAACCTATTCTAATAGATTACCATAATTATTAGCAACCAAATTATTAGAATAGGTTAGGTTAGGTTAGGTTAGAACGTGCGTCCCACTGTTTCCTTGCTGGAATTAGAGACGAGCCACCATCTTGGCTACCTAAGTAACATTAACCAAAAAAATATTTTTGCTTATATTGAAAATATTTATTTAAAAAACAAATTTATACCCACATAAATATTTTATTTACTTTATCTATTTAACTTGTTACATGCATAAAATTACATGTAGTTCTCTTTTTGCTTATAAGTACAAAAGTTTTTACTAATCAATAAAGTTTGAAGTTTGTATACAATACAGTCAAACCTGTTTTTATGCGGGGATAGGGACCGCATTAAAAAAAACGCATTAAAAAAAATCTCACGAAACTTCACGAATGGCTGTAAATAATAGTTTTCGCAACACAATTAAAAAATAATTTTTTTATGCGGTCAACAGGGACCGCATAAAAAAGTCTCACATAGAAAATAACTCAAAACCGTACGAAATAGAATTTATTGACAACAGATGTCAGCACTTGACTGCATCGTCTGGTCTATCGTCTGTTTTACATATTTTTGTCCAGGTGGTGTTTTGTTGACTTAAAAAGTAAATTATTTCATTTTTCGCATATTCATGCAATAATATTACTATAATAAGTGCATTTATGCTATAATAAGTTTATTTAGCTATAATAAGTCAACGTCAGACATGACGAATCGCACGAGACTAGTCGCCAACTATACCGCACAAATTAAAAATTCGCATTAAAAAAATCGCACAAATAAAAATCGCACATAAAAAGAGCGCATAAAAACAGGTTTGACTGTATTTTGGATTCTAACAAGTAGTAACTCTACCATCATATTACATATTATTATTATACATAAAACAATTGACTATTAAGTTAAAAAGCATTATCTAAACACATAATTTGAGAAAATTTCTGCAAGACTGATCAGGTCTAGTTTAAATTAAATTATGTTAATAATCTTATTTGATTATTCTGGTAATCTGATAATATACTGTATATATTATTAACAAAGAAATGCACGTAATTATGTAATTATGCTTTCAATTTATTTGATAAACTAAATCACTTTTTAAGAATTTCTCACCCACATCAATTACAGGTATTTATTAAATGCAATAATCAAATTTTTAAAGTCAAACAGGAATTAATGCTTATTAAAAAAAACTATGTTGTGCCATTTATTAAACTTTCTGTAATGCAAAAGACGAATTAAAAATGCAAATACATTGATAATTCAGTTGCTTATTTAAAAAGTAAAAATCATACAGAAGCTATATTATATAATATGTTTATATTTAAGAAATTCTATATTTCAATACACATGTACTGGTACTTCTACATAAATAAAAGGACTTATGACAGAGCATGAACTTTATCTTCTTGTGTAAGTTATTACATGCATAATCTAATTAACTAACAACATTAAATAAACCATGCATCATCTGCCAATGCTACTTATTTTAATTTACCCGCGTTAATTATTCAGTATTTAACTTATTACAAAAATGTGAAAAGTTTCATCCAAAGCAAAGTAGAATAAATAAATAAAGCAACTCACTTTAAATATAAGTCCCTTACTAAGGGGAGACTTGCAAATAAACGTCATACTCTACGTTCTGACTGCTCCTTTTAGGGCTTAATAGCATCAAAATGCGAATAATAAATAATATATCGCTTTCAATGGCAAAAACAAGACTAGAATTTCAAGCACTGTAAACAGGTGAAAATCAAGTACGTGCACACCCGACGGAATACGCAGCGCCGACTGCGATGCATAGAAAAATCGATGTACATGATCATAAACTTCATAAACATTATACTAACTTAATCCAGTTATAAATAATTCTGTCAAGAAAATATATAAGTTAAAATATATAACAAAAGAAAATTATTCAGAAAGCGCATTTAAAATTTATTAATTTATTATGATAAATGAAAAATAAGTTTTCGTTTACAAAGGATTTTAAAAATAAATATGAATTTGTTTTCGTTAAATTATTTTTAACAATAAACTTATCTCTTTTAAATTTTCAAATTTTATGACGTAACAATATTTTCCCGAACACACGATGACATGACTCGTCTTTTAAGGGGGAGGGGAGAAATGTTTATTACGGGTTTCTATTTCAGCAGGTTAAATTTATTTTCCTTTAATATAATACATACATTATTTACGTTTACAGTTTAGAAGTAGTAAATTCATTAAACTTTCATATATTGGAAGAATCTTTAAAAAGTGAAAGAGTGGTGCAGTCAACAATAAATTTTAATGAATTTCTGATAAACTTTTTCTGTTTACTTTTACTTTAATTTTATTTTCTAATTTAATTTTAATTCTGATAAAATAATTCAAATTTCTTTATTAAAAAATTAATTAATATAATATGTACATATTTGTATGTGTGTTTTCATTTTTGTGTCTAATTAATAAACAATAGTAAACAATATTAATAATAATAATAACAACAATTTTCGTATTATTTAAAATAATAGAGGTATTTAAATAATTTTTAACTTAATAAGCCGATTTTCCGTCTAATGACGCAACACAAAGCCAATCTCGTGACCTGCGAAGGAAGAAACACCTTATCTAACAACCAGTTTTATAATTATGTAATAAATTAAAGATTACACACGAAATAACGATTTTAGAAAATGTATCACGCATTTCTAAAATATATATATTAATCAATACTATAATCTTCCTTGTCTCTACCACATGCTATTAAATTATAAAAAATAAAGCGAAGATCATTTAACAAGTTAATCGTGATTTTTTTTTTTTTTTATTGCTTACTGCAATTATGATATTTAAAAATATCACTTTTGTATTCTATTAATATGTACTGTACTGTACCATCAGCGCTGTCGAGAGGGAGTTAGAACTGGGAATTTTCCATCCGGGCACGGAACCCTTAGTGGTTCCTACCCCAATAAATTGCAATTATTTTTTCTGACAAGAAATAAAGTCTTTAAGTTTACTTTTTATAATAAAGAAACATTTTACATATTTCATTTGTTCAAAAAAATGGCAAAAGGAGGCACCCTATCAATCAGGCCCCGTACAAGCTCTAGCGGTCTTATGCACTATCCAGTTTCAATACTTTTATAAATATAATTCCGTTATCTTTTTTGTTAAATGAAAATACATTAAATTAACTTTAAAGTTTTAAACTAGCTTTTCAAGCTTTATATCAACATATAAAACGTGTTTTGAATAATAGGTTAATGTAACCCTTGGTGCCAAGATGGCGGCTCGTCTCTGTTTCCAGCAAGGAAACAAGTGGGACGCATGTTCTAACCTAACCTAACCTATTCTAATAAATTTGGTTGCTAATAATTATGGTAATTTATTAGAATAGGTTAGGTTAAGTTAGAACGTGCATCCCACTGTTTCCTTGCTAGAATCAGACACGAGCCGCCATCTTGGCACCAAGGGTTACATTAACCGAATAAGAATTTAAATTTTAAAGAAAACAGTCGTTACTTCACTAAATTCATCAATGATATAGAGAAAATTAAAATACTACAATAAAATATTAAGGAAATTTTAATTTTTCTCAGTACATCCTCAATATTGTTGTAAAATTATTTTTAGTTTTTCAAAATTATATATTGTGCAGTTAAAAAAGTTGGAGTAATTCTATTATATCTGTTTTTATCCTTTTATCTTTATTTATTATTTAAATTCTTCTATAAATTTTCAATTTTCTACTTAATTTAATTTTAGCTTTATTATTTTATGCTTTGAACGTATTCATATTTTTATTTAACAGAATAATTTATTTTCGCGTACAAAGAAGAATAAAGAAGCTTTTAAAATATCTTCATAATTTAATTTAATATGATGTGATTTAATATTATCCCTAGATTTTTTTTATAAATTATTCTTGAAAACAATTATTTTTGACAGTTCAGAAATTCTGGCATCAGATATATATTTTAGAAAATATACTATTTACTTGAATTATTTTCATTAAATTGCTTCAATGAAATAATTATATATAATGCAATCATTGTACAATTTATTTAATTTTTAATAAATATATTTACAATATATATCATAAAATTTTATACTTTAAACAAAACATGTTCGAATTTTTGTATGATTTTTCACTCACATAAAATATTTTATACTAAATACATTATAGGTTGCATGTAATTGTATGACATTTAAAAACATCAATAATTATAACCTTACGTTATAACGTCCAGATAAATTTCAATAAATGTCAAAATTTTTTTGTAAATCCTTTCTATCAGCAATTCAATGATAATATGAAGATTGCATATAGAAGTATAAAAACATCAGCGTAGATTTATAATTTAAAAATAATATAGTTCTACGTCTAAATAAAACTACTTGTAGATAAATTTAAATTAATAATCATGATTAAACTGAATTTCAATAGTAGTTTCAATAGCAGTAATTCAACATAAAACAATTCCGTATCAAAAATACTTTAGAAATACCTTATTCCCAACTCGATGACTAATGTTTATTGAAATTCGTAGACAGTTTTATTTTTTCTATAAAATTTAATATTTAGTTTTTTAATTTTATTTTATATATACAGGTATCCTTCGTCAACACGGTCTCAAATTTGTCAGTGAATTTTAGAATATTAAAATTTTCAAATTATTTCGTGTTTTTTGTCAGGTTTACTTTAATGAAAACAGATAGGACAAGGAAGAAAACCGCACTAACTTTCCTATCAACCAGGTGTCGTTGTCGTTGCTTTCAGACTTTAGCCCTTAAGACTGTCACTGTCAACGAGCTAGAATATATTACTGTACAGTACATAGAGTGGCTGTAGCGAAGCCATATTTAAAAATTGAAGGCATGTCCGCCATTTTCCTTTTAGTCACGGGGTCGTGCCACTTGTATTATGTAAAGACAACTAACTAGCTAGAATATTTTAACTCATATTAAAGTGTGCAAAGGAAAGGAAGAGATGGTACTCTTTAACCCTTCACAGAGATGGTGCGAGTCAAAATGGCCCTACTTAGTTTTTTAAAAAATTTTGAAAGTAAATACAAGATATTTCTTTCTTTAACCCTTTATTTAAACTACTATAATTGTAAGCTTCTTGTCTCTAAAATATTAATTTAATAATTATCTCAATACCATTTAATATTTAAACGTTTCTAAACAAGACAAAATATTCCGTAGCGATAAGTTAAATGAATTTCTAAACATTCTTAATTTTACTTTCTTGGTTGTTATGTAGAGTATTGGGGAAGTATTGGAATCGTGTCAAATTTGAACCTCAGAGTTTTTTGCAAATATCCACGTTTTGAGATCTGTTGAACCAAAAAAAAAAAACAAAAAATGGAAAAATTATTCCGTGTATGTGTTCGATGGCGTCTATAAGAAACAAAACTTGGCGCGGTAGCTTGTGTATAAGGAGCATTGATGTTATTAAATATTGATGGTTAAAGATTAAAGGAGTGGGGATGATAAAGGGGATGTCATATGTCATATCTGGAGAGAAGTAGGACTTAATGAAGATGTTATTCGTTATTAACATTTACAATTTTTGTTTTTTTTTTTTTTACAAAACTCATCACTGCCCTCAAAATTAAGCTTTTTGTCGTTCGATAATAATTAAAAATATAATAAGTTGTTTTTTAAATAAAATCTCACAACAACCGGAAAAGTTACGCAACTCGTTGCTGGAATTTTTCACAAGCTGCTAGGTTTAAAATATAGTAATGTTTTACGTTTCTTCTTTAACAAAGCAATATTAATAATTCTTACCGGTAAGATATTTAATGAAATTAGTTCTAGATATTTGTGTAAATGACATAACGAACAAAAGGTTACTATACTATAAGGTCATGTTACTATACTTTTGTTATACGAAATGATGTATATCGTGCACAATTTGTAGACATCCTATTGGTGCAGTTTCTACATATTGTCTCTTGCACTTACTTGCATATTTTCTTTTTGATGAGAAGTGTTGGCATTTTCCTTAGAATAATTTTAACTTTAATAATGTGATTCTTAACATTACAAAGATCAAAATGTAGATTTTCATTGTAAATATTTTCATAAGTTGAAACCAAAATTTTCACAAACAAACGACAATTATAATAAAAACACAAGAACACTACTTATATTCTTCAGAAGAAAAAAACATTGTCCGAAAAAATCAACAACGTACTGAGCATGGTGTAGATCAGATTGGCAAACTATAAATAAACAATGGAGCACACTATAAATAAACAATCATATGGATGAGAGTAAAGTCCTTCAAGACCTGGATCGTACTTACATTATAAAAATATTGATATATTGAGAGTTAAGTAGTACACTTACAAGTTTAAACTCTGATCTTATCTTCTTTATACATAATAATTGAATAAAATTTAGAAAATAGCTAAATTCGAAATGAAACAATCTAGATTTATATCATATGTCTAATTGCTTAAATCTCAAATCTAGGGGAAAACAAAACAATCTAGATTTAGACGAGAAAAATAGATTCTAAAGTGACAATCCTGCCTAACACGTTGTAAAGGCGTCAATGTTTTGACTTAAAGTAAAATAGAGGTCAACAGTAGCCGCCGTTGCCACCAAGAGCGCTGTATCTAAGGTCACATATAGTACAAGCCGTTCACAAGCCGTTCTATATAGTATATTCTAGCTCATTGGTCACTGTGTTTTCTTTTTATAGATTAATCTTCGTATTTAGTAAAGTTTACGATTGCTTACCTACAGTTAAAAGAAAATTAATAGCACTTATCTAGAAATGTTTAAATAAAATGACGAACGAAATACGGCGGTATCTCGGTACTCGAACAACAAACGTTCAGTATTCGAACACAAATTCTGGAAAAAAATCGCTCAGTACTCGACTGAACAAACGCGACCAATTAGAACAAATTTTCGATTAAAAACATCTTTTTACTTCGTCATCCATAAAAAATTTTTATGATAAAAATAAAAAATATGAAAATGTTGCTGATACTTCTGATCAAGATTAACGAAAAAGCAGAAATGACAACGATACTTTGTAAAAAGAAAGCTCCCTGGTTTAACTAAAATTAATATTAACGCTTAATACAGTACTTTTAATTGTGATTGTTAATTAATTATTGATATAATAAATAATTATCGATTGCTTTAATAAACACATTTCTCTTAGTAACGACAAAGAATAATATACTTTTGCTAACTTCTGAAACGTAACCCCATATTTTGCATTAGTCCTTTGTTTCGTATAATACGGATTCGCATAACAAGACATTTTTTCTGGAACGTAACTTACCGTGTTATACGAGGGATATCCGTATATACCGTATATATGGAAATCACTTTAAACGAGCAATTACTTATTGTGATATCGTCACAATGCCGGGCTGCACTTTTGTATACTTTAATTTAAAAAATAGCGTAACTTCAGGCCCAGACCGGAAGTTCGTGTATAGGTATTCGGGGCCTTCGGTCCCCAAGCCTTCCGCATCTGATCTTGATTTTCATCTAACTCCGTTCTCGGAACGGACGGACGGGCGGACGGACATACTGACAGACGACTGTGGGAATCTAGTCATAAAATTTGAAAATTGCAGCCCAGATGCATTACTTCAATATAAGAGACTTCCTCGAAAATTAAATATTTTTTTAGGTGCTATGAGAGTATGCATCCATTCAAGTGTTTCTCTTTCAGCGTATCGTAAAAACGCGTAAAAATATCAAATAATAAATAAGATTTATCTTGTAGAATGTTTATATTTTATTTAGTAAATGACTTATATAAACTAATGAACATAGATACTAATTTTTTTTAAATTATTTTGTTAAAATCATCACTAATCATATGAATTGTTATAATTAAATTACAATTAACTTATGTTTATTACAATTAAATTTAACCAAATTATTTAATTTGAAATGTAATTTTTAAATTCTGACAGATAGAAAAAATTCCTCGTTTTAACTTATTATTCCTGAAACTATAGTATATAACAGGGGTGCACAGACTTTTTGCTGTAAGAGCCCTAGTTACCTACCTGAAAATATTGGGAGCCGCACCCAATGTTCTTGGTATAAAAATAAAAATAAAAATTTCAGAATCATAATGTATTTATTTTTTGAGAATTTTGACATATTTATTACATTTTTTTATTTATTCTTTGCTAGTTGAAGGTTTATGAACTTGTAATGTTTGTAATGAAATTTTTAAAAATAACAAATATCTTTTATTTATTAGTTAAGCCACAATTAAGCTCTTGAAGAACCGCATGCGGCTCGCGAGCCACAATTTGGGCATCGTTGGTATATAAAAAACCGACCACATGAGAAGAGTTTATATCAACAGGAGGGAACATTAAATTATGATTGTGGCTTGTCATAAACATTTGTTATAGGCTATGTACAAGTATATGGCTATGAGAAAAGTAGTAGAACTTTATAAAGTAGTAACTTTATAAAAACCTGACTATTCCTTTAAGAAACTTTTTATTATATCATTATCTATACTCACTTTAAGACGAATGGTTTATCCGTTTAATTGATTCTTGATCAAAAGACTATTTCAAATCTATTTTTACAGAACTAAGACTGTTGAATCTATTTATAGAATGTTATTGATTTACTTATATTGTGTCCAATCAAAAATTAAAAAATTAGAAAGTTATGAATTTGCTTACGATAATGCAAATTAAGTAAATCAATTAGAGAAAAATTAAAATAAGCATGTTTTTACAGTATAATTAATAAAAATGCGGTGTTTGACACAGTTTAAATCATACTGAAAGAATTAGCAACGTTTTAATAAAACTATTTCTATATCACTAAACACCCTACAGTAAAATCCTCCAATTTCTTCATTTTCATGACCGACTAACCCCGAAAATTATTTATATTATTGATCATCTTCAAAAAGCTGCACTGGAGAGATACTGTCAGAAAGAGATCAAACTTTTTCCTAAAATAATGCACTAAAATATATAGACTATATTTCATCTGAATTTAAAAGATGGCATCATTTTCTTCAAAAAATGAAATATTCGATAATTTCGTTTACAATACAAGTTTTCAACAATAAATATATACATAGTCTATGTAAAGATTTAGGAAAATAATATATATATGTTGCATTCATTAATTTATTTCCTGTGTTTTATATAGAATATACTGTATGTGAGTCCATGATTAATAAAATTTTTGAATTCTAAACTCGTCACAAAAATCGTAAAACTAACGGTTGCATTAAGATCATAACTAATATTAATCATGCAGTCGTATTTTATTATTGTAAAAATTAGACGGATTTGAATAAAGGCAAACTTTGGATCGAACTTTAACTTTAAACTATAAATCGTAAAAATAAACAGAAATTTTTGAAAACAAAATGAATATAGCCATAGTTGCTACAAGGAAACTCTCATTGTGTTTCTAAGGGGAGAAGCATGCTAACCATTTTGAAGGATTTTACAAAGCACGTTTACTTTTTTAATAAATAAATATGCAAACTAAAAAAGATTTGTGATACATATTTAGTAAATCGGTGCAGATCAGGAAGAGGAAAATTGCATCAGTATTTTTTCTATACTGAATGGAGTCAGAAAATTTGTGACAGGGAGCAGGACATTGAACTTCACTGCAGCATTGACAAACACTTGGCATATTGATCCGCACCAAAGCGCATGTGTCGACAAATCGACCGAATATCCGAAGAGGTCGACTGATGCAATTCCACAAAACGGTGCTAGTTTACAATAAAACAACCTTTTCTCCTTCATATCATGTTTTTCTGCAGATTTAATCTTTTTGCAATTGATTTGGGATCCCGAATTATCTTTAACTGTAATTTTTCCCAAGTGAGTCTCTCATTTGGTTAAAAATGCATGAAGTACTTTAAATTTTAAAGTTGATTTTAACGGTTCAATGAATGCCGCCTGCTTTTTAAATTCTTAAAGATATGGACTTTTTAAAAACAAACAAGTAAAAGTTATATTACTAAACAGAAATAAAGTTTTGTTTATATGGTCCCATTTAAGAAACTATCTGAATAGACCGATATTATTCGTAGTTACCATGGTAACCTATATACCTAAAAATAGCAGCAATGGATGACGTATTAGTGACGATTGGCATAATTCGTATAATATCGCCGATCTTCGGTTAAATAAGATAATTCAAATATTTATTAACTAGTTCCTGAGATTAGATATAAAAAATGGTGTTAATGTCCATTTCGTCAGCGTAGTACATAATATATTCTAGAAAAATTATCCAAGTTCAACAACGTTAATGCATTTGTTCTGTCTGTTTGTCTAACCGGAATAGAATAAATAAAAAGAAATAAAATAAAAGTTTTTGGCTTGATATTTAAATATCAAGTTGTCTTTTCCAATGAAAATAAACGAAAACTACACGCATTAATCTAACAGAAATTTACACAAAATAACTTTGAACAATATGATAAAAATTATATAATAAGTTAGTTAATATTTATTATTTTTAGTATATTTCAGTTTTAATTATTAAATTAATATATATATTATTTTAAAATGTTTGATATATAAATTTTTATATATATAAATTATTAATGGAATTTCATTTCTATACTAAAAGAGTTATATATCCTTTACACACGTTTATTAATTTCTCATTATTTATTGCAAGGCACGATCTTAAATATTAATTAATATTCCACAAAAGAAATTCCAGCTTTCCATAAAATCAATATTCAAAGATTCGTTGTCTTAATATACCATCCAAAAGTCTTGAAAATTATTTCCTTATTCAAAATATTCCTTATTAATATCCTTATTCATTTTTGACCACTTGTCAAAGTTCCAAATACTCTTATTCTCACTTTTGAAAAGATCAGTTTAACATATTATTTAAATGCATACTTTCTCCTAATTCAAATAGTTTTCATTTCTGTGTTTAAGTAATTTACAATTTGCTGTAATTTCTACATTTCTAGATAGAATCTAATCTAAATGTAATCGAAATCAAACTTTATTGCAGTGATCTGTAAACATCGTAATTGTTTCGAAACTCTTAAAATAGAAATCCTCCGACTTTCATATTTTGGAGGACGTTATCGGGAGTTATTATAACCAATAAATTATTTCATATTAGATAAACTTACCCCTCTGTGGTCACGATGTATAAGAGCTGTATGGTGTTCTAAGGAACCGTCAAAAGACCTGTGGAATCCAGAAGCGCGCCTCCGATCGGGATCGACGGAATGACGACGGAGTAAGGCACCTAATGAATGCAAAAATATATTAATATTTACAGAATTTATTTTAATTGAATATTCTGTTAGAAGAGAATGAACACAAACTTTAATTGGATGATGTTTAAGTAGAAAATCATTTCCATGTACTGTACAGATACAAGTATGCAATCATTATTTGGATCCATTCTTTCCCAGTTTTGCTTTGTTTATAATACACAGAGAAGTGCTTTTAATGGACACAAAACACGAAATGCGTGTGATGAAGTATTAATATCGAATCCAAGTCACGCTAATCGATAATTACCGAAATGTTTCGTTATCTGATAAAAATATTCTCATTTTCTTTGATAATAAATTAAAATTGAAATTTTCATTTCGTAGAAAACTTTTCAAATTATATCTGGGTGATATATTTATAAATATTACATAAATTGAAATATTACTCTCTTGAAAATCTTTATAATGATTTCTTATACTGGGAATATAAGTATAAGAAATAAAGCATAAGACTGTTCTTTGAAAAACTTTTTGATATATATGTAATAAAAAAATGAATATGAATTATTAATAATCGATAGAATTCATTCATAAAAACATTCAATTCGTCAAAAGTTGATAATAATGGAGTCTGTTTGTTACTATGCCAACCGAAACAAACGATTTTTTTTTCCTCTCAACTTTTTTTCCACACAGGATAATTTTCCTTCCTCAAATCATATTACAATTATTAATTATATAAAAATTTTAAGCATAATAATAATATCTTTTAAGCGATTATTTATTGAGTTAAATAAATCACAGGACAAAATTGTAATTGTGTATAACTGATCGATAATCAATTAAAATCACTTGACGTAAAGTAAAAACATTTTAAACAATCATTTTTCAATAATTTTATATAATGATTTTTATAATTTGATCAAAATTATTTTAAAGAAATTAATTTATATACAACTTTCAAATTTATCAAGTAACCAATCAAAGAACAATTCAAAAACTTACCTTTTGTTAACTGAATAAGTCTTTTAAGTATTATGTTTCAAATTTCATTACATATAAATTAAATTTTTGTTCTCTGGTTTAATTCGCCTTCAAAATATTCTCTAAGAATTCGATTATATTTTCGAAAATTATATTAAATATATATGAAATGAATGAAGTAAGACTTTAATTGTTATCTTCACTGATGAATTAAAGGAAAAAATCATCGATAACGTCCCCATTAATTTTGATAAATTACAACTAAATATATTCTCACATCTTATAAAATTGTTTTAAAATATCAAGCCCGAGATACTATTACAAGAAAACTTTTAATATTAATATAACTATATTTTATTTCTGCACGGAGTTGAAATCTTAAACGACGTGACTATAAACACGCTCGTTTAATGCAAGTTTGCATGCAAAGAGATCTTAACACGAATAAAAATAAAACGTTTGTGATCACGTTTGGAGATTTAAAATATAATAATTTATTATTCAGTAACTTTTAAAGCGCATTGTATTTATTACTTATATAATTTTTGTCTTTTTTCTAATAAACAAAAGTAATAAAATGACAGTAATTAAAGTTCAGTATGTGACTGACCTGGTTTTCCGGCGAATACCAACCGTTTGTTCTGCCACCATCCCTTTTTCGGTGTTACCATGTTTCGGTGTTTTAATTTTTTTTTTTTTTTTTTAATTTTCTTATTTCGCTTTCTAAAATTCGTATAACGATATATACGCGCCTAGTTAATTTTTGGGAATTTTCTTTTTTTTTTAGTGGGCCACAATTTGCGACTGTGATATTTAATAGCCTTGACCGTATCTCCCACTCCAATGGTGTCGCTAGTGGTTGTCGTCCATCCAATGTCTTGAGTGTGGCGCCCCTGGCGAACAATTAGTTAAACTAATATTCGATTTTACTTCTCGAAAACACTTTTTAAAATTTAAACACAACAAAAATATTGCAATTTCTAATTTTACAACGTTTATGTATTAAATCGTTTTTTATCTGTGTTTATCTATTATAAGACATAATACATTTGAAAGTAATCATCCATCCGAAACAAAATGCAACTATTTAAAATTAATTAATAATGAATAATTAAATTACTTGGATGTATGCAAATATAATTATTATGAAATTAAATTGTAATTTTAAAATATTTTAATCATTCAAATAATCGTTTTGTAACATAGACAATGTCATTGTAATAAGATGTTACGAACCAGAAACATGCTTCATATTATAACAAATGAGTTTTGTAGTAAAGAAAATATCACAGGGGTAAATTTTATTTTTAAAAGTGCTTCAAAATCGATATTCGATTACCGAAACACTAACTCTCTTATAAAGGCTAAAAGGTGTTCGTAAATCAAGCTAATGTCTTTTTTAAACTTATACTGCCCTTTAATACTTAAAATACATTTGTTATTATTGTAGTGTGTGAAACTGGGCATTTTTTTAGATTTAATTTTAAAAAATGTACTTTAATTCTTAGAAATATCTTTAACGCTTACTGCTTCAATACGAGTTTAGCTTATAATCAAGATTATAGCTTGTTTTTTAACGTTTTATCGTTTAATACTATAATCGATTTAAACATTCAATACAAACTGTTATGCAATACTTAATACATTTGTATTAGTTCTAGAAATCGACAATCACGCCAATGCATTTTTATAAAATAATTTTAGGATCCGGGTTCGAATCCTATCTGAGCTGTCGAGATTTTTCATATGTAGTTAGGGTGTTTCATCCACGCTGATTAATTTCATTGAGAATAAACACATTTGTAATAGTCGAATAATGCCACGAGTTAAATTCTACAAATTCTAGAATTGTTAATTATTTTTGTAGAAAATAAAAACAAATAACCGAAAAATTTGCGACTTATAAAATAATCTGACATTATGTTATTTAAGCCAAAACTGACTTTATACCTCATTACTTTGTATGCATATCTATTAAATTGAGTGTAACAGCTGTTTTCACTTATGATATATTAAAAAAATAACTTATATATTTAAAAAAAATAAACGCTATTTTATTTATTTTTTATTACTCGCTATCTTAAACACGTCATTTGTTATAATGAACTTACATCCGCTTTGATGGACGAGTGCAAAATCAAAATGACAAGACGAGTGAAAGTTCTCGAAAAACAAAAACCCAGTAATTTAACTAGGTAAAAATTAAGATTTATTGTTATCCTATAATGCTGCAATCCTAAATAAGTTTATATTATCTTCTACGATATAATTTGTGATTTTACTTGCATGTTCCTAGCTGTTTTATTATTTGTTTAAATAATAGAAATAAAGATATATTAAAATGTAAAATCTATTATAGGAAATATATATATATAAAATAACTAAATTACTTGTTTTTGTATTAACTCTATACTTAATATAAATTCAATATTTAAATACACTTGTATGGAAAAAAAATTTTAAATGTACAAGTTATTAATAATAAAATGCTGTATTTAAAATTCGTTTATAATCCGAATAGTTAAATATTTTGTCAAAGTTACTTTACTGTTAGATTTTTGAAGACTTTTTAATAAACGAAATATTTTTAATACTTTTTTTTAAATAGTTATGTACTATTATTTATATATTATAATTAATAAAAAAAGATAATTCATTATATATATTAATATTGCAGACACTTTATTCATTTTAGTTTCTCAAATAAATCATATTTTATTCATATGTTTCGATTGTAACGAGTCTATCATTCCTTGTCATATTGAAAACTTTCTAAAATTTGACATGAAAAACTGCATTCCTTTATTCGTCACGGTTTGTTTTTTATTATTTTAGGCGGCTATCCACCAGTTTCAACATTCCGTTCTTACGCCAAAATGTTCTCACACGTCAAGAACGGATACTCACGGTATTCTAATAATAGTACAGAAAACTGTTATGTTTTATTATATAACTGGTTATATTATTCGTTATATATAATATGAAAATCTATAAAGTTTTATAGGCCTAGTTATATTCGACCTAGTTATTAATTTTAAAAAAAATCCTTTGTGAAAAAATTAAATACGTAAATGGATTAAAATACTGTTCTGGACAGATTAGGATAATATCATGTTTATATCTATAATTGTAATACTGTAACTGTGTTATATGGAGATTTCAATCATTTTATCAATCACGAATTTCACTAGTGACGATTACTATGCCGAAAAATTTTGTATATCATACTGTATTAAATATAAATATTTGATACTAGGTTCTAGCATCCGTTTTAAAAGTCATACTCAATGTACATGGAAAATGAATTCAGAAAACTATAACATACTCATAATAAATTATCGTGTTGGCGATAAAAGAACTCGGAACAATTGTCCTCATCTAGATAAGATCTTGATTTGATAATATTTATAAAGCTTTAACTGAATGTCCTAATAATAAGAGGCTGATTTTCTGTGTTAATTTGAATGTAAATCAAGTTTATGAAGTAACATAATTACTTATAAAATTAGGTAATATTCGTCACAGCCGATATTTCATTATAGATAAATTAGATAATTACGTTCATTTTTAACGGAATTTAAATTAATGGAGTCTAAAAATAAATATATTGAAAAATGTTTAATTAAACAATATTTAAAAAAGAGTTATTTTTAAAATGAATGCGTAAATCATCGCCCGTTAATTAAAAATCTGGAATTTTTTCATGCGTTACATGGATCACTTGTTCAATTAGTAAATGTAACTATTTTTAAGATTCGCTAGTGTCAGGTGATCACTGTACTAAGAAAAGAAACAAGAAAATGTTTTACTTGTTAAGTAAAAGATTTTTCTTTTAAGAAAATGCGCCATAATAGATTACTTTCATAAGAACTTATTAAGCGAAGAAGTAGACTGAGTAAAAGATAAATTTTCAAAGCAATATAAATTAAAATAAACTTTAATTATATTGGAAAATAGCATGCTAAGTATCAATAATAATTTAAAAAAATTTTTTTTTTTCTTTTTATAAAATAATACTTTTTATTAAATAATACGTGCTACGTATATGAAAAAGATCGGAACATAAGCAACACTATTTTTACTTTAAAAAATAGGTTTTTATGAAATAATTATTTATTGTGACGTCTTCGCAATGCCGGGCTGCAAATTTTAATCATAATTTTAATTTATTAAATTTAAAATATGTTCTCCATCTCAAATTTGTAGGGTCTTGCCCCTGCACATCATACTTTTCTTGTTAACAACAGAGTCATGTCGGTTCATTCGGGAATTCATGTAACTCCATTCCGGGAAAACGTTTTGAATTGAATCCATTCGTATATAGTTAATCGGGGCCTCCTGTCCCTAAGGTTTCCATGTCTAGTCTCGACTTCATCTAGCTAACATCATTCTCGAAATTAAGAAAGGACAGACAAACAGACAGACGACAGTGGGAATTTATAGGGCTACAATCTTTTTCAAATCGCAGTCCAAATAGGCGATTATGTTTCTTAGAAAGTTTTGATTATTTAAAATGCTGTAATGCCAAAAATGACAATTCCATATAATCTTGTGTGAATATAATGCTAATATCAAAACAAATTTTTTCTAGAGAAATTCTCGCTGACAACACTAAGATAGGAGTACGAATAGTTAATACTGTACATTTAAACAATAAAATGATATAAATAAGTACGTAAATAGCACTACTTAACTTTTGAAATGAAATATTTAAATTTATGACGTTTATTGGTTCATAAGTAAAAACTATACAGGTGATTCCCAATTTTCGACAACTAGCTCTTTCGTATCCCATAATTCCTTTTTGTAATCCAAATTAGGATTTTTATACATTTTCCGTAAACAAACAAAAATTTCGAGCTGTCGTCGGGTGGCGTGTTATGTCAGTTGTGCTTTCGAAAGCAAAATCATTTATAAAAAAATTGCTATTGGTTCTTTTCATTTTAATCTATTACTTTATCTAACTAATATTTTATGCATCGTAGCACATTTAACGTAAAAAAATAAACAAACAAAACTTTCCTACTAAAAAGATATTTTATAATTTTTCCTTTAGTTTCTTGGAAACGGAACTTCCTCTATATTAATACCATGCAATTATTGATATTTCGAAAGACGGAGAATGCATGTATGAATATTAGAAAAAAAAAAAAAAATTTAAAAATAGCAAAACGCAAATATTCCTTTTTAGAATGAAACAGTAGTTTACGCGAAATTATTTTTTTTTATTTCCAGTAATCGACACAACATATATACCATATCAACAGCAAGTTAACCGTATATTTAACTGAATTCAATAGAAACTATATTCTACGTAGTATTTTAGCTATTGACTTTAATAAGAATATGGAATTTATAGAATAAAAATGATTTGTTTTCAAAAATAATTCCAAACAAAAATAACGCTATATGGTACAACAGATAATAATTCAAATGCAATAACATAAATATATAATTGGCATTAATAATTCATAATAATAGTAACTATTAATATTAACTAAAATTTCAGTAGCTTAATCGAAAAAGAGTAAGGAATAAAAAGCGTTAAATATTACTAACAAATCAACTACTAGTATCCATTTTTATAGTACTTATTATCTAACATTTATATTTCCAAATGTAGGTATGAAGTAATTTTATAAAATAAATGTAATAATTCGGTATGTAAAATAAGAAAAATTCATTTAATGCTAAATCCATTAAAAAGCAAATAAGTGAAATGTGTGTTGAAACAGCAAATGGAAACGGCCTAAAAATAAATTATAGAAAAAACAGCAAAGAACTAATCATAAAACACAATGAACAAAACTGAAAGTAAATCAAAGCGTAAATGATATTCATTGAACGATAAATGGCTCACCCAAGTCAGGCGAATTAATAATAAATAAATAGGAGACAAAAATAAAAATAATTTATTAAAACTATACAAAAAAAACAGGAATGACGAATGAACGAAAATTAATAAATCAGTGTAGTGATTCAAAACAAGAGAAAAAAATATTCGTTTACTTAATGCTATTGCCAAATTAGCAAACACGACTAACTTAGCGTTAAACAAAACTAAATAATAAATATTTCATCAGTATAAAAAGAAATAATTCTGATAATATTTTAACGAATGTTTGAGTGTTTAATAAATTCATACAATGTTTCAAAACGGAGCCAAATACCCACACATGAATCAAAGGGTACTCGAACGTTTCGTTTCATTTAATGAGATACTGCACCGCAACACAAGGGCGATCTGCCAAGAAGAAAGTGCCTTTCGGGAGGACATTCTATGGAAAACTGGCCCTATTTAGGTGTTAGACACATAAAGAAAACTCGGACTAACGCTACAAAGCCGGCCGATTGGTGAGGCGCGAACCCATGATTAACTACCAGTGTTCAGCTTCATTCACTTCGCCACTGGTGGCCATACTTCGAACGCTAACCGAATGCTGACATTCAAGCAAAAAAAATTAAAAAAAAAGATAAAATGACGAATTTTTATATATTAAAAATTAATGTTGACTTGACTTCAAATTTAATATTAATTTTTATGAAAATAAATCTAAATAAAAACTTTGTTTGCAAGGAATGTAACTTAAAAAATGGTGTCAGTTAAGTAATTAAATAACATGCTATATTCGTTCAAATATGATCATCAATTTGCTCATCAACCTTAAAATAAATATCGAAGATTGCAAAAATTCTTTACTTGAAGGTCGTCGCAAGCGTGCTCGAACGACGTTCCATTATTCCAATTATTCCATTTAATGAATTATGCATATTTTTATTTATAATCCTACAAATTAATTTTGTATGAATTTTCCGTCTACCACGGTCTCAATAAATTGCATCTATACATAATATATATCATTTTTTCTCAATTTGCAAATGCACAAGTTCATTCCCCCCCCATTTTTCTATTTTCGTCCTTGAGCACTAAGACTGCTCATAGCTTTATGGTATAAGTTTATTATTCGATCCAGGCAAATTTGAATTATGGAGCCCATGTACAGTGTTGACTTCAGATATTTTTCTTCGGGAATGTTTTGGAGAAATATTTTCTTATGAAAGCTTGGTTTGGAGTCCTCTGCGGCGGGAGCCCCAGGCAATTGCCCCTTTTTGCCCATAGGTTAACGCGCCACTGCACTAAGAGGATCTTTCTTTCATACCCATCGGCCAGGTCCGCAATGGGACGACTGGGTGTTGAGGAACGGGGCTTTACATATCTGAGACCCTGGAGTTTTCTACCCGGATTCGATCCCGGGTCCCCCAAAACAGTAGGTTGACGCCTTAATAGCTTGGCCATCCGGCCGCCAAGTTCACATTATCATCTTTATTAAAACTTTAAAATATACTTGTTAAAATATATTCCTACTTATATATATCCTTTTTATTATATTATGATGTAAATCTCAGTCTCATTGATGTTTAATTCATTATGTGACTACTATTGTTGTTTTAAATCTTTTCTTTAAACTTTATTGTTCAATTATTTATTAGATAAAATTATAAATATTAATATATTACTTTAAATCAATGATTTTTGGCACATCTAGAAAAGATTTTGGGAGTTTAACAAAGTCTTCACTGAAATTCATTATCAGAACACAATATAAATGCTGACCATACTTGAGGATAATCTCCCTAACCTTTCATTTAACTAGTAAAGTTTTCTAACAATTTTTATTTCCTTATTAATGAAATATTTAAATTATTCTTTATAATTCTGGATTAAAAGTGTCATTATTTCAATATTTAATTCAAGTAAGATTTACAATGTAAAAATTAATTATTTATAATAAGTATTTTACATTTTTACATTGTACTCTACTATGTATTAAGTTAAAATTTAACTTTAATTTTTAAAATTCATTTATGAAAAATTTGTTTATTTAGTTGCAAATGTATAACATGGTAAATTGAAGAAAACACCTTATAAATGGTAATATAATTTTATTCCGTAATTATCTAAATGATTAACTTATATTATCGTTAATAATAAATAGGCCTGCGTTACTTTTTTATGAATGAATATTTGAGCATATAAATTAACTATTGAAATTCGTTACTCAAATAACCACTAGATGGCGATACGATTAAAATATTTAAATTAATTATTTTTTTGTGTTGTAATTTCGTGTTTCGTGCAGCAAACTACGTCACTAACTACGTCTAAAAATTTAAAACTCATTAGAAATAATTTACAATTTTATAACTTTAGTATATAATACTAAATATTTTAATAACACTAATGAATGCATATAATTATATTATTATGTACGAAAAATTGTTTTTACTAATAATTATGTTATTTGTAAATTAACAGAATAATAAAAAATCGTTTTCTTTTGTTATAGCGAGTGCTATTATAAACAATTAATCAACATTTTTAAATCAAATAAAATACAACTACATTATTTAACTTGAAAATTGTTGTGATTAATATGCAATTATCCAATAAACAGAATAAAAAATTGCCATTAAAACGTCTACGTCGAGTACATTTAGTTAAGACGATGATAAGTGAAATTTTTCCAATAAAGAAATACGCAATGTTACAACTCAACGTGTTTGTATTTTCCATAAGAGATACCTCAAACTGTATAATATTATATAGAAAATATTAATATATTACTTTAATTGTGTACAAGTACATAGTTATACAGTAATTTTATGGATAAATACATTTTTTTATTCAAACTTTTGGCAAATATTATTAAGTTATAAAAGTTTGCAATGCTTAGGTGTGACTCAAAAATGACCTCTGAGCCAAGGTCGCAGCAGGTATAATTTATGAGTTCTTAAACAAATAAATAAAAAATCTGTTTTAAAATATTTATTTGTTTTGTCGGAATATTTAATTTTAAATAATAAATTTTATTACTTTTTTTAAGTTTGAAAAAAATTGCTAAATTTACTCCGGATAATTAATATATTTGCATATTTTCATTTTGCAATAAAATTTTTTTTTTTTTTGCTCAAATAATCTAAAATTTAAGTAAATTAACGTAATTAAAAGCCATTTTATGCATGAAATTCTATTTACCTTAAGAGGATTATTGGAATTTTATAAAATTTATCACAAATTCGCATATAATCGATACACATTTTATTAAATCCCTTCTCATTTTCATTTTAAGTATATGAATTGTTTCTTAAGATTTCCATCATTTTAATGCACCAAAGAGTTAGCTATTTTTACTTAACCAAACTTTAAATGTGTGAATAAAAAGCTTCGCTAGCAAATTACACCAGTTTTGAACTTGGCGATTGGATAATTTCGTTAATGAGTTATCTAGCAGTGTCAAGGTTTCATCTTACAAGGAAAAAAAAATCGCACATTGGTCCAAAGGTTTCTATCAATATAGCAAAAATATAATCATGTACTACATTCATTTTCTCTGAAACAATTTCAATTTGACAGTTTGATTATATATATTTATCGAGTAAACAAAACAAGTGAGCAAACGTAAAATACTTTTGTAGATCCGTGAGTATTCATTTGTAAGAAACTTAAGTAATTTGATTAATTTTAATGAAAATGAGCTTCTAAAAATTCAACTCTGTATTAAACATTAACAAACTTTTACTTCTCCCAATTTTTTTATACGTATTTCATTTTTCTAAACTTCGTTTTCATCCAAAACGATTCAAAACAGATTAAAACAAGTGATTTTAAAAAGTGCATTTCTCCTCTAGAATATAATTTGAGAAAATTCCTTCTACAGAAGTTACGCATTGGGAATCATTACGCCGCCAATTACATATTAATTATCCTTGTTAATTATCAATTACGCAAATGTAGACATCATTCGTATTTACGTAAAAGATTTTTGTTAAATTTAATCGCCATGACACGCTGACAGATGCAACAATTTTAAAACAATTTCCGGCACATGTTTACCTCTATACAAGATACTATCAAACCTTTAATTTAAAATGGCTTTTAAATATCTTACACTAGAAAATAAAATTACATACTAATGTTTTTTAACATAAAACTTCTCGGTAATTTTAAACTGTTGATTCGTTTGTACCGAATTAACGTGTAACCTACCGATAAACGTAACGATTCTGGCTGTTTAATTTCTTACATAGAGCGCAAACTATAAGTTATAATTCACGTACATCTCGACATTGGCACAAATAGGCAACTTCTAATTACACACGAGTTTATAATTGGAACAACACAAGCATATATCCGGCTAGTGCGTGAGGAGGGAACATCCAGAGAAAGTACTCACCGTCGCTCGATTCTGGTATATTAGCAGTATGACGTCTCCTCAGCTGTAACTTAGGAAGATACATTTTTCCCTGCAACTTGGCTAGAGCAAGTCGTGGAGACCTAGGCGAACCCATGGGGCTTCTTTGATTCGGAGAATGTTGGTTCATCACGTCTTTACTATTCGAGCGCAGTGCCATATTTAATCCTATCATCGTGTCGCTCCTACCGTAAAACTAGGAACGACTTTTGCTAACCTTCACTTAAACAGACCGATTGACTACAAACTCGAGTAACTCCCCCGCTAGGAAAAGCAGTCTTCAGGCTTTGTGCCAGTGTGCAGACGTCACATGACAAGAAACAACTTTTCTTGATTGGAGATTGGTCAATTTGGAATGGATGAACAGCGCTGCCTACTCCTTTCCTAAGCATTTGTTTATGTTCAAACTTGTAAAGTTTCCTACACATTAAAGGTACGAGATAGTTCGATGTTATCAGCTCAGTTTTTTGTCCGTAATCAGATCGGATATTTAAACTACATATTTAAATATAGCCTATATATTCCTTTCAATATTCATCTGGAAATGTTTGGCTTGCACCCAGTAGAAAATACGAGTTATGTACAGTACCATTTATAGAAACTAAACTATCCCGAGAGAACCGCATTTTTATTTCTTCGTTCCTAATCGAAAGAACAATTTTAAAAAGCCAAAATCGTCAAAATAGTTAAATGTGAAATAATAGGCACTATCGAATCGCAATACCCGCGCCTACGTCTATTCTTAAGACGTCATTTCTAAATAAAAACAATAGAGAGTAATAGAATTAATGGAAGTGTGACGTCAGAAAGCAAATTAAATATTCTCGATACGTCACACGTAAAAGTATGCCATTATACAAAGTCCAATCGAATATACCGCATACTAAAAATTAATACAGTAAGGGCTAATTACATATACCGATCAAACGAAGATAATAATTGGCTAAGCGTTTGTTACGTCACGCAAATTATTTAATTAATTTAAAAATAAAGGATTGTACTTACTTGCTGGAACACCCGATGAACTACCCAATTTCTGTAAATAAATAAAAAAATAAAATGGAATTTTATTTATCAATAATAATAAGAGTAAGAAATTATAAACTTATTTACTATTTTCGATTAGATAAGTAAACCCAATTGTTTCCGTTGCCTAGCCACAATAAAAATTCGCAATTTCTGTTTTTTCTCTTTTTTATATATACAAATACATTCCTTCTTTTGGCTTTCTTACTTATAACGCTGCAGAATTTACAGAAAATTTTATTTAACCTAACAGAATTTATTTCTTTTTTTAAACGAAAACTTTATTTTGCTTAGTTGAGATGTCACATGATAAGTTTCTATGCAACCTATCCGGTGTATATCTCAAGGTTAAATATGGAATCCAAGGTCATTTCGTAGACATCAAAAAATATGTTTAGAGGAATTTTGACAAGATAAAAATAAGAAAAAATTTTATTGTTTTATTGTCTATATCAATAACACATAAAATAATACGGGTCGATTTACACACTATCGCTTATATGACTATATATATATATATTTTTTTTTTTTTTCTTCTTTTTTACCAAGGACATATGGCGGTCAGTTTAACGTGCAGGTGGAAATCATTAACAGTGGAATATAACACGGTAAGTTGTTTTCATAACTGATTTAATATTTAGAGTAAACTTATTAGTACTAATCAATCATCGGTTTAAGAATTTAAATGAAGCCAGGGTATTAATATCCAGTCACGTGACAGTTGGGATGGATTTGAATTTTTTATCTACCGTAATTAAATTCCCTTTGATCGATTTATAAATATATCGGTGGATTAATAATTTAAATTATATCGATTCCGAACAGATAAGGTCTTTCAATGATATAAATCAATAATTGCTCTACCTTTTGTGAGATCCATTTAACCAAAAGGAGAGTTTTGTTTCGATCGACTGCCACGTGATAAAAAGCATTAAGTTAATGATAAGCTGTACACAAAAAAAAACTCTCTGGTATAAATAACAAAAATTTCAGGTAAATAGAATATTTTTTTCAAAAACTATAATCAAAATCACTTCTTTAGTCGATTTCAAATTTTCATGGTTGAAATTTGACAATCCATACTATCAGCTGGAGCGAGATAATTCTATAATGTGTCGGTTTCACTATGAAAAACAAACTGTTCTGTCGAAACACTATTATTTAACCTTGAAAAACTTGAAGTAATTTTACCTTCTCATTTTCATAACTTGTTAATGAACACAATATAAAGTGAGATTCTTAAGTAATTTCATGGATAATAACTTACTCTTGTATTGCATCACTTATCCGTTTGAATAAACCATTTAAGATTTATTTAAATAATAAAGTAATACAATCTCATACAGCGTATACCGGGGGGAGGTGCTAAAGTAGGTATAGCCTACAGCTGTTATTATGGAAAAAAAACATACAGGGAGAAAATAGGAAGAAAAAATATTTACATATTTTTAAGTAGAAATTAAATCACAAACAAGGAATACGAACTAATAAAAGATAATAAAAATAATAATAATGAACACCAAACATTTATATTTTTCAGATTCTCAACTTTTTCACCCCCCGTATATATGTATTATAGTAAAATATTAAAAAACATAATATAGATAAAATAAAAGATTCCCTAGCTTATTCTTTAATCTTTTACTATCAATTTTCTCTCTTTAAATCTAAATTTATTTTCTTGCAGAATTCGTTTCGTGGTATTAAGGAAATAGAAACAAAATGACATCATTTCTCACAATCAAGTTATCAATATTGGATGTCAAAACAGCAAAATTTTTTCTGAAGGAAGTAAGAGTATTTACAATATATAAATTATTTCCACGGTGCGACGGGTTAAATTAACTTTTTGAAATTACAGTAATTTGAATTTTTTAAATTTTAGCAAAGACAATAATCGGTATTTAATATAAAAAATAATCCAAATTTAATAATTCAGAAATTAAAATTTATAATTAAGTTTTAAGGTGCGAGCCATTAATTAAATTAAGTTATTAAATTCTCATTCAAAAATTAAGAATGCTTATTTAAAAAATATATTAATGAAAAGTATAATTCTCTTACATTAATATTTAAATAATAAAAAATTATATCTTTTAATTAATATGCAAATTTTATAAAATTGAAATATGATAATTATAAACTATGGCATTATTTTTTTACATTTGGTTAATTCTTTTTATCAGTTTTGCAGATGATAAATTTAAAATAAATTAACCATTTTCAATTGAAAAACTTACAACTGTTTATATCTTGTATAAAAATATTATATAAGATATAAACAATAATAATCTTACATTGTTTCTATAATAAAATATGTGATTATTATTGGGAAATTTATTTGTTTTGATTCAAATTTTAAGCTTGTTATATTATAAAAAAATCAAATAAAACTTAAAATTGAGATATATTTTATTATATAAAATTGTTAAAATATATTTAAGTTATATAACAATATATAATCCTACAGTCCAAATATAAATCCTAAGTATATATACATGTATAATTATATTAAAATTACATACATGCATATAAATAGGATTTATATGAATAAATTTTTATAAAAATAATTAATATAAAATAATTAAATAAGAGTAATTTATCAATACAATATATAGAATTACTAAGCATTTACCAGTATATCTATTTCCTTCTGTATGTATATTCTAATTACATGTGTATAATAGAATTATCTATAAATAATACTCATTTAAATGGTAATTTTATAAAGAAAAGGCTCAGATGAAATAATTTAAATTAATATATTTTATATTTTTAATCTATAGTGATTTATGTGAATTTATATATATGTAGTGTATAAATTATTATTAATAAGTAAATTATTTATAATTGTATTAAATGATTCTTATAAAATGTTAATAATTTCTATAACAATTTTTGAACCATGACAAAGTAAATGTTAAGAAACTTACATATAAAAATGTGTTATAAATTATACAAATGTATACAACAAAAAACATTATTTTTTATATTGTGCAATTGTATTGTATTTCCTTATTAAAAAGATTTAATACTGTATAAGTATAATTTATTGTAATTTAACAGAAGATTTTAATTATAAACAATTATTCATTCTAACTTAACAATGTTGTTAATAATTATATTAAGTTATATAATTCTTTACCTGATAAAAAAAATGTGTTATAATAAATAATAAAAATTGCTAATGTGTTATTTTATTTGTATCTGTCTAGTTATTTTGAAGCAAGAGATTGTTTTTATTTTGTTAATTATACTTAGAAGAGACTATTTAAGTTGAGAAGATAAAAAGATTACTTCCAAGAAGTTTGGATAAGGAGTTAGAAAAAAGTTTGTTAAGTTGTTGACCTTTCGAGTGATATTGTTTCCATTACTGTATTGCATAATTATTATATAAATATTTCTTATTAATTAAATAATGTAATTATATTACTTCAATTTAATATATAAAAAAAGAAAAAAAATTTAAATTTTATTTTATTAAAATATAAAATTTAATATCATTATCTAATAACAGATGGCGCAATAATGATAATACTAAAATTGTTCATAAATAACAATAGATGGCGGCACTAGTTCCACTGTCAAGTTTAATATAGTGATGTAAAATAATTTTTTTTTTATCCTAAAATTATTTTAATCTTGTTTATTTTGAGTTAATTGTATTGCAAAATCCAAATGATATTAGATCGATTACTTGGTTGACGGTAAGATACATTTTATTATCAAGAGATTCATCTGGATGTTCATGATTTCTCATGAGCAGATCGAATAGGGAATAGCATCCCTATCCGATCTCCCATGCTGATCGATTCCATGTGGATCAAATCTACTTATAATGAGAGATAAAACTCACCCATATAAATCTAGTGTTCTGATATTGTGCGTGAATTGAATATAGTCGATTAGTTATGTCGTTGGTTATGCGTAATTGACTTCACAAACTTAAATAATAATTGATTCTTCTTTGACATTTAATTTTCGGTATTTCATTAAACTAAAATAATATGTGTACTATTTAAAATTTTGTTCGCTTTCAGAGATTTTAGGGAATTCGTTTCGTTCCAGTGGAATTTGAAAACAAATCTATCTGATACAAACTTTTTCCCCACATAAATTACATCGTTTAGGACCTTCATTTCACTTTGATGAATTTCTCATCAATAATTTCACTAATTTTGTCAAATTTTCTTTTCAATGTTCTGCATTTTATAAGAAAATGAAATTATAAAAACAGCAATTTTTTTCTGGAATCTAACACTTTCAGAGAGTGAAACAAGTTAATAATTTATATATACCCTGTACTGTATTTATATTGAGAATGATATAAAATTGAATTTTTGATTAGTTTTTTTATATAGCGAAAATCATATAGATAGAGATTAGTTTAAATATTGCTATATAAATAGATAGTTAAATCTACGATTAGATCAAAGGATGTGCCTTTCAAATGAATTAAAATACGACGCTAGTATGACGTTTCGGGACGTTTTGAAAGAATAAAGTAATAGAAATTACATGTCAGTTGACAATAGGAAAATCCTGTAAGAGATTCTTCTCCTATCATAAAGAATGCCTATGTAGAAGAAATGAATTCCTCCTGAGTTTCTGTTAGTAGTTCAGATCGTCGTCCGTCATCTATACTGACATAGCAGGTTGATTAGATAGCCTGTGGTAAGGTCTCATCTTACCAGAATAAGAATCTTTTTTGTTTTTTCTTAATCTAATGCCGACTTTTAAAATTTATTGTATAAAATAGGGTTCTTTTCCTTATTCCTAACAATGCTACATAACTGCATTTTTCGTAATAGACTCGTCATATAGTCCGCAATGTGTAATGCAATGCAAAATCAATTCGAGTCAATTTATCGTATTGACTCGAGTTATTAAAAATGAGCAATATTCGAATATCAAACACTATGGTACGATATTTTCGTGTGAAATTTTAGCTTTGTAATACGTGAGTTATGCCTAAAATCATTGGCAAGTTAATCAGAGAACAAGTTCGCAAATTGACTAGAGTTTAGTGAAATAGTAGATCTATCGATTCATTTATCGTCTTATGTACTTTTCCTACGTCTAAGAATTGCACTTCTTCCTGATACTTTTATTAAACGCTAATCATCACGGATACTTTAAACACGATCTTCTTTATCTCTTTAAGATTTGGTTCAAATTATCATTTTAAGTTAAATAGCAGATATAGTTTTAATATGATAGTTCATCTCTTCGTTATGGTTTATGTTCATCTTTTGAAATGTTTGAATACAGTCGATAGAAATAAGCCTTTTGTCATTCACTTAGCATTGCAGTTTCTAAACTATTTGGACCAATAGATATAATGCTAATGGATTTACTAAGAGTTCGGTAAATGCGGCCTAATTCTTTCGTCTTAAATTATATCCGTTTGATTGTGATGCATCTGCAGAATACTATTGTACTGTATTTACTCTATAGTACAGATTACATTTCGAATAAATGAATTTAGTGACGTTAACGTATTGGTGCTATTCACTATTTAGTGTGTTTATTTATTTACTGCTCTTTATCAATTTTTTGTTTTTATTTTTCTTATTAAGATCATATTGTTGGGCTGCAATTTTAAAAAATTGTAGACCTATCAATTCCAACTGTCGTCCGTCCGTCTGTTCGTCTTACCTTAATCTCAACGAAGTTAGATAGATGAAATCAGAGAACAGATATGGAAACCTTAGAGGCAGGAGGCCCCGATTAACTCTATACGAACATCAGACACAAACTGGAAGTCATGTGATTTCAATTCAAAACTTTTTCCCTGAAAGCTGTTAATAGATGACCGGCACGACTGTATTGTTAAAGGAAAAGTATGATGTACAGGGGCAAGACACTACTAATTTGAAATGGAGACCATATATTTTAAATTAAATAAATTAAAAATATGATTAAAAATTGCACTCCAGCATTGTGACGATGTCACAATAAATAATTGCTCATCTTTAATGTGATTCTGTATCTGTATCATCGTGATCATGATCATTGTCCTAAGAGGAATTAGGTCTTGACGTGCTAGCCTTTCAAACTAACTTATTTTCAGCTATCTCCTGTTTTGACTGTAACTTCTTAAATCTTCCTAACTTCTAATGCCCAAGTTTTCTTTGGCCTACCTCTATTTCAATTAGTTCTTAGTCTCATCTGTCCCTAAATTCGTCTCATTAATTCATCCTATCCTCTTCTAACACATCCCCAAGCCACCTATTTTCCATAAGCTTCTCTTTAATGTGCTTTATTCCTAAACTACCCATTAAATGCTCATTCCTAATCCCATCAGTTAAGCCTAAATGTCCTCATTCCTGTATCACCCTGGATTTCTTCATTCCCTAACATTGAGATCCATACAACACTGAAGCCTAATAACTGTCTTATAAAACTTTGTTTTATCTAACTGGTACCTCTTTTATTACAAAGCACCAGTCCGAAGGCTGGATAAATCACTGGGGCTGGATTAATAAATGAATGACAAGCTTAAAAAATTGTATAGGTCTATAAATAGGCTCCGTATCATAGGACTACCTTCATGAACACCTTCAACTATATCATTTTAACTTTCCCGCTATTCCAAGCTTGACGTAGGTGATTATTATTAATTTAAGCTGTTAAAAATAGGTTTACATTATATGATAATGGAAGAGACAAGGGACAGTAAAAAATTAAGACGTAAACACGACACAAAGAGAACAAGGTTATAACGAATGACTTTATATTTTTCTCTTTTTCAGCCATCACTATTAGCTACAGTTTACATGTAAAAGGAAGCAATAGTACCTAAGTTTACCTGATTAAAGCGAAAGTATGTATTGTATATAGTGCATATGGGTACTGTTGCACTGTAAGTTGGGAGTTATTTTATTAGAGAGATTAGCTACTTCACAGTTCCCGCAGTCTTGGCACTGCAAAGCACTATTTCACTTGATTCTGCCATTTTTTGCCACCTTACATCTATTCCGTTTGCTGTATCTGAATCTAACTTTACTCTTTAACATCAATCTTAATTATTTAAATTTCTCTACTCTATTTCCCTACCTCCAATAACTACTCCATACGCTCCTTACCATTAAAGTCAAAGTGTATGTAACTCTGTTTTCTCTCTGTTAATCTTTAATCCTTCATTCTCTAATCTAACTTCTTTATCTTCTTCTATCTTCTTTATCACTCCTTCCTTATAAATTTAGTTTTAGTTATAGACGATATCATCCGCTAATAGCATGCACCATGATTCTTTCTTGATTATACCCTCTAACAGTTCATTTATCACTAAGATAAAAAGATATTTACTTAAAACTGAACCTTGATGGACACCTAATTATATCCCTAAAGTTTTCTTTATCTCTATACTTTGTGTTAAGACTGATTATAACCTCTTTGGTTAGGCATGCGATCTACAGCAGTTGGCGTTAAAATTTTAATGCTAGTCTATGGAAAATCCCTTTCAAAAAATTAAATTAAAGTTAAATTCTATGACTAAAAATTCGTAGAAAATTAAAGAATTCTATTTTCAAAATTCTGAATCGCACGTTAATAGGAGAATTAAATAGAAATCTAAAGCAAAAAACTGTAATGTTTGGTTCTAACTACTTCCGTTTTCGAGAAGTTTTTGAAAAGGATTTTCCCATAGAAAAAGCATTAAATTTTTAACGCCATCTACTAGAGACCGCGTACCAACCAAAGATGTTATCATCTTTGGTTGGTACGCGCTCAGCCGTAACTCGAGACTCCAACCTCTTATACATATCTTTTACTACTTTTTCCTATTCCCTTCCTCCTAAGTACCTTCCATATACGATGCTGGATTACTCACTAGGCACGTGAGGCACGTGTCTGGATCAGGTCTCGAGGGCTCCGAAATTGGAAACAAAAAACAAAGCAGTTTCACCGTTGCAATAATATATCAATTTATAAATAATTCTACAGCTACAATTAGATGTTATTATTATACTTTATTGTGTCGTAAAATTATGTAGTGGGGTCCCGAATCGTCTTTGCCTAGGGACTCCGGAAAGTGTTAATCCGTCACTAGCCATATAAGACTTCTAGATGATAAGATGTGAATATGATAAGAGTATTCATTTGTCTATAAGGTTTTATTTGGAAGATTACATTGTTTTCTTTAGAAGAATAGGAACATTACACAAATATTAACAGAATTTTAAATGGAAGTGTGACATGTGTATAAATTTGATAATTTTATATGTAAGCTTTTTCTAAATCTGTAAATATTATGTTTAAGTCCCTCTTAGCATGTCTACGTTTTTTTTCAGTTGTCAGAGTACAAAAATTGGTATCATAGCTGATCTATCATGCATAAATCCAAACTGATTCCTAATTATACTAGTTCTATTTCTAACCTATGCTCCTTTCCTATAACTTCATTGTATGACTCATTAATTTTGCTCTTATGTAACTTCCATAGCCCATTACACATCCTTCTCCGTTATATAATGCTCTTTCTTCATTCTTCTGACATCGGATCCCGTATTGCTAGCCTATTAAATAATTGAACTAACCATTTTATTCCTAGTTCACCTAAAATTTTACACATGTTAACGGGGATCCGATCTGATCCTATAGCTTTCTTACTGTTATTGTTTCTTAAAGCTTCATAAACTACACTATTTGTTATAACTTATTATATTTTCAATCGTAGTTTTTCTAACTTTTATATTTCAGCTCCTTTTCAACCTGCATCTTCACTTAGCTTACCAATGTATTTCATCCACTTGCTCTTTACAGCTCTTCCTTTCATTAATATCTTATCCTTTCAGTAAACCTATCTTTTCTATATCTCTACCTTTTCTTTTCGTAAACTTTGCTATTTTATATGTCCTTTGCCCTCTCCTTACCATCTAACTCATAACTCTCATTTAATTTACTATATCTTTCACTACTAGCTACTTTCTTCCTTGCCTGCCTTTTTGTTATTTTGTATTCTAATTTACTGCTCGAGTCTCTGTTCAGTTCAAATTTTCTAAAGGCGTGTTTTTCTTTCTTATTGTCTCTCGAATTTTGTTTCCTTACTTATTCTTTTTCCCCATTTTGTGATACCCAAAATAGTTTTTGCATATTCCTAACCTTTGAAGCAACCGTATTCCACACTATTCCTGGTTTTCCAACCAAGTCTCTTCCCTCAATTCTTTCCTTAACACCTTCACATTTCTCTTTCAATCTCCATTACCTAATTGCTTTTTTGGTATACTTTTTTACTGGACATTAACCCTTTTAAGTCTAACAGAACTAATATAAGTCGACTTCTCTCTTCAACTATCTCACTTAGAATAACTTTACAGTTCATAGTTCCTGCACATGCGTAAGTATTTTCTGCTTACCAAAAATAAATCGATCAATGCTTTGCCCACACTACTTTTACGTTACCTAGTTTTTCCCCCTCTCTCTTTTTGTTTTATTAGAAAATAAGTATTTGCAAATTGCTAATTTGTAAATTGTTTGCTAAAGCTGAATTTAATACTATTTTTTCCCTCTCCACTCGTATCTCCAAAACTTACTCCTCTATGAATGTTTTCATTATTATATTTTGAGACACCATGAAGTGTTAACACTAAACACTGGACTTTTTTACATCCACTGTATTTTCTTATGTAATAATGTAACATAATTTAAAGAAGGACACAGAGAAGAATGTTTTCATATTCTACTCCATCCCTACCTATATGTGCATTAAAAACTCATACAGCTATCCTTTCATTTCTATCTATGCTATTAATGACCTTGTCAAATTTATCTCTAAATTCTTTTTTGCTTCTTATATCTAAATCAACCTGAGGTGGGTAGACACTTATAATACTGAATTACATGAATTATCCTATCATTATCCTTATTTATTGAGACTACATTATCTCTAAATTTCCTGTCTAATACAGCATTACTATTCCTTTCTTTATATATTATATATATATGCATATATTATTTTATATCCTTCTATGTCCCTTGATTTATTGGCGTTTTGTCTACTGTAGTATTCTATATACATGTTATATTAACTCTCGTATTTTTCGTTATCCGAACTAATTCCCCGCATTTTGTACTTAACGTTCTTACATTTAAAGTAGCTAATCTAACTTTCTCCCAACGATACAATTTCCTGATACGAGCTTGAATTTTTAACTTTTGCATGCTCATGGTTGTCCTAGAAACGCACATGAGATTTTCTGTCGCTCGCATAGAAAATCGCATGTGCATTCCTAAGCTTACAGAGTAGCTCCGTATTTTACTGAATGTGTTTTAGAATATAGAAATATTTTTCTATAAAATATATTCAAATTTTAAGACGTTAAGAAACGTGAATACGTTTATTTCGTCAATTCATGATTTTATAAACGAATATAGGTCTACTGTTTAATCCAAACTTTGGAATCAATTTCGAAATTTTTTATTTATTTTCTAAATTATAAGTAATATATTACTTATAATTTATAAAATAGTATAATCTAATAACATATAATAATGGCTCTATTGTAAATTTGATATTTTCTTACAAATAAGGAACAGGAATATTTTTTCTTCTGTTTTCCTCTGAGTTAACTCCAACTTAATTTTCAATAGAAATAGGATAAAACATGAATCTGAATTTAATTTTAGCGTGAACATTTTTGTTAGTTTAACTAATTTAATTCATTAGTTCGAGACAATGAAGAATCACAATATTGATGATTTTTTTTCTTTTAACCGGGTAAAAAAAAATAAAAATCTGTTTAAAATCTATAAAGTGATATCTCTATCACAACATTTTCTTTATTTCCCAAATATACAGGAACCAGAAAAATTTTAAATTGAATCTATTTTGTTACATACAATTGATATAATATTTCAGGGGTGGCCAACACGTAGACCGCGGTCGACCGGTCGACCGCAAAGGTTTTGAAAGTAGCCCGCAAAGCTAAAGTTGAACAATTTGCTTTCACTTAAACTAATGTTTAAAAATCTTAATTCGATAATTTATTCTTACAATAATAGACTATTTGTGCAATGTGTTTTATTTTATTATGTTACCTCCTAAGCCATGGAGGGCTTAGTCTGTTTTCTTCCCAAAGGGGCTGTTCATACGCGTTTTGTGTGTTGAGCACCAAGGCAAGTTAGCCGTTATGGGGCTTCTAATGCCTCAAGTTGTAGAGGCAGTCATTCTGTACACAAATATATGTTTGTAATTTGTATTCATTGATGCTATACAATTGGCTCTCGAGTGGCACATTGTAGTCTCATATTTCACACTTTCCTGCCATTCTTTTCTTTTCTTCATTCTTCTAACTTCTATAACTCTTCATATTTCTCTTTCCAATTACCAAAGGATTAGAAGGCCTCCACCTATTGGTGGAGGCCTTCTAATCCTTTGGTAAATGTAAATGTAAATGTCTGTGCAACGTAACCATACTGTTTGTATTTATCCCGATGAACAATGCAAATGAATGTTAACCTTTAAATTAATTGTAGTCGCAACGCATGTGCATATAAATGGCAATCGCCAAATTTTGAAAAACTTGCTGCACTTATGCAATGTCAGATTTCGTCCAATTAAACATTTTTATTTATTTGCTTATTCACAGTGTATTTATTTTAAGTTAATAAGTATTTCATCTCAAAAAATAAAAAAATTATAATTAACATTTTCTTTATTTGCTAAAATTTTTTTCTGTAATTATTTCTTTACATTGTAATTTTTTTAATTTAATAAATATTATTGCGCTTCATAAAATAAAAAAATATAATTATTTGTCTTCTTTATTTGCCATAATATTTTTTAGTTGAAATTCTTGTTAATTATTTATTGAAATATATATGAAAAATTTGAAAAATCCTAAAATTGTTTGCCCATATTCATAGTCGCCCGCAGACTATATTTTACCGAAAAAGTTGCTCCTAAGGGATAAAAGTTTGGCCAAACCTGTAATATTTTATATAGCTTATTTTAATTATCTTTAAATAAGATCTGCTTGCTGTATTTCAAAATTTATGCTAACATAAAAACAGAACGGTCAGTAAAGAAAAACTATTGGCCTACTCAAAGATTCAAAAGCTGTATAAAAGCTTATTTTTTTAAATAATCAAATTATTATTTTGAAAAGGTAGGGTTTATAATAGTTTATCTAGTAAGGATTACAACAAGAAAAAATTCTTAGAGAATGGATATATAAACAAAAAAACAAAACAATAGATATAGCAAATATTTCACTGTCACATAAAACTATGTATAAATAAAAGCTAACAAACGATGAACAGTTTTAACGTAGTAACTTATACAATCTCATACTAAAAATGTAATTTAACTGCTGCCAAAATAAATAAATAAATGGAAATATGAATTACTTGGCGGAACATTTTAAGGAAACACATTCAGTAATAAACAAAAAGAATGAAACTTTGATGTAATCGATTGTGAAGTTAGCGTAACTTGTTATATAACCCGTAATTACCTAAAACTATTGAATTGTTAATTTTTTTAATATTTTTAAAAGAATTTTTTTATATCATATTATATTCTGGCTTTCTTTTCAAATCAAGCTATTATTATCGAGCAATAATACTATTTATTAACGATCTTAAACACATTCTATTTATTCGATTATTCCCGTTCTAAATAATACAGTATTTACTGCTGGAATCTTTTCAAATTAATATTTCAATAATCTACTCGACATTTTTATTGATAATGAATTTATTACAATATTTATGTTTACTATTTCACTTTTCAGAATTTTTCCTGTATTATATAATAGTAAAATTAATTTTACCGATAAAAGATATCGTTAGAACATAGTAATACTGAACAGTACATTAATAGAATATAAATTATAGTATTAAAAAAAAAATGATATTTTTTGGGGAAAGTTTCATAAATAGACAATTTCAACTGGAATTTTCTTTATTACAGAAAATTCTACAAAGTCATTCAGAACAATTGTAAAATATATTTATTTAATTTTAAAATGGCTTAGTCATTACAACTAATAAGGTGTGTTTATTTAATATTCATGGTTTGTTAAAATATTAGGATTAAAGAAAATTATTCTTTTACAAAAATATTTAAGCTTACAACGCTAATTTTAACGTATTCCATGTCGTCTACTTGTTTAGAATGATAGTTACAACATATATAAATAACTTTTATTGGTATAAACTAAAACCTTATAGGGATTTCTATATAAGTTTGAATTACATCTCAGCAATTATTATGATTTTTAAAGTTTTTTTTTCATACATTCTTATGAGGAAATAAACGCATAAAGGAAAGTTAAAGAGTAAGAAAGTAATTATTTGTTAATCTATTGAATTAAAAAATAAATAAATAAATAAATGTAATTGTAAATGTAGTTTTTCCTTGTAGTAGAGTATTTTAAAATAACTCGCACACAAATCTTTTTAGAAGTAATATTTTAAATCTACATCAAAACAAATTCCTCTTGTGATAAAACATTTTAATAGAGGATATTTAGAAAATTGGGGTACATAATCCAGGATTTCCTGGCCTAAATCAAATCTATTTAAAATATTTCTATTAGTTATGTTAAAGTTCTAGCTTAGATTAACAAGTTTAAAGGGTAACTAGCTTCTCATGTATCAGTTTAGTAATTAATTGAGGAAGTTATCTCATTATACAATATTTAGAGCGAACATAGTATAGGAAATATTATGCAATGGAAATGAAATTTCTAGTATAAAAATTTAATAATAACAATCATACATTACAGGTAATTATACCTTTTCTGATAATAAAAAAATAAGTTTAAAAAAAGATAAAAACAGACATAAGACTACATTTAGATAAATAAAATTAAGATAATGTTGTTATTTTATCACACAGTCCAGGATAAACTCAGTCCAAAGATTATTTAAAATACATAAAAATATTTAATAAAATTTATTTTAAATTTAAATGTCAACTAAATTAAGCGATTTTTTCCTCTTTTCTATATCTTTTGTTCCCTTTCAGAAATGCAATTAATTTAAAAAAAAAATATCAGCAGTAAACAATAATAAAGGAAAACGAGCAGAGACCAAAGGTGATTCATATGTCATACTTAAAGAAAAATGCAATTGTTCCTTAAAAGATACAAAAGTCATACGCTGTCCTTGTGTCTGCTAAACGGTAAGCATATTTCTTAACTTAAAAATATAAATATTTCTAAATAACACGTTAATAAAACAGATAATTAAAAATTAGTTTTCCAAATAATACAAAATATCTTCTTACTTACCTTCCACAATTTCCTTAACTGATTACCAAGATTATAAGAATCTAATGACAGACTCCTTAGTTGTTGATAATTGTCGGAATGAGTTGACATTGCGGTTTTCTTAATAATGTTATTATATTATGTAACTAATTTTTTGTCCTTTACCCGAGTTCTGCTTCCAATATTCATAACTGAGCGCACTTCTAACATACTTTATATACTCCGCAGTTGTTTTATCATATACAATTTTGATTATCTCCAATTGGTTGGGGATTGTGACGTCATCATTGAAGTAAATTAACATTTGAAGAAGTAGTTACTGAACACGTTCTTTTGTATATAATGCCACGCTATTCTTTCTTTTGAAATGTTTAATTTTGTTTAGTCTTTTTTATTTTCATTATACAGTACAAACGCCAGTTTAATAAGTAGAAGGAATATTAGAATGAGTTTTGTCGTTCTTATACATATGCAGTTAACATATATATGTATTATAAATTAATAAAAATAACTATATTTGAACCAATTTTTTGAAAATAAAATATGTAACCATCTATTAAAGAAGAAAAATTTTAAGTTTTTTTTTTTAAAGTTTAGTTAAACATTGTGTAAAAGTATTTTTCTTTTAGTAATAATCTATTAAATTTTCTATTGTATGTGATTAAAATGAATTTTTAAAAGTTTTGGTGCTCGTTTTTAAACTTTTAAGTACTCCAAATTTAGTTAATAGTTACGTTCTCCTATGACGTAAATGTACAGCATATATCAATGTACCCATTAGCAACAACGAAACAAAGCTGTTATCTTAAAATAACTACTTAAAACGTTAATCTCAAGTAGGTGACAATGACACTAATACTAAGTACGTAACCTCGTGTAGAAAATTAAAATTTAATTTATTAAATAAACAGGCTTAGTATTTAAAATCATTATTGATTATTAGACATTTTCACGTAGTAAATACTGTGGGGATAAATAATCATAAATTTAAATTTACCAAATGAAATAGTACCTACCTTCAGCCTTAAATCTGATGTCATGGAGTGAGATCTGCCACGAAACATTTCGATAACTTTGGAAACTGGCCCGGAAGTCTTACTTTCAGAACCGGAACGTGGTCTTTTAAAATCTCCAGCTTGTGCAAATGGATCTAAATGATTATTAGAAGCTGGAAGCGTTTGAGTACTATTCTTGGGAGAACTATTTCCTAATGAGTTCTTTAATGTAGCAATAAATGTGGGACGTTTACTCTTACTATCGGATTTTGAACGAGGACGGAAAGCATCTAATAACGCTGCTCTTCTAGAGGGGCTAATTCCCGTTAATACGTCATCACCAGACTGTCTTCTCATTCTATTTGTCAGTGCATCCCTTAGAGGAAGAGGTGCGAGACGATAGGTACCACCTGAAAGGGATCGAGTTCTGTTCTTAGAGGATGGTGGACCCAGATAGCAGTCGTTGTCCGCTGCCATTTTATCCACGTCTTCGGTGATGATTTTTGGTATCACTAACGATGGATCCTGAAAATTAATAAATGACATGGATTAATACAGATGTATATGTTACTTAAACGTAAGGATGTTGAGTCGACCGATAGGTAAACAGATAGCTGATAGTAAATACTACACGCACGTGCATCATTAAATACAATGTTATAAATATTAAACCTTCGTCTGAATGACTTTTAAGCGGACAAACTCATCACTCAAAGCAAAAATAACAAGAAAAAACCAAAAAGCAAAGAAGAAAAACTATTTAAAAGACGGCAGAAGTATATAAAATAAAACCTCCTTGTTTAATAAATAAACATTTGGATATTCGTGGCATTATATTTTATAATTTGTTTATATTTTTGGATTATTTCCAAAGTTCAAAATAAAGATTACTAAAGTCAATGTTAGGTTTCATCTTCAAGATATAGCATAGATATCTATTCTAGTCTTTTTCGCGTGGCCAAGCACAACACCGGAAATCTCTAAATCTGATTGTCTTTGTAAACATCTACAGCTTGTTAAGTCACTATGCCAAATCAGCCAGTTGAGTAACACAGGGAGTACACACCTGTACAGCTTGATACAAAATATATACAAGTTTGACATTTGAAAAATTACGATTCTTAAAGATTTCATAATATTGACCTTTAAATATTTTTATACAAGTACAGTACATATTACATATAATATATATATATATAATTAAAACAGTTAGCAGTGAATACAAATACATTTTGTATTGTTTGAACGTTAGCAATCTCCTTAGAAAGATTAACAGTTAATCCTGTTTGCTCACGGAGTTATCGAAGAAAAATTCTTCTGCGCCACAAGAATTCGCTATTAATTTATTTAATGTTTAATTTTTAACAATGTTTCACATTGTAATGACTTTATAAAGTGGTATTAATAAAAAACGTATTTTTAAGTTGTGTTAAGTGTAATAAAATCGCAATTAATGAAAGAATTGCAACTGATAAACATTAGCGTAATTCACATAACACGAGAAAATGTTTAATACGTACTTTAAAAACAAATTGCACCCTAAACTACCCTCACAAAATATACACACTCGAGAGAATAAGAAAACAAAATCTTGCATTCTTCTAGAGAGCAAGTTTTTTATTTTATTTTTTATTTTTGAGAGAAAATAACAGTCAATTTTTGAGGCGTCTACTAGTCCGACTTGATAATCGATTAGTTATCCAAATATGCCATGTGACGAAAATGTAGATATACGTTAGAATACCGCATCTGTAAAGGATGCAATCGCAAAAAACTTGTTTCCGGTCGTTTTTATTGAATGTTACATCTATGGGAAGTGAATTATGGAAAGAGTTACATACCTTGTTGGTCGCCATGTGGAGATCGGCTGAGGATGTGTTGCGCTACCACAGCCGATCTCTTCTACAATTCGACTGACGTCGACCCTTCTGGCGCTGACGTCGCTTGGACCGGAATTAAGAGGCTATATCTGTCACTAGACACAAATAGAGACTAAGGACAGATCCAGAAAACAGTTTTAAACAGTGTATCTAATGCTCGTGAATTTTTTATTAATTTATACGCACTTTTATCTTGTTTTTGCTGAATATTTTAATTTTTATTGGAATTTTTCCTACATTCGTAGAATGCATAAACGATATTTAGTTTCCCTGCAATGTTACTCTCATTTTTAAACTCGAGAAAAATATCACGTGTTCCATAACTTGCGAGACTATTGGAGAAACTGTGTCGAAACGATAAGAAATAACCAATAGCAGTTAGTGCAGTTGAATCACGTGACAGATAGCGACCAATAAAAAGCAATTGTAATATTTGAAAACATTTGAAAATCCTTTTTAATAAGCAATCGGTCCATATTTTCCACTTCTATTTGCAAAATACAAATGAAAATAGACAAAATTCATTGCCTTTATTTTTCAGTTTTCTCCTTCGATGAAAAATAATTAGGTTTCGTCTCCATTATCGGACGAATTTAGAAAAATTTAAATATCAGTAGAACAATAACAAAGATTTTTAGATCCAAATAAACCTATATGAAATTAAATCTATTCTAAATAGCCATAATATATTTTTTTAGAAACAGGAAGAGTTTGCCAAATCAGCGAACAGGTTAAAAAGTTATATTTACGAATACTTACGACACATATACACGAAATGCGAAAACGAAATGACATTTTAGACGATGGCATGTTTCTGCAGAGGTAGTACTTGGCTCCAGTGACTTGTATAGAACAACAACCTTATTAAATGATTGGGTCAAAGGAGAAGAATTACAATTCATTTTCCATTTCTAAGTAACGTGTACACATCAGTTAACAAGAGCTGTGAGCAAAACTTCAATTGCGCAAATCCTAATTATAATTTTACCATTGATGAAATTATGTAATAGCAACTTTTACGGCTTAAAATGTTTAGGCACGAAGAATTTACAAGAGATAAATTATCAGTGAACAAAATTACAGTTGGTTTCAATGTTTTATCTCTCCTAGAATGAGAATTTTTCTACCCTAAAAATTAGTTCATAAAATGGATTAAGCCTTACATAGAGAATAATAATAGTTATTTATTATTATTTTTTTTTTAATTGTAAAATTTGCTGAGATTCGCAATTCAGGTTTAATTCTAAAATAAATTATTTTTATTTGTTTCAATGCGGAACAAAACGAATAATAGCGCAGTTCCGTAACTGTTACGGCAAGAAAACAGAGTTACTGTCGCGTGTTCTTATATAGAATACCGGGTTAATAAGCCATTCTTTCACAAACATATTTTATTATTCTACAATTATTAAAGCTTAAAATTATATTTTTCGCTAATTAAGCTGCAAATAATATGATTTAATGATTAGCTAAAACTTACCTTAACTTTGATAAGAAACGTGCTCTTTTACTCATTAATATTTTTTAATTTTATTTTCTTGCGAAAGTTACTTATTATAATTACTGTAAATTAAATATTGTTAATTTATCACTAATTTACAATATTTGTTTGGATTAATCGTGACTCAACGAAAAGATGACGTAACCTATTCGGCTTCAGTGATTTATTTAATTAATTGATTATTCATTAAGTAGAATTTTTTTTCTTATAAACTTATTTTATGTGAACTATAGAAGTCGCAAAAATTGTTAAATAAATTTTTTAAAAATATTTTCTTAATTTGACAAAAGATGGCGCCAATGAATTTTTTAAAAATCGATTCGTGTGTCAGTAACCGTATTTTTCGACTATAAACGCGTTACTCCGATGTTTTATGAGAAAATAATCTCAAAATATTTCGTGGTGGTGGTTGCTATGACGACGTCACTCTCACCGAATTGGACTGTATGTCACGTGATTACCATTATTCAACTCCCGATTGAACTGGAGCGACTTTAAAAAAGCGTCACATTACGCGATACCATTCATGCAGTAGAAAAATACAGCTGGAGTGTCTGCAAATGTATAGGAGACATCTGTAAGTTAAACGTGATCCATTTTACCACTCGGGATGAAATTCATGTGAAGAGGGTCATCGATTTCTGGTATAGAAGCCGTGATGAAACGCAAGTCGCGCGATTTCCGCGAACGTACGCGCTATTATCGCTAAGATATTTTGCACGTGACTTTTTCTTTATACACGCGTGACGTCGTTGATGATTTAAAGTCAAATCGAAGAATAAATTGACTTTATTATTCACTTTTTTTTTTCGTTCGATTAATCAATCAGTAAAGTATTTTCACGCGATCGATATGGCATTTCTATAAATAACGAAGTTTTCCTCTAAATAAGGAAACGATTGACGGTCTCGTTTGGCATCTCGGCTTTTTTTTCCTGCTGTTTTCTTGGCATAGATTCGTGAAATTTTCGAATGGCATTTCACTTATTTGTCAATGATTATATTTTATTATTACCTTTTTTTCCAACTCACATTCTGTAAACTGCGGGGTCATGAACTTCGTTCACGTGAACGACGCGTTATCGTGAGCCAATGACGATCGCTTTTAGTGAAATAATCAAACGATGAATAATACAAATCTCGATAACAGCTGTTCGTTTACTCGTTAGCATCTGCCAAGCTGCCAATTAAAATGCGGTATACTTTATAGCTTTCTGTCACATGATGGGAACAGCTGAATGTTTTCTCGTTCTCGCCTTTTGGTAAACATCCACTTGAAAGTGCTCGACTACGCTTGTAACTTCAAACAGCAACTTGTTTAATCAGGGAATGAGATGCAGATCACGTTAATACGCTTTTACGGGTTAAAATTTCAAATCTAAATCACGTAACTGCGATTTAATGATTTTCGATCTTAATAGGTATCAGAGTTACGTGTTTCCGAGTATTGTTTTCCATCGAGATATTGAGAGTCGTGCAAATATTACGCTTAAAGTAGAACGTAAGGATCTCGAAGAATAGTCATAACTCGTGTGATTTGCGAGGAAGCATAAATAGGTCAGAATATAAAATGGAAAATAATTAACAGAACGGGTTTAGTTGTCCTTTGAAGGTGAACCTCTTGCGTAACTCGTAACTCCATGTGCGGGAATTCAATCCGTTTTTCTATTGAGTAAGAATTCGCGCGGGTTATGCAGTCAATAGAACTGAGATCTGTTAGCATAAATAGAACTGAGAAGCGAGCCATTCCTTAGAGAAAGGTTTTAGACGACGCTATGAAAAAAAATTAATCATTTCGTCTGACAGCAATTTATTCTTGTAGCGATATATTTTTATAACAAAATAAGAGCGCTATATCAAGCTGGAATGTCATTATAATATCGAATGACAAACCGATCCTACTTATTAGTTTTATATTAATATAGTTCCTATCAAATTTTATTTTTCTATTTACTTTTTAAATATTAAAACACGTTATGAGCTACATAATGTAGTTTATATAATGGTATTAAAGTAATAAATATATTCATGGCAATATTCGTACATCTACCGCTGTAAACCTGTTTCTTATTCGTGCTTCCATTTTAAAGTTGTAACAATCTATTTTTCTCTTCTTCTTATCCTACGGCAGTACATTTTGCGCCATTCTACAATGCAGATCGACATAAATTGCCTCTAGTTGTTTAATAAAAAGTGTTTACGTGTCTTGAAGGACTTGAAATTATTATTCATTTATTCGTGCAGCGATAAACATGCTTACAAGAGTTATCTCCTGTAAGATAATAGTTTTTAGAGAATTTCGATTTATTCTATTATTTGCATTAAAATATTAAACGAATTCTAAATCCTTTGATGATTCTCTTCTTACTTAATTTTGTCGTTTCGGTGGTAGAGTTAATATTAAATAAACATATTACGCACAAAGATATGCTGTAAAAGCTAGAAACTTAATTGTTTTTATTCTGAAATAAATCCATCTTTTAAATATTTGATATTGAAATAGTAATTGAGATTTACGACTGTTGTTTAAAATAAATATCGACAAAACATTTAAGCAATGTTAATTAAAAAACATGATCTAACAAGAATTTGCATTTTGATTGTGCTGACGTCATATTTTCCGCCCTATAATTACAGTTAATTTTATGAAATATATGAAATTTCTTTGAAATAATGGTAATATCTACTCATGATTGAAAAACTATTATTACAAGAATATTTAATGGATAATTTATTCAATATGAAATTTATATTTATCAATTTACTCGTAGAAGCACTCGTAACACACATTTTCCAAAATTGTAGAATACCGAGCGCTTAAATCGATATCTTATTCCAATAAACTTAGATTTAATGTTATTACAGTATCATAACAGAAAATTTTCATAGTTCGATCAATTTCGTTATCTTAAAAGGAGACCCTTAAGCGCAGTTTTATGAATTCTACAAGTTCCTTCATTATGACAACATTATTATTGTCATAAACAATTTTATATTTCAGTTTTATATGGTCTATTTGCAATATTCTCGTAGAATATAAAGTTGAATAACATATGAAACACAAAGAAATACATCAAGAGAACATATATTATCATACGAAAGTGTATAGAACAAGTAAAAATATGTAAATAACACTTAAATTGTAATAGTACGAAATACAACGACTTCGCACTACATGCAAAATATACGAAACATAATATTATGTGCAGAAAACTTTTGATATACAAAGAATACGAATATATGTACAAAGTACAAAGAATACATAGCATAGGACACGTGGAAAACGTTTTCACGTAGAACTTCGGAATCAATAGACTACGATCGTATGTCAAAGATGTAATGTTTTTTCGTGATATATAGGCTACAGAAAATAAAATAGTTTTGTATTATTCGAAAAGTTTTTAATAATTATTTTAACTGTAATTTTACCTTTACTTTTAAGTAGCCAGTTTGTTTATTAGTTGAAAAAAATAATAATAACAACAACAGTTATATGAAAGGGAGTATGCAGAGGCTGTATTCACCACCCTCCAAACACAATAAAACAAAACAAGAAATTAAAAAGTTAAAAACAAAAGTGTTTTATCGATTACGGTTCTAGATTTCTCTATAAAAATTTAAATAATACCAATAAGAATAAATATAAACGGATTAAATTAAAAATTTCCACATTTCACTATTTATTTTTTTTTAAATAATTATTATGACATCACACTATATAAAAACCTAAAAATTGTGTTCAAAACGCTAGAATTTCTCTCGATTTAAAAAAATTCGACTAATGTTGCATTAAAGTAGAACAACTTGAGAGGCATAAGGCTATAATTACAACATATAGGCCTATTTTTTTAAAAAAATTAAAGTTCAGACACAAAATATTGGCAATTATTGATTTTTAAAATAAAATTGGCTAAAAAATATTAACCGAAGTAACTTTTAAAAAATTTTGTTATAACCGAAGTTATAGTCGAGGTTAAAGTTTTAACACGCTACAACATATAAAACATAGTGACTACGCAAAACACGCCTAACATATGTTGTTTACAGATGTAGCGAAATGTTCTTTTCACGCGCGATAGGAAAAAAATATATATATAAAAAAAGGTGCTCCCGCGCGCATTTTATCATTTCCGTTTAGCTACTTCCGACACCAATTTTCGACGCTCTCTCATTGGCTGCATTCCGTCGCTATTGGCAACCGTAGAAGAGAAACACTAGTCACGTGATTCGGAAATTGCTGAAGACCCGGTAAACTGTTTGTTTTTGTGTTTTTCGAGGTTTCTAACTTACTTTCTGTACTCAAACTCTGAACGAAAAGTCCGTTTCGGAGTTATTATATTATTTTAAATAGCGAAAAAGAATTAGGAATCAGAATATCGATCCGTTGCTACTAGCTAAGAACAGTTTTCCTTATCAAGAGCGATAAATCGTGTGCCATTACTGATTGGTCAGCTTCTAGTTTTCATGGTCATTAACATTCATGATTTAATTATAATTAAGATACCGTCACATATATTTTAATATTTTGAAACTTAAGATTGACGAAATCGGTTTATTTATTTCGTAGGATATTTAAGAGAATGTAATTCTAGAATTATACAATGTTAAAGAGATATATTTCAAAATTATAAGACGAATTTGCATTCCGCGGATTCCTGTTACAATAAACTGAATTAAATATGTACAGATGTGATTTACCCCAAACACATCTTAGATCTGTATTTTTATTTTCAGGCTTAATTCGATTTTCTGCGTATCAAAAAATTCGATATCTCGTTGTCGTGCCAATCGGAATCACTACTGAAATGCGCAATTGCATTTCAAACTAAACTTTTCCCGTCTACATTCTTTGTTATACATAATTAAAAATTTTCTACTAGTATTTTAGATCTTAAAGCCGATACAACATACTTTACCGAAGTCGTGGAGTACGTCAAGTACGAGAAACAAACCTGATCCTTGGGGCATTGCGTCACGTGACTTCTTTATAGACACATTATCCATAAATGATTTTTATATATTCTCGTTAAACTAGTTAGATCGACAGTTGTGCAATCAGTTTACAGGAAAAGATGTCCTATTTCGAAATAATTTTGACATATTTTTAAGCCCTGAGAAAATCTTGGGTCAATTAACCTACCTTAAAGATGTTCGCTACACGCTATGCTGTTTTGTGATGCTCTTCCGAAGTAATTGTAATGTATTTAATATTTAGAACATTCTCGTACTTCGTGCACTTTCAACACGTAAGCGCCTTTAAGTTGATTCCGTTTCTTAACACGAAAATATTTCTAGAAGCACATGGTATATAATATAATGCGATTCGTTCCGCCATTACTTGGTCTAATCAGTATTGGTATTCTAATTGCATTATGCGTGCAGTGATTTATATAACCCTATCGATCTAAATATGATTTCAGTATTGTAAAAATATATGCTGTCGAAATAATATAAGACTTATACACAGTATTATAAATACCCATCCACTAAGTGTAGAGAGAGAGAGAGCCACATAGCTCTCAATACGTTATTACGGAACGTCCCGTAAGATTACACCCATAAATCACGTGATTCAAACATACCTCTTAACCGACTACTTCCGATTATCCATAAGTTTCACGCTCCAGTTAAATCACAGAAATAAGATATTTTGCCGCGGTCCACAGCACACAAACACAAGCACACGTGTGCAAACGATCCGACGTACGGCTTATGTGCTAACATATACGCAAGCGCACGCACACACACGGCGTCTACAGCGTTAGAGAGGAAACATATGATTGGCGGAGATTGTCCATCACGTGACAAGAGAAGCAGTGTGCACGGTCGATAACCGTTGGATCGAAGCGGTCCAGTCGGTTTTTTCCTCTTATCCCGTTTATTTTTTCTTTTACAGATGGCGAACGTCGCCTTCTGAAAACACGTGATCGCGCTCCGGTTGTTTAGATCTTCGTCATTTGTGGTTTCAGATATCACACGCGACCAGGTATTTTTACCCCAATAGGGGTTATCAACTTTCTAAGGGGAGGATAACATCGATAATCCTATATTTCGGTTAGTGCGCGTGACGGATTGTCTGGACAGAACTTTACGTCACGCGGCCTCTAGAAACAAATAGATCACATAACTAACGGTATAGGATTGCGTCGAATGTGGAAGTAAAATATCCAGGATAACACGCGAGAGAGTGGCGTTTATGCGCCAATCACGTGATTATTTCAGGTACAATTATTTTTTTTTTCTTTCCTGCAGACACCTTCGCAGCTTTAGATTTCCGTTCTATCATTGCGGTTATCTAACGGATGAGAAAAGCACGAAGGGCAGGTGAGATTAGATAAACACTAGCTGATAGAATATGAAAAAAAACAAAAAAAAAATCTTTCGAAAACGAAATTATTTTATATAATTTGCGCACTTTCGTTTAACTCTAATGTTTTTTGCGTGGAGAATGAAATTTTCATGTTTTTATAAAATGTTGAGATTCCAGCTGGCAGCTTATAATAAAAAGAAATAAAAATTCAATATAAGTTTCATACACAATTTGAATTATTAATTATCTAGACTATACGGTAAGACAGTAAATGCTATTTAAAAACTCAAAAAAATTCAAATATAGAGGACACGTCAATAATTGCCAATTAAACGAGGATTCAAAGAGATTGAACCAATCCTAAATAAAAATTCTGAATCGTCTTTCGTCCAATTAAAAACCTGTAAATATTTAATCAATTAGCACTATAAAGAACGAAGTAATAGTGAAAAATTATAATAATTCGCTCGTTAATTTGATACGTTACGGTACAGTCAAGCCGAGGTTTGATAATGTATTTTAAAAAAGTTCACCTCGTTGATGAGAAAGAAAACAATGGATATAACTTTAAAGTAAGTTAAGTATATTTCTTTACACCAGATGGCACAACTAAAGTCAATGCACCTTTGCGTTAAAAATAGTGTTTGACATAACGCTATCGCGTCAATCAATTTCGAATTTATTCTAATGTTTACTGTGTAACTTGTAGAAAATGTGCAATTATCGCATATTTTTAATCTTCCTGATATTCTGATAAAATTTTGAAAATTTAATATTTTTATAAATATTAAAAAGCAATTGATTTTGAAATTTGCTCTCCATTATTCGAAAATTCCAGCATAAAATTCAAGAAAGATATCTAATTATTTAATATAGAATAGAACATCCGCTGTAATTGTATACAAAACACGCTTTATTATTGTCAACATGTGGTGTGAGAATAACCGGCGCGGATGTCCTTGAATTAAGGCATTATAAACCGGCCAGATTTTCCCTATACATTTTTTTCATTTTTAAACGCTTAAAATTATATTTAAATTTCATATTTTATTAAAAGAAAAGATATTTTATTGTTTCTAAAACTGTGCATTCATTAAATTTAATAACCTAGCAATGCGATTTAACTTTGATGATTTTGCATGTATTGCAACATCGTAATATTGTCGATTTGATTAAAAATAATTGTATCCATTGTAAAATTTATCTATTGTAATCAAAGATAATGATAATAATTTAATTTGAAAATGTTTGAAAATGCATCACATAATTAATCGTTAGAATTTTAACCAATCGTCTTTGAGAAAATTGTATTCGAAAATTCTAGTGATTCTGCATATTTAATACCGTTTAAACGTTTGCATAATCCCGTAACCTAATCAAATACATTATATAATCACTCAGAAATGGTGAGAAAATTTCAAATTCACTGACCATTTCTAAATAATTAGCATTGACCATTCCCTGTCAAGCGTTATTACATAAAATTTAAACTCGTTGACCTAATTGCATAATTAATTTAATGAAAGAATTAATTTACATAAATTTTAATTTAATTAAATGTTATTTTTAACATTTAAAAATTTAAATTGGAGAGCCTTGCGAAATTTAAATCGAGCAAATGTACTGAACAGTACATAATGTGATTTTGGATACATTTTCTAATTAATCTAATCAAATTTTTTTACGTAAACTAAGTTTCAGCCAATGCCGACGAACTTCGTTTTTTAAAAATTCAAATGAACCAATTAAACTAGTTACGGTAATGAATACATTTTTAAAGAATATAAAACAAAGGAAAAACAAATTCATTTGTCCTCGAATTAAATATTTTCATAACAGACAATGGCATGATAAAATATATTAAATACCTCTAATATAAATATAACTTTGAAGAACACGACCGTTAAACAAGCATTTAAAATTTCAAATAAGGTGACGTTTACAGACTAACCCAATTGGAAAATTGGGGAGTGACGTTGTACTCCGCGAGAGCTTAAACGTGATTAGTGACGTTTCGGTTAATTCTACGTGATATAAATTGCTACAGACGGGGGAATAGCTGCGAGATATCGTTTAAATCGGATTCTGGTCAGCATCCACATTGATGCAATATAGGTCATTAATCCGTTAATCGATCGATCTCGTGTTTCGAGTTATCCAGCTGTAACTCCGCTGTTTACAAATCTCGTCGGTAGATGGAGCGTAGCTACGTGATTGCAATAGTTATAAATACCTGACAATGTCACGAATATAAGAAACAAATCGATTAAAATTATTGTATAGGCATATACTTTCTTCTCCGTTCCTAATATTAATAAACCGTTTAAAATAATAATCACTCGTAGCATTAAGCGTGCTTAGTTAAAACTCATTCACACACATCTTTATATAAATATTTTAAAATTTAAATATTTATTTCGGTTGTCCATCACGTTAAAAGTAAAATAAACGCCGAAATTAAATATTTACGAAAACCGATGACGTCACAGGGAGTTGGGGGATTTTACTATCGAATTGAAAATTTGATAAGAATATAATTTTAGAAAGTTTAAATAATTCAATTATGGTTATTTTTATAACAGAAATGTAACGATTTAATATTTCAGTAATTTAAAATTTAATTTTAAAATCTATTTCTTCTTCTTCCAGATGGCGACACGAGCACATATACACATAATAAATATTTTTTAATAGGAAATTTTTAAAAGTAATTATCGTTAAAAATAGTGTCAAAATTATATTTCTAATACAAAGAGATAAAAAGTAATAATATTTATTCGTTTAAAAACGCATAAAACTTCAATTTAATAAAGTTTTTAGTTATTTTTGGTTGCCATGTCGATTATCTTTTAACGCTTCTTTAGTTATTTTACTTCTTTATTTTTCTTTAAACATTTTTGTTTTGCGTCGAAAAATCGATAAATTGTCGGCATTTGAAGGTTAACAGTGACAGGCTCATTAACCGTTTCAAAATTTGGAACAAATAAACCAATCGCGTTCGGGTTTTTATTTTTGAATTTACTTACGTCAGAGAAAGGGGAAGTGCATTTAGTCCCTTTTCCGTCCACGAGAGGAAGATTTGTCGTTTTGTTGTTGTTATCATTTTCTTCGAGATTTAACAATGTTTCTTCCGTTTCTTCGGTAATTTGTGGAAACATTTTGAGTTCCTTCATACTTCGATCGACGAAATTACTGAAATAAATATAAACTGGTTGTAATAAAATCAATCAAACTTTATTTATATTTCGTCATAAAGACATTAATAACCATTATTAATTACATGTTTCTTTTAAATTACAGTAGAGCATCGATTATCCGACTTAATTGGGGACTGGGGTTGGTCGGATAACTGAAAGGTCGGATAACCGAAAAGTATGAAAAAAATACATTATTAGTATAGTGTATTAGGCTTGGTTTAAATACTAGCCTCCCTTTCATAATCGAGCCAGTGCTGCCAGCTAAAACATGCAAAAATTTAACAAAAATAATATTAAAGTAGCCAAGACATAACCAAATAGTGTAGCGCCACATCACTAGCGGACATTTGAATTTGCCGACTAAAACGCGGTCGGTTAACCGATAAGTCGGTTAATCGATGGTCGGATAATCGATGTTCTACTGTATCTTATTTTAATAATATAGACATTAAAAAATGCTTAAATCCAATCTGTTATAGATTAAATTACATTTTACATAAAATGTAAAGCATAATAGATTTTAAATGTTAAAATCTTAAATATTTACAAAATTATTTCTTCTTGAACCATCTACACTAGCATTTAGATCAAGTGATTTAAATTCACAAATGCTTAATATAACTTATTTAGTACTTAAATATTAAAAGTTTCCATTAAAAAGTAAAAATCGAGAGGTGTTTAAAAACAGCAAAAGAAGACTATTTATTATTATATTTACTTAAAATATTTTGCATTATGTATTGCCGACGGAAGTTCAAAAGATTAGCAAACAGAGATCGAATCGTTTTCTAGTGTTGAATATTGATTTATGTTAGTTACGAAAGGTAAAGAACGATATTATAATGGTAAGGATGTCACGTGATTACCGTTTAAATATAGACAAGCACTCCAATCACCGAGCATAATTGTTAAATTAAGCATGACTCGATTAGAGTGATGAAGAGCATAATACTGTTAAATTAACTCGGTGCAATACATTTTTAATGTGTTTAAAGATTTAATTCCCCAGATTATCTTTCAAATTTTCATTTTATTTATTTTGCAGATTGCTATTCTACTGTTACTATATTCGTTTTATATTTCGCTGCCTATCAATAGGTACTGAGAATACACGTCGGCTATAATATCACAACCATCTGTCAATTCTTATTTTCCCGTATCCATATATTCTTTCATTGTCATTCTAAACGTCTTTTATGGTTATATCTTCCGGAAAGCGGAGCAATGCACTTCTCAAATTCCTATTTCTAGTACAGATGACAAATTTTGGATGCTTTCTGAGATTTAGATACGACTAAATAAATTTATTTATGCGATTTATCAGAAAAAGAAATTCATTCTTCTCTATTACATTACGCGATTCTTAATCAATGCGGATAAATTAAGATTAAAGCTCAAGAAAAAACTATTGTATTTTTAAACTTGCCAGCTAAAACAATCTTCTGGGAAGTTTGTAAATATAGTTATGTGGCAATTACGACCTGAATTTAATCCTAAATGACATCCGATTTTGGCAAATTTAATCAGAATTTTCTCGTCACCTCGTTGCATCACTTCTAATTCTTAACGAATTCGTGAATTGTTTAACAAGAAGCGCAATGAAATAGAATAAAAATGGCAAGATGGCAGATAAGTAAACATCCAATTACATGACATAGTTTAAAAATAACATTCTATTATCATAATTTAGAAATTTCTTAATGCGCGTGCTAAACTTAAACTCGCTTTTCAAAGTTTAATTTAGAATTTTTTATGCATTTCCATGTGGGAATTTTTTTTTTCGTTGCTTTGTCATCTTAATGGCGTTTATGGATTAAAAATTCTTTTTGCGTAGATGGAAAAATATAAAACTTGTTTTTAATATTATAACATACTAAATGTTTTAATTTAAGCGTTTCTTTTATATTTTAAAATATTCTAATGCTATTTAGATTATGAATAAGTTTGCGAATCTTATTATTAATTTATAGATTTTTCCGAGATCTTACTTATTTTTCAGGGCGGAAAAATGCATTTTTTAAATATTTAAAACTAAAATATAGACCGAAGTTAATATATTTTTCTGTTATAACTTATTCATGTGATGAGTTGCAGCGATGTTATTTGTAAACTTATCATTCTGCAGATAACTTACGCGAATTGAAAAAATAAATAAATAAATAAAAAATGTAAACCAAAGAAAGTTTCGCATTTTGTAGCTCTTGTAAGTGATCCAATTTCCATTCGCTTACTTGAATATAATTTATAACTCCTCTGCAAATTTAGAAGGTCATGGGTGTCTACTCTTTTTTATTATTGTTTTTCTCTTTTCTAGCTGCATAGAGATTTTTGGAAAAACTCCAGAAACTTATTTCTAAAAGGAGCATCAGTGAATCCTTAAGAAGTAAACTATTTACGTTCGAAAACCCTTCGGTCACGTGTCCAATCTGGCAAACTTTTAACAGACCTTGAAAGTACTCAGTCGTATCGAAAACATAGAAAAAATACTCACAAAACAGACGCTCTGACAACTGTACTGCCTCGTGTCAAGGACAAGGTCGAGTTCGAGGTCGAGTTTAAATTTCCGGTGATTTTAAAGCAATCACGTGTTCTACATTTGGATTGTCTTTTAACAGGTTACTTTGATGTTATTACATATGGTTGCCAATTGAAGAAAGCTTTATGATTCGGTGCCAGTTTTGTGATATAATCCGATCAAAATATATAATTATCTTTTACAATGTTTGTATATGATAAAGTCATATGATCAGTTTGAAGTGTAAATTATCGCAATAATTGTATTTCTTTCATACTGAATTAAATTTTAAATTTTATTTTGAAAATAAGTCGATATTTTTGTGAGTTTAAACAGATAACGAAGACAAGGATGGAAGACATTTCGTCATCAATGATTCATTTATTGACATTTTTTAGATGATTGGAATTACAAGGGGAAATCAAATAATTGGGAAATACAGTAAAAAATTCAGAGAAAATAAAAAAATAAAAATGGCGGTTTCAGAAAACACGTGGTTGGTTGGAACGTATGAATTGTAACTGATAATGAAATTTGCTCGTGAAAATAACGTGGTAAAATTGATATGAACGATTGAGAATTATGAATGAAATAAATACAAAAATTGTAATGATAAGAGTAAAAAAAGCCATACTGATTGAAATTGTCATTTTATTAAGCGCATTTTACTAAAATCTAAAATAGAATTCTACTGTTTCATTAATTTGTTCGTTTATATCTGTTCTTTTTTGTTATAACTTTTATTGATTCTCATTAGCAGATTATCCTACAGGCAAAATAAGCCCTTGCTTGTGATTCCGAACTTAAAAGACCCAAACAGAAATACTTGTACATTAATTTCCATTTACAAATATTAAATGGAATATTCAACGAATCCCAGAAATTAATGAGCACTTAAGGCTTCCAGATGTGCTAATTCGCCACTGATTATTCTTCATTACGATCTCTCTGCTCTTTGAAATAACAATCAAATTTAATTAATCATCACAAATTCCTTATTTATGTAGGCCTATTTAACTCTTAAGATAAACATTTGTATATTTAAGATTCTACAAATAAGTTGGTTGGAGAGCCCCCAAATGGTATTTTCTTAAAAATAGTTTTCATATAGTTAAGCTATGTGACATTTAAGAACTAATAAATAGGCATTTTACTATTAATAATAATTGAAATAGGTGTTTTACTAAACACGTGGTTGAGCAGAGCGAGACGAAATCGATGAGAAAATCAAAGAACAATTGTTACGTGGAAAAAATCACGTAATTGACCCTTGATGATTGAAAAGTTAAGGTAACGTGGCGCGAGCTGACATAATGTCTCGTGTACAAATATATTTTTATGCAGATTTTCGCTTAAATAAAAATTATTCTAAAAAGAAACTTTATTATAGATAAATGAATTGTCGTTGGAAGAAAATGACGTGACATAAAAAATTATAAATTTGTGAATAATATTATGAACGTTACAAAAAAAGTAGTAACATGTATGAAAGGAGCATGTTTACGAATGACAAACGGGACAAGAAATCGGGTGAATGAACGGAAAATAAAGTTACATGATTGAAGTCATTCCAAAAAATACACACGAATGTAACAAACAATAAATGAAGTGAAAAAGCCGCGAGTTTGAAAATAGATCAGAAAAACAAACATGAAACGAAAAAAAAAATGATTCTTGATGTGAATGAATGAAAGATGTCTTATAAAAGCGAATATGTTGAGGCGAGGTGAAAAACCGGGATATAAAAAAAATCGAAAAGCAATAATTCAAGAGTAAGCAATACGATGTCACCGCCGTTCGAGTTTATTGTCATCGCATATTTTCTATGCATTCAATAAGACATAGAAATAAACATTCTCATGTGAATTATTTTCCTTTGACACGATATACTGAAAACACATACAGGCCTACATATATTCACTTACGTAGTATATACAGTATATATTTAAGATTAAGCAAAAACAATATAAACTACATGATATTTTAGTTAATAAATTCTTAAAATGTCGAAATTAATCACGCGATTTCCTCGACCGAAAATAATTATTTTCGCTCTATAAAATATTGGATAACTGCCTAAAAAAAAAAAAAAAAAAAAACACTAGATAGGAGAAATCTGCGAGTCTATTCAAAACTTTCATAACTCGCTCGAACGTTTTAATCTCTTAACTTTTGAGTAAATCGAACATTTTATAAAGTTAATGTTTGCATAAAGAGGAGCGGTTACGACAGCCTATCTGTTCCACGGCGATAGGAGCAATTTTTTTTTCATATTTTACGAATAAAATTTGAATATTAATAAGAGAAAAATGGTTTCCCTTTCCTATTTTTATACTTAAAGCTGTATAAATAATGCTGCTATCGCAATAAAACATAAGTAAACATGCGGGGTATCTGTATATATCTATATAAAAATATTCTCTGTCAAAATTGCTGACATGTAAGAGATAAAAACGGTTCAACAAACTGTAATGTTATTTAAGATCTTATACGAAGTTTAATTTAATTAAAACTTAAGAACAATAAATTTAGTGGAAGTTTCAAGGATTTTTTTTTCGATTATCGAACTCTCAACAATGCAGGAGTAAAATGAAAGTAGTATTCTGTACTTCAGTCTTGGAGTGCGCCGAATTCCGGAACATGCAAGAAGTCCCAAATTCTAATATAATAGATTTGAATAACTTCATAAAATCCCTTAAAATGGCGGAACATAACACGTCTCGCATGGCAATTGAATAGAAAGTTCAAAACAACGCAAAAAATATTCAGAAATTTAAAAATCTAATGGTAAATGCTTTCATATATATCTGCTAGCGAAATCATATAGCAATAATTTCTGCTTTATATTTTCCCATTAACTGTAAAGGATGTATGTCATGAGAATGGTGCACCGTTTAATTAAGAAATGAAGGGCTACAGGTCAGTGGCAGAGAGAGTAGAAAGTGTTTCAGTTTTCTTCTCATTACTTTTCCTACCAAATCCTATTTATTAGAGAGTTTCTGAGCGAGAATTAATGCGATATCTCCATCAGTTTTATGAGATACGGCAAGAATACACTTTCTTCTATTATTAAAGTGAGAGATTTTAAAATTTCTTTCTCACTTTCTCATTCATATTTATGTCCAAAGCCTGCTTATACATGCAGCTCAACTCTTAACATTTGTACAACATGCAATGTAAAAAATGAATTAACCTTTCCAAACTGTAATAAATCATCAAAACAAGCCCGTATTCACTAATAACCCATTATTATAATTGGAAAATGCCTTCCCAGCAGATTTTTACACTACGTGATCACCCTACCCAACTCCAGTAGAAAAAACAAAACGTTAATTTTCGCGAATCCCATTTTTTGACAGTTATCCGTTCACGTGATCGAAAATATGGTCAAAATTCGTGGATCCTACGGAGTTTGCGGCCTTAATGTGTCGTGAAATGCAAAGAGAGTATTAAATTCTAAATGTTTACTCAACACAAAAGTAAACGAATGTACATTTTTTTTTTTTTTTTTTTTTTTTTTGTACGCGTTGAAATTCTCCCCCTTCATTTAACTAGTCGAATAGTTAAATATAGGGCCGAAAGAAAGAGATCAACCATAAGTTAGGAAGCAAAAACAGATTTTTAACAACGATCCTAACACAAACTGCTCACACAAGACCACTCCAAACAATATAAGGGTCGATAGGCGATCCGTTGGAGCACGTGTTTTGAAGTTAAGTACGAGCCGAACTATCCAATGTACTGTACGGTTCCAAGCAACGGAGATAACACAGACAGATCGAGACGCCTCCGTGTTAAGTGGGAAAAGAGGTTATCTCCAGTTATTTATAGACAATCCCATTTTTTTTCAATTATGACAATCGATAACTCTACAACAACCGGGTCATTTTCATGTCGAAAATAATAATAATTATCCAATTTATATTAATTAAAATAATAATAATAATAATAACTCCAAGAATAATGCTAGATGTTTTCAAATTAGGGGAATTAACGATTTCATATTTTGCACAGCAACGGATGATGACCTCGACCGTGTTCGTCTTTAAGTATTACTGGTACCAGGAGTGGCTCTATAAAAAAACAAAAAAAAAACAAAACAAAAATTGTTTCTGTTTTTCCTTTGGTTTGTTAATGGGAGTGGCAACACTTACGGCATAGAAACAAGAGCAGAATTTTGAAAGTTTAAAAATCGGTCCTTCTGACCCTAAAGAAACGTATATCTAAGACACTGCCACATAGAATTAAGTACCTGCTAATTCGTATGACGTAACTCCGATTCAGCGTGCCAAACCCGACCAAGTCGTCCTCGATTTTCTGCATAGAGAAAGGAAGAGAAAAAAAAAAAATTTTACGTTCATTTAACAATCGTTTAACTAGCGAAAAAACGGGCTCCGAAACACATTGACGTGCATCGCAACCAATAGCACTCGGTCGTGCTCGTCCCACTCGACGTAGATTAATGAAAGAACGAGATCTAACGTCGACCCCGTGGGCTCAGTTTAGGTGCGTTTAGACGTTTCTACCCCCCGATGTTGTAATAGTAAAAAAAAAGGAAAAAAAAAAGAGAAGATGGCAACATGCATCGTCGCCCGAAACCTGCCTTACCTGAGATAGGAATCGACGAATTGTGCGGCCTTATATGTTTTTTATTATTATTTTTTGGCGTGAGGTGTGACGAGATTATAGATGATGCGATGTGCGGAGGAGGAGGTGGCTCATTGTCTGGCTAATCCCCGATTTTCGGTAGCGTAGCCCTCCTCTGACTATATAACGAGCGGACACAGCTGGAATAACATCCGGGCATGCGCCGTGTCTGCCGACCTTGTTGCTATGCAAGGGCGAGCGCTGTCATGACAACAAGCGTTGATCGGTTGCGAGGTGCGGGTCGTTCGGATGTTCGGTGGTTGTTTGTGTTTTATTATTACCGGAATCCCCGCCGTCTTTAATAGTTCGTCGACGGGGGTGGACGCGTTCCTACTTAAGTCGCTTTTCTCGCCCGGACCGTGACGTCGGTTCACGTGATCGGGTTCTTCCCCTGTTAACTCAGCATCCCATTCGTTGCCAGTTGGAAACCGGAGAGAGAGACACTCACGTAACGCTTTGTGACGTAACGTAATTCGGGTCGCTTCGTGCGGTCACATGATTCGGCTCTTGGCTGAGGCTTCCTTTCCTGTCACGTGACTAGCAAACTCGGTTGCTTTTTCTTATAAGACTTCGCTCGTGACGATGGATGGATGATAAAACATCGTCTTTCGGCGTATCGATTGTTAACGAGCTTTAAACGTCACCAAAAATATTTATAATGTTATCAAAACTCAAACGAACGGTGCTAAAAAGTTTACCATTACACCACGTGACCATTTTCGCTATTTAAAAGATTTAAATACAGCTTTAAAACTACAGTACTAAAGAAAGCTATTCAAATATCCAAAAATGAAAGGAAAACGCTTTAAAATGAATTTATATATCCTCGAATCGAGATAAATGTAAAAGCTTTTTTTTTATCTTTATTATTATTATTTTAAGAAATAAAATAAATAACAATAATTAAATTAGGTCGCTTGGCTGGCGTGCAATGACTATTTTCTTCTAAATGGAAATCGATTTCTGTGAAGTGGTTTCTAAAAACAATTTCAAGCACGTGACGAGTTCGGAATCATTTTTTAAACACAAAAATTATTTTTAATAATTTCGACAGTCTCGATTCTATTTCATACTCTTCGACACTCGTACGCTTCTGTAGCAAAATTCTAATGAACTTCGTTACGTGATACGAAAAGTGTTTTTAAAAATGTGATTTTTATATCTTCCCACGATCCATTTTCGTGTCATGTGACTGATGTAGTGCATTCGTGTTACTGGACCCAAATTTCGATTAGGAGAAACCTATCCCTTCCAATTGGCACGTGACGCTTGATCATTAAACATACGAATAAATGAACCATGCGATTGCATTCAACTAATCCTCATACAAAGCAGAAAAGAATCGGCAATTACGTGCAGAAACGTAAATAATTATTGTTTCGTTTGTTTAGTTCCTCTGAAGAAATCGATAGAACACTGACCTCATCACTAAAATCGAAAACACAAATAATTTTTTTTAAAACACGGTCACGGTTCCCTCCCACCGGTGACAGTCACGCGATCGCTACGTGCTCCCGTTGGTTTAAAAATCACGACTTTCAATGTGCGCCCGAGGGACAGCAGACAAAATTCCACGTGACGTACGTAGGGTTGATCCCTTTCTGCACCAAAAATGAAAACTCCGCCACGCCCGTCAGGTATGCCGTTCTACTGACCCCATTAGGTAAGAACGTGCAGAAATGTATTCCTTTCGCTTATGTGGCACCCGTCACGTGATGATGAAACCCGAGAAACATGTTACAGTTTAATGCGAGATGTTTATGTTACGGATTATCGGGGTTGGACAAATAAAATGGGACTTCCGAAAAGAAATAAAATTCACTCACGTGAGATAGGAAAAAAAACGTGCTTACTCTTCTATATACGGCTCCTGTCCTTGAATCTGCGGAAACGGACTTCGATCACGTGGTTGGGAAAAGCTGTAATATTCGGTCACGTAATTTTGTTTCGTAATTTTAGTCGTAACCGCGTGGAATTAATGTCACGTGAACATCTTTCGTATAAATACGTGAATGAATTTAATAACGGGTGATGAAATCTCGTTGTCGATTGTAAACTCTCTCGTTTATTGTATTGTACGTGACGATACGCACATTAATTATTGCTTAATGTGCACTAACCATTTACTTGTAAAGGGTAGAATATATTTATTTATGAGAAATAAAAGTAATAAAAATAATACAATGTCTTTTCTTTCTATTGTTACATAAAGTGGAAGATAACACTGTTATCATCCTCAATTGACTAATATTCCATGCTACCATAGTAATAAGATGCACCAATTTAATGTATAAAATATTGAAGTATCATGTGACGCTTTTACATTTCGCTCTTCCATAGATATAGCTTGAGTCATGCGTCGAGATTAGTCTTCGTCTATGTGTTTGTTAGACTAATTATTACCAATAGAACCCGTCCTGAATCGAATCGGACTCTTTTGATTAAACACTTAGTATCACGTGTCCATTTTACATCCATGTATAATCATGTGCTAAAATAATATCAATTGGAAAAATTTGGGAGACCCGATGTCTGCTAAATCACGGATCCACATATCCTTATTAAAAGATTCCCACCACGCAAATGACATAAATTTGTCGTCCATTATATGATAAGCCACGCTTATTCAAGATCACGTGACAAAATTTTGTTACGCTGTGGGAGTGCTCGCTATGTTTATTAAACAAGCCTCTCGTCACGAAACTAAACAATCTCTAAAAGCGACATCTATCGATAAAAGAGATTACACCTCCATTAATAATCTTCACCACCCTAATTCGGTTATATACATTGATACCTTCCACACAGACGTAATTTCTAAATTTATTTATTTATCCTTAGATAAACGAACTAAAAATATTAACAAAACGAATAACGATTACGAAACGTTGCTAATAATTTGTTCTAGAACTAATATTTAAATATTTTTGTAATATGAGAAAGTTACATATAGGTGAATTACCAAAGTTTTATTTTCAGATTAGGGTCGATTAGGTTTTTAAGTTATTGAATTTTTAACTTTTTAAAAAATATTACATAATATTAAAATTATTAATAACGTATTAAACAATATATTATTGCAGGTAAATAGGTCAGAAATTTGTACATATATAATAAAATAATTATTGTCATTTCAAAATTGCTTAATATAAAATCAATAGAGATGTGTCACGGCCCACAATTGCTTATCGCCATCCGTTAGCAAAAAATATTTATATTTAGAATTTACACTTCATAAATATGTAGTAACTTATATATATATTTTTTATTAAACACGTACATATTTTATTTTAAATAAGAATATAAAATTTTCCTGTATAAAATGAAGATAAATTCATTATTTTTGTATTAATTGATTAATTTCGAAAGTTGTAACGATAAATTAGTTTAGGATCCAGAATCGGTTGAAAGTTAATCTTCAGGGAAATTAAGTTGCAAATTTTAGTTTAGAAACACAAAATTACGCTAATTAATTCTTCTAATTTACAGCAGAAAAATTAGGTATAGACTGTACAGTATTTTAAATATATAAAGCTTATTATAAAGAAAAAAAAAGTTTTGTGGAGGCGCCGGGTATCGATCCCGGTACCTCTCGCATGCTAAGCGAGCGCTCTACCATCTGAGCTACGCCCCCTACGAAAGAACTTCTTTCTTATAAGTCATTATATAAATTTCTATATCAATATAAATTGATGTTTCAAACAGTTTAGTAAAAACGTTATTTGTTATATATTTAATTAATTCAATTATTTTAGACAAAATATACTTTATGCTTATTTTAATTATTTTTTTTTGTGTTACGCTTGTTCAATAATTGGTTTAGTTGATTTGAACTTTGTTCCCATTTATCATTCAAGCAATAATAAAATTCATTATATGCATCTCTCAGCGATTTTTCACTTACTTTTACACGTATCAACACACGTAAATGTAAACCGAACACTTTTCTAGAGTAAAATATATTACAAACAGTATCAAACAGCATATAGAATAGGCTATATAACTTTAAACCTTAATAAACTTATATGTGTAATGTTTAAGTTTGAAAATCAATGATTTAGTGACTATAGTAGGTATTATCTATAAATATTTTTAAAATGTATTGTACTGTACTGCACATACATATAAAAATACTGTATACGTGACACACTGACCACGTGTAAGACATGACATTCTAACAATTTCAAACCGAATAGCGCCATCTGGTGATAAAATTAGTTTATGTTTGGATAAATCAAGCGCTTCAAAGAAAAAGTGAAGAATTTATTCCTCCTGAAATCAAAATAAATATCGTTATAAGAGGATATTGAGAAATAAATAAATTTAATTGTTTTCATTATCATAACCATTAGTTTTCCTAATAAATATAAAATATAATATGATAATTATATAATTGTATACATAACAATTAATTAAGTTGTTTTACTTAAACATCTCTTAAAACGGCGAATAAAATGAAACGAGCGCATTGTTTACGTGATAAAACAGTATTGTATGAAGGGTGTTCGACAAAAGCGTTTCCCGAGTTTATTTCTCTTATATTTTAAATGACTATTATCTTTGAATTGAAGTTTTTAGGCGTAAAATGAAATAAACTCCGGTTGCTAGTTAGATTTCAATTTTGTTATAGTCAGGTTGACTTTTACTTACGAGAAAATTGCTAAGGCTGTAATACTAACTTTAAAATACCATCATTAGACATGTAAATCCAAACGAAACCGATATTATTAATATTTCAAAAGAAAAACCAGTTTCCATTATGTTGGCTTCTCTGTTCAAATGACTTATGCAGGAAAAGTAATTTTACATGGTAAGATTTACAGCTAAAACACGCAAAACTGTATGTTTATTATGATCTTTTTAATTTTTATCCTTAAAAATTTCTCGTAATAATTTTCGTATTAAAAAATGGTCAGTTTTTAATAAAAGAGAAACATTTTTACTAGAATTAATGAATATTATAATAATAATTAATGTCACAAAAAATTTACAATACACGAAAAAAAATTAATGTTGAGTTAAATTTTGTTTAAATTTATTCAAAACAATTTTTTAACATCAGAAAAGTTAAATAATCATTAATTTAAATTCTGGAATATATAATTTCAAATATTAACAATCAATATCAATATTACTGCCATTAAGGAATTTACCCGGCTTCTAAGGTAAGCTTGAAATTCATAAAACTATTTACAAAGTGTTTAATAACAGGCTATAACTTTTTGCAACGACGTTTTTCATATCTTTCCCAACATTTTTAATTACAAAATTATGTTATAAATGCCTACTTTTTAAGACTAAAATTAATTACTTTTATTCATAATAAAGGAAGATACGAACTTTATATAATCAATATCAAAATTTTCAAATAATGTATTAGAACGGTACTGTACTAATATGTAGTTTTAATACTTTCATGCAAAATAGTTTTAAAAATTCGGTTTGTAATTTCACTATTGTAATTTATGTTACAAAAGTTTTCATATTCACATACCTAATTTTGATTATTGACAAAGAGATAAAATATATGAAGCAATGATGTGTTTAACAAGTTAAATAAAATCATTGAATAATTATAGAATATTTAAGGAAAATAAAATATTTATTCTGTTGTTTATTAACTTCTAAAATACATATAGACTAATATCTATATAGCACGTGGTCACTAGACCAAGTGTAACACAGGGGAGACGTGCTAGTATACATAGTCACCGTACAAGGGAAGAAGAGGTCATCTCTATAAGAACAAAGGGGTTAATTTTTTTTTTTTTTTAAATTATCGAATGAAATATTACAGAATAATTTAAGTTGAGAAATTAAAATACATATTCTGAATTACGTAAATTATGAATTTCACATAATTATTAAATTGCATATAGGCCTATATTTTTTTTGGCACTTTATAATGAAAACGATTATTTGGTAACATTCCTAAGGATAAAATTGCAATGACAATATGATGCATACTGTAAAAAATTCATAATTTAAATTTAGATTAATAAATATTAAATTAAAACTATGCAAAAAAGAAAATAAACCCAATACAGTTATCTACTTGAAAGTTCGCTTTACCCAACTTCCGTTTTACAAAAGACCTACATAAATATAGGTATAGGTTTTTCTTTCTATGAAAAAAAAAATCCAGCAACAAGTTGCCTAACTTTCCAGGCAACATTTGGTGGTGCCATCTATTATAATATTTTATTTAGAAAACTTTTTATATTTTTAACTATTAAAATTGCAAAAAGCTTAATTTTGAGAGTAGGGATGAGTTTTATAAAAAAAATTCTAAACGCTAATAACAAGTAAAATCGTCATTAAGTCCGACCCTACCGGAGATACACATAAATTCCTTTATCACCCCATCCCCTCGACCTTTAACCACCAAAATTTAATAGCATCAATTCTCCTAACAAACAAACCTCCCTGCAAAATTTCAGAAATTTTCGACAAAAAGGACAGAAGTTATTAAGGGAGAAAATTCTGGGACCTGGATCTACATAAAGCCCCAGCCTCGAATCTTAGTAATAATAATTTTATTATTTTAATAATTATAAAATTAACTTATATAATTTAAAATGCTTAAAGAGATTTAAAAAAAACCAAATATAATTAATTAAATTTAAAGTTGCTAAGTAAAAACAAATATACGAGGGATGATTACTTTTTAATCATCCCTCGAGATAAGCCTGTAAATTCCAGCAGGTATTTATTAAGTGAATACAAAGTGACTCACGTGAAAGGCTTCTACTCATATATACACCATTTCTCAACATAGTTTTCCATCCGGTTCAGGCATTTATCCCAGCGTTTCAAGAGGTTCATGATGCTTGTCTCATAAAATTGAACTTCTGTTGTCGAAACTTAAGTCCTTTCTTCGTCCTACACATCATCATCCGAGTGAAACCAATGTCTTCCGAAATGTTTCTTCAGAGGAGCAAACAGATGACAATCACTGGGAGCGAGGTTCAGGCTGTACGCTGAATGTTGGAGCACACTCAGGGCCGGATTTTAGGCGATTGGAGCGATTGGTGCCAATCGGGCCCCGCGCTTGAAGGGCCCCGCATCACGTCAAAATTTATATATTTAAAAATAGTACATGTTATAAAAATAAATATCTAGGTATATTATTATTAAAAATAAAACAACATATTTCAATATGTAAATTAACAGTTAATTAATTTTGTTATTTAAAGTTTGAGGGGCCCCGCAAAAAGATTCAATCGGGTCTCGCACCTATTGGATCCGGCGCTGAGCACACTCCACTCAAAATCCACCACGACGTACGTGTGGTGACAGCCGTATGTCATGTTGCAGAACGACTTCATTGGTGAAAAGTCTGGGCTTCTTTTTCCGAATCGCTCTTGTTAAATCATGGTCATCGATTTGTCAAGCGTTATCTGCGTTCTTCGTCACCAATTTCTTTTCTTCCCTCCGCGAATAGTCGACACATTTCCCACATTATTGCAATTCATTATCCCATAAACAGCAACCAATTTATGATGGATTTCCGCCCGCGGCATATCTTTCGTCCACAGAAAACGAGTAACAGATAGCACTTCCTAAAGTGTCCTGTTATCCAAGAGAGTAGCCATCTTTACGTTTAACGACGAACTTTACAGGATTGCAAACCACGACAATTATGGCTAACCCGTGGCGAGGAGAACCTTTTTTTTGGAATATACGCTATTCCCCTATTTCACCAACAGACGATTAGACAAATCGCAGGCTTAATGACTATCTTAAATACAGGATTACTGATTTTGCGTTCCACCATTTTAAGATTAGTTACTAATGCCAGATTACGTCTAATCAACCAAATTTGGGCGATTAGTGCAAATATATGTGAAATAAAAAGATCACCCAAGGAGGTTATTAATGTGATTCTTTCCTCTTCATCTTTTCATGTCTTAGGACAGCGATGGCGAACCTTTTCCCTTCGAAATTTAATAACTTCAAATCGCGGGTTAAATATTTAATTTTGAGTAATTAAAAAAATTGCTTACACATTTTACTTCATTGTTATTTTTCTGATATACAGGGTGAATCGAAAGTAGGCGGACAGTGAGTGGAATAGGGTTATACTATAACAATGGTATATATTTAACTTGGTTATGGTTATGGTTAAAAAATTATATGAGAGATGCAAGAAATTAATACACAAAGATACTTAAGCAAAAATGTTCGTCGAAGTGTAAAATGTAGACTTCAAAGCTGCGTAAATTGTAATGGACAACAGTTTGAGCACTTGCATTAATAAAATTGCGCTGAATTGTATTCTATTAGTACATATAATTGTATATATAATCTCAAAATTTATACGTAGGGGAAGGTGGGGCAGGATGAGAACGTTAAGGTTTGAAAAGCCATAAGATGACAACCACTGTAATGAGAACAATAATTTTTTTATTCTCAGCAACTACAACATTTGGTAGTATATTTTTTATAATTTTATCAAAATTTAATTTTTGAAGAACGTTTAAAAACGTTTTTCAAATTTAATATTTTAAAATTATATATAAATGCACCATCTTGCCCCACCCATGGGGTAAGATGGGAATATTATTTTTATATACAAGAAGGACAAATTAAAATGGTTAAACTGTCGTTTTCTTCGATATTGGGACAAGAACAGTGTGCCCATTTATCACAACGGCTACATTTATTATTATTTTTCGAATAAATAAATATAAAAGTTTGAACTTACGCGTATATACTTTACCAGACGATACTGTCACTTCGCGCATGCTCAGTAAACAGACGATATTTTTTTCGTAAACAGACGATATTTTTTTTTCGTAAACAGACGATATTTTTTTTTCGTGGAAAAAAGTTTTATTTCGATTGTTATCTCACATTTTATTTCTTGTTAAGATAGTATTTAAATTTAAAAAAATGTTTTCATAAATAAAATAAAACGTAAAAATATAAATAATAAAGTAATACAGTATATACTGTATAAATTTATTAAATACTAGCTGACCCGGCCACGCGTTGTTGTGGCTCAAAATGTATCTATTATAAATATATAACATTTCCCCCGTGGAATGAACTTCAAAAAATCCCTTCTTAGTGTACAGTACATTCTCTTGACGTACCCTATTAAAACGCAATCAAAAACGCATCTAAAATAGTATAAATAGAAGCCGAGTTCTTCTCGGTAAGCCTTAATCCCGTCCATTTCCCCCCAGTAGGGAGAATTTCGACATGTATATTATATAAAAACACGTGCGTATTCGAATGCAACGTTGTGTCAAAATTTCAAAGGAATCGGTAGGAACAAACAAACGTTATATTTTATTTATATAGATAGATAGAAAATGATCTGCTTTAGTCCATTCTCACAGAAAAGCATAATGCCTCACAGAAAAGCAAACTTAGGTTGTCGGAAGTTAGCGCCATCTGTTGGACATGAAAGCCTTAATCCATATATAAATATATTTTTGAAAGGGGGAAAATGGTGGTCTTCACATATGCCACAAACCTTCGCGAGAGTGTATTAAACAACTTCCCGAAGTTTCATGGCAATCGGATAAATGGTGTGGTAATGCATGAAGGACAAACACACACACAGACACAGACAGAAATACATTCGTTTTTATATATATAGATGACTTAAAAGTGGAATATTTCATCTATATCTATATATATGTTACCGACCAAACTCGATTTCAGGCCAAACTAGTTTGTCCTAGGCCGAACTGATTTAGAATTATTATTCAAGTATATTAATGGTTAAAATAAAATTAAAAGGCAATCAATTAGATGAACAATATTTATTCAAACATAGTCTACTTAATTATAAAAACGGTGTTAATGTTACCCTAGGTATCGAAGGTCGACGGCCGGATGGCCGAGCGGTAAAGGTGGCAGCCTACCGCTCTAGGGGACCCGGGATCGAATAATCCCCAGGAATTTTTCGGGGGGTGGTCCGTTCGGATATGTCGTGCCCCGTCCCTCACCACCCGGTCGCCCCATTGTGGGCCTGGCCGAACCCATATTGGGCCTACTAAAAGAGGCCCTCTTAGTGCCCACAGGGCGAAGAGTTAAAAAAAAAAAAAAAAAAAAAAGGTATCGAAGGTGGCGACTCCGATTCCAGCGATCAGAAGACGGAACAGTGGGGACGCACGTTCTAACCTAACCTAACCTATTCTAATAAATTACCATAATTATTTGAATAGAGAGGTTGCGGCCGAAGTTCAAACGTTAAACTTGTACGGTAAGCAGAAGTACACGTTTGACGTTTAAACTCCAAGTAAAACACGTTGCGCCGCACGTTTACGTCGCGCACCGACTCATGGGATATTGTTGAAAAATGGGGTACACGTTTAACAACGACGAATGTTACTAGCGAAGGTAAAATAAACAAATTAAATTATTTTAAATTATTTATAGGATTATTATTAATTGTGTCGTGTCTTCTACCGGACGATAGGACGACTTCATACTTTTGTCGAGGGAAGTGGTGGCTTATGTAAATCCGAAAGCAGCGCGGAAATTATTTTTAGAAAATTTACAAATCTATTACGCTGTTCATGGTAGAAGATGCCGTGAAAGAACAAACCTACTCCTACAGAATTATGATAAGCTATTATGAACACAAGTATATGTAAATTCTATCGGCACTTAACATCACTTGCAAAAAAATTGAATAATTTCTCGATTAAAATAGTCTGTTTCTTTACAATATTATTCATAAATGCTTAAATAATCATTATTTTTAAAAAATACGTCATAATTTTAACCCCAAACACGAAAAAATGAATTAGTTTAGGCTAAACTTTTACTCGCCATGCTAGACGTAGTGAACGCCATTATAAACCTAGAATTGCCAGATGGCAGCGCTTGACGTCCGACGTTCATGTTTTAGGCTGGAAACGTCGGCCGCAACCTCTCTAATGACTTCTAGTCACTTACCTTGTCCACTCGAGATGAGGACGTACTGTACCTGTACACGTAATCTGTGCTGTTTGTTCATAAATATTTTGATACATTCTTAATATGTAATTGCTTCTATTATGTATGTCCGATAAAACCTGTTCGTTAATATTCTGTGAGAAATCTTTTGACTATCCGTGTATTATAAAACTGACCAGTGAAAAGTTTCAATATCTCCACATAGCCCTGCTCCACTTACCCTGAGCGGAGATATACCGTAATTGGTTCTTTATCTTTTTGATGCCACAGAACACTTTTGAATATAAGAAAAATTTTCATTAAAAACTGTAGGTTACAGAACACATAATAATAAACAACATCAATTAAAAAATTATATTTATAAAAACTAACTAAAATAACTCTAAAAATGAGATACATGAACTTGTCGGTTTTTGCAGATTTCATCAATATCAGGTCTAAAATGTGATATTGTTTCTCTCATTCCTTCGTCTATATTAGTAAATCTTTCTCATTTTTGAGTTTTTATATTGGTGAATGTGAGATTCTAGCTCACACAAACACAAGTAATCTTGGAGAGCTGTTATTCGGATTGGACAAAATCCAAAAGTCCTCGAGTTATTCAGATAATTTAATTTTTAATGTACAGTACAATCCGTTGACAAAGTAGCCAATTGTTCTTGTATCGAAAAACTCGCAATTCGATGTATTAACTGTCAAATTGACTTCGTATCCAGTAGTAATTTTCTATATTTAAAGAAGGAAAGTAACTTTCAATACTGTTGGAAGAAAATATTACAGTAGAGCATCGATAAGTGGAACGTCGGTAAGTGGAACGATTTTCAGTCGGACTGTGTCGTGCTGAATCGAATGTTTTTGATACTAAATTTACTTCTAAAGTATAATTTTCATGTTTTTTTATATTCTTTAATATATTTATTTTGTTCGTACAAAATGCAGAAATAATTTTTAACGATACGATAGCCTCGATAATTATTATAAAAATTTTCGTTAGGCTTAAAATCGACGAAAATTCAACACGAAGCGATACGCAACGGAGAAAAATTTGAACATCGGACAGGTTAATGTATTTTTTCGTACAAAGTCGGAAACTGGAACAAATCATTAACTGGAAGGACCCTAGTCCACAATTGGTTCCACTTTTCGACGCTCTACTGTACATATACTGCTATACGGAAATAATTTCCTCAACGTTTTTATTGTGAAGCGAAGGAAAACATCTATTGTGTCACTTTCCCTGCTCTGTTATAAGCTATATAATAGAGGGAAAATATGGCGAGAAGTCAAAAAAATAACCAAGATTTTTACATTTTTGCACTTAGGACACTTTGAAACATCGAGAAATGTAAAAAAAAACATTCGGGTTTTTTTCCTGTGGGGGATAGGATTTTGTTCACCCTGTTTGAAACTTAACTCCTGTATTTTTTGTCGAAAATTTCTGAAATTTTACTGGAAGGTTTGTGTATTAGGAAATTTATGCTATTAAATCTTGGATGTTAAAGATCGACGGGGTGGGGAAATGAAGGGTGGGTCGTGTGTCAAATCTCGACTATGATCAGACTTAATGACGATTTTACTCGTTATTAGCATTTACATTTTTTAAAAAATAAAACCCATCCCTGCCCTCAAAATTACGTTTTCTAAAATTTTATAAATTAAAAATAGGATATTTTATTTAAAAAACTTTATAACAGATGGCGCCATACATGCAGTTTTAAATGTTGCCGAAAAAGCTAAACAACTGGCTGCTGAATTTTGTTTTTATGAGATTTTTCCAGATACTTTTTCTGAAATGGTACTTGTCTGAGGACGTCAAAACATTTTCATTTTTTCCTTCGATATCTGTACTAACATTATTCAAGTAATTAAGAATATTGGCTAAATATGCTATTTTAGCAGATCAAATATCATTCTTAAGACATCTTATACAAGCATTTGTACGTTTATTTTGGAAAAATGTCAGCAATTCATTCATAAGTTCTAAAAATGGGCATAGCACTTTATCCCTGAATAACAATCATACTTCAGCATGTTAAAAGCAGATTCGTACTGAGCTTCCAGGTATTCAAATTTTTTAAAAAGTTACGTATTTGACTTGATGTAATTTAACATATTTACAACTTCGCGTAGTACAGGTTTTAATGTTGTCGGTAATGTTTTTGTAATTAGTGATTCTCTAGTACACTGCTTTCATAATTTCGCGGTACACCAATTGAGAACCACTGTTATAGAGGAATCCTATTGTACCCTTATGCGGACTGCTTTCTTATCGGATGCTCTGTTAAGTGGACTCGACTGTATAATCTGAAAAATTACACAACTGCTATTACATTTTTATTATAGTAATGTATTAAAATAATTAAATACAGTGTATCACTTATTGAAAGTTTATTAACAACTTAAAATAAAAATAATTAGTCATGAATTAAAAAAACAGGCTATATTGTAAGGGGGTAAATTGGATTTTTAATGTTTGTTTATTGTTATTTTCATATTGATGACTTAAACCTATATTTCATAATTTAGAATACTTTTTGGGGACTGTCGTCGTCTATTTTCGCTCAACAATTAAAAATAAGTTTTTAACCCTCATTTTGGCTTGAATACATAAGAATTATTAAATTAGTATATTCATACGTCATCTTCACCCAATATTAACTTCTCTTTGTATCAATCCTAGAAACTTCATAATAAAGATGTTTCAATAATAATAGAACTGTAAATTTTAAACATAAAACGTGAAGTTTTATGATGAGGAAGAAACCATCTTTAAATAAATGGCACGTTGCTGATCATCACTTTCATAGCATTTCAGTCAGATTTTTGTTACAAAAAATATATATATATCTTTATAAATACAGTAAATATATTTTTATCATCAAGATTAACCAATTTAATTTACCAATTATCAAGAGAATTGGTAAATTAAATTAAAAATACTTAAAATTGTTAACTATATTACTACTAAATGCATTTCTATTAATTTGCCTATATTAGAATGAGTGAATAGGTTCCATTCACTTTAACAATGTATAAAAATGGCAGTAATTAATACTTCTTAAAAAACTGAAATTTTTTACTTCATATAAATTGAAACTATTTTTAAAAAATGTCTTTTATTCACAGTTAACTTTACCTCACAAAAATAATACACAACATTTGAATATCTTATACACAACAACATTTGAAATAAATGAAATATACAATAGACAAATTTTGTAAACCTAAAATAAAATTTATTTCTTTTGTCAGGATGTGACAAAATTAATTAAACCCAACATTTTTAAACAAATTAATGAAATTTTACCATTTTACTTTCATTGAAAATATTCAAGACAAAGAATTTCACTAATATCAAAATCTTGATAAGACTATCACAAAAAATATCTATAAAACGTGTTAATTAAAATATTCATTAAAAAATTTTATGAAAAAGAATTAAAAAGTGTATTATAAATTCAAATCAGATAAAGTATTTAATTTATATTTATACAAATAAAAATTCTCTCATAAATAACTGGGTGCCAATAAAATAAATTTTGTGGCCTACTTTTGAAACATTCCCACTGTAACCACCATGCACAGGCAAGCTTATCGTAAAACATCTTGTGAAACAATTAGGTCAGTCCCATAATATCCATTCGAACCTCGTTTTCAAATTAGAAACAATTTTTTATACTGACTCAACTTTCCCTTGTTCTCATGAACAGAAATTATTGCCATGACTGGTATCTGACTCTTCTCTCTCTTCTGATTTATGTCGAATGGCAGTTGTTAACTTTTCTAACATTCCAACTAAATAGAGAAGCGGAAACTTCTTTAAATTTTCAAGAGTGAATGATGATTGGAGCATTTCCATTTCTGCAGGTAATTGGACTACTGTTAAAATAAAATAGTAATTTGTAAGAACTACTATGAAAAATATTACTTTAAAAAATCAATACTTACTGTTTTCTGTTTGTGTATTTTCTACTTCCATTTCACTAATTGAAACAATAGTGTTATCTTCTTCAGATGATAAAGTTTCATTTTCTTCTATTAACAAACCACAATGCGGTTTATTAAGTATTTTATCAGATAATGGAGAAGAATCCTGATATTCCATTTTACTTCCTTTCACTATCATTTGACTTAATTCACAACTTGATGCTTCTTCACATAAAATATTAAAACTATTACTTTCACTCAAAGTCACTTTAATATCTTCTGTATCAGATGAATTTTTACTTTTTTCAACCTCACTGATTAATTTTTCTAAGATCATTCCAGATTCTTTTTCCCTGTCATCAAAACTATCTGTGCATATTTCTTTTGACTGTTGTGCCATATTTTCAGTAATATTAATTAATTCATTATTTGTACTTAGTTGATTCACATCAATATGATGCAAACAGTTTTCTGCTACCTTACTGATCAATTCATTGATGATTGGATAAATTTCATTAATCAAGTCTTCTGTACTTTCAACTGGAACATTATTAATTGTTCTAATTATAACAGAATTACAAGGAAGTCTTTCTTCAAAAACATTCTTAATTTTATCAGCAGATTCATTTATAATGGGCAAAGACTCGATTTCATCTGTAGCAGAAGCTATATTTTGTTTATCTTCAATATCATCACTATCAGAAATTTCATATATAGTTGTATTATTATTACTATTATCTGTTGTGTTAATTGAGCAAATACTAATTTCTTCTACATATTTTTCTGCTACATTATTAAATGAATTTTCTTCTTCATTAGAACATTCCATTGGCATAGATTCATCAACTATTTCTCTAGATTCATCTTTATTTTTAAGTTGAGAATTGTTAATCTTTTCTGCTTTTACTATCTTATTTATATCATTTTCAAATTCAGTATTCAAATCTGATACTTGTGATCCAATTCTATCATCATTTGTTTTAAATTCTATACTTTCTTCAATATCAGAAAATTTACTTACTACCTCATTTGAGAATGCTTTGCAATCATTCTCAAACCGACTTTCTTTGTCCAATGATACACTGAATTCATGTGTTTGTATGTTATCCTCTAATGGCAATTCCTCATCATTTTGAAACTCTCTTCGTTCCTCAGACAACACATGTAATTCTTGACTATATTTATTTTCTTTACCTAATGCTGTTTCTTGAGCATTTTGAAGTTTAACTTCATCTTCTGATGTGTTGAATTTTTGAGTACATTTATCTACTTCATTTAATATTTCTTGGTTGTTTTCAAATTTATTTTCTTTTTCCAATAAAACACTAAACTCTTGAGTGTGGTTATTTTCTCTTTCAAGGAATGCTTCTTGATCACATTTATGACTACTTTCCTGTTCAGATAATACACCAAATTCTTCTTGAGCATATTCAGTTTTTTCATTTAATGATATTTCTTGGTCATCTTGAAAATTATTTTCCTCTTCTAATGATACATCAAATTCTTGGGTGCTCATATTTTCTGTATCCAATGATATTTCTTGATCTTGTATCTTACTTTCCTGTTCTGATATCAGTCCATTATCTGATACACTGCATTCCTGACAGCTATTATTTTGTTCATCTAATGACACTTGATCACTTTGAACTTTGCTTTCTTCGTCAGAAAACACATTGAATTCCTGAGTACTTTCTGAACTGTTTTCATCTAATGAGGCTTCCTTATCATTTTGACAGTTTTCTTTTATTAATGAGCTTTGAAGTTTGTTTAATTCAACCAAAGCTAATTCCTGATGATGTGAGAACTCTTCATTTTCATCTAATAATTCTTTCTGATCATTTAATAATCTCTCTTCATCTATTAAATCACGCTCATTATTTAGTAATTTATCTTCATTCAAAAAATCATTCCGATCATTTGGAAGTAAGCATTCTTCTAGTAATTCGTCATCTTCTAATTCTGAGACAGAGGCGTTTAATGAATTTTTTGATGTGTTTTCATCATTAACTTCTTGAGAAATTATACTTCTTGAAAGATTTCTTTCTAAATCTTTATGGAATTTTTCATAATAGTTCTGAAATACTTTTCTTGCAGTTTCCAGTTTTGGAGACTTAATGGGAAGTGCCAACATTTCAGCTATAGTGAGAGAACAAAGATCTCCAATGGTACAGATGTTACGAGCATGAACCAACTGACCAAGTCCACGAGGCCTGATGAAGAGGAAAAAATTTATTAATTTTATACAGTACTGATTTTTATTTCTTATTCTGTGAAATATATTATGTATATTTTTAAAAATATAAAAATAAATTTACCATATAGAACAAGTCAGGAATGGCAATATACTATCTACAGGATCTGAACAATTGCTTAGAGCTGGAAAAACTTTCTCTTCTGAGTCATACAGAGATAATGGTGTATTCTGATATTCTTCAGAAGAGTATGGTGAAGATTCTGACGACGATAAATTCTATATAAAAATGTTTAATAACAATATAAATTAATTATTATAAATAATCTTTTAAATAACTTAATTAATTTAGTTCTACCCAGATATTTTTGAAAAATTATTAACCTTTAATAATATAAGATTCAAAATATAGCCCAGAGAAAGTGAATATTTGTTAAGTTCCATTTATTTCTCAATTGATAAATTATATCAGTTTAACAATATAATAAGAAAAATTACATTAAACAACTTTATATAAACTTATCATAATCATTAAATATATTCAATTAATGGATTTTCTTTTCATATATTAACAATAAATTCAGTCAAATTATCACATGTAATAAATTAATTTCATTTCAGGTTGTAGCAGATTACCGAAAACTTTATAATATTTTAGATAAATTTGACTTATATCTTAAAGGAAACATTAAGAAGAGACAAATATTTACCAATACCCTGGCTAAATAAGAGCTTTAAGATTTATGCTACTCCAATAATTTTAATTGAAAATGTCATAAGAAACAATTTGCATGGAGTTTTTTTTATACATTAATTCAGATTTCTAAAATATAATAAAATCTGCTTATTGTAATAATGAATAATAAAGTTTACCTGTCAATTATCTATTATTAGAATTAGGATGTCTCAAAACATAAAATGTAACATTGTAATAAAAGTTTTTTTAAATGATTAAATCACAGTTGTTATTATCTTCATGTAAGTATATCATTTTTAAGCTCTATTTTCATGCTATCACCTCAAAGTGTGGCTAAAAATGCACAATCATTAACAATTTTAAATAGCAGTTTAAGTGTTAAATTTATTTGTTCAAGGTAGCCTACACTAGTTTTAAATTTCTGGTACATCTTTTTTTCAATTATAAACCACTTGTTGTAAAAAATGGTAATGCAAAAATAGCAGTCAAAGAACATTAAATGAATTACAATTAATTCATCTTTAAATTACATAATATATTAAGACAATTAAAAATATTTTAAGGTCAAATAAAACCATAATTTTCATGTTATTAGTTTGGGCAAGTTTCAAAAGGATTACAATAAGTAGATTCCATTGTAAATATAATGGTATATAAATATATCACAAATAGCAGAAATAATATTAAATTGTTCATGCTATACAATGCTAATTATAGTGAATATAAATTGATTATGATCTAAATATAATTAAAAAAAATTATTATACAAAATGAAAAGTTGAAAAAGAAAAACTTTTTTGAGATAAATATTATAGTAAATAATAAATATTTATACTAAAAAATTTGTGTAATATATTTTTATTTAGTTTCATTGTATATAATAACAAATTACAGCAAAAATGAAAATGCAATATCATTATTAGTTTCAGAAATTTATATAGAATTAAATAATTCATATAATTGGAAAGTTACTCACTTTTTCTAATTCAGCTGCTTGAATAGAAGAAAGAGCCTGCTTGGCACCTTTGGTCATCTCCAGACAGCGGCTGACAGATTTTTTCTGGGGCACTTTGCAAGCATAACAATTCTCTATTGGAATTTCATACTCAACTAAAGGATCAGCAAATGATACTTTTCTTTGCTATAAAACATTATATATATTTTTTAATAATTAAACTACTCCATTAAGATATTTTATTTCTACTGCTATAAATAAGAAATATATCATCATAGTATAAATATTTAAAATATATAATATGATATTAAGCTTCTGAAAGGTTCCTCATTTTTAAATTATTTTAAACCAAATTGTGTTTTCATATAATTATATGAAATACAATTATGCTACATACAAACAAATATTATACAATTATAAATAAGTATCATCACATATTAAAAACTGACTATAAAGGTTACAAATTACTTAACTCAGAAATTTAGAAAAGGGTTGTTCGAACAATGCAACATTTGGCAATCTGCCAAGGGGGACCCACCAGTGGCTAAGTGGTCTTCATTCCACGAACAGTGGGAGTTCGGTCGTGGGTTTGTGCCTTGCTTGGATGGGCTGGCCACATGGAGTTTTCCAGGTTTTCTCCATGTCTGTAACACCTGAATAGGGGCCAGTTTTCCTTAAAAAGACCTCCCGGAAGGCATTCCTCTAGGCAGATCGCCTATTGCCATAACTAAAGAAACAAACAATCTGCCAAGGGAGACACCCTAGGAGAACTATCTACGGGAAACTAGACCTTATTTAGGTATTAAATATGTGAAAAAACTCAGAAAATGCTACATGGCCAGCATAATGGTCTGATGCAAACCTGAGACCAACTACCAGTGTTCAGTGGTTTTATTCACTTGACCACAAAATTTAGATTAAGAGATGGTTAACATGCTACTTCTAAATATTTTAATAAAATTAATTTATAATTTAATCATAATTTAGAAATAAAAAGAAAAGCCAAAACAAGATTTGCAATACAAAAAGATTAGAAATAATGTAATTTGACTATAGAAATTGAGTTGATGTTTATGTTGTTACAAGATTTGCAACTCCTACAAATTAGGCACACAGTCAGCCTTTCATATCTGCAGATTCAACCAATCACAAATTGAAAATATTCAAGAGAAAAACATTTCAGAAAGTTTCTAATCAATGCTGCTACTTGATGAACTGCATGAGCAGTACAAGTTACATCAATCATTTCTGGAAATAGTTCTTTTAAGCCTCAATATAATTTGATCTTGTATGGAGCAATGGTTAGAATAAGTCAAATTTTTCTACAGAAATCCCTGTTCATTTTTTCATATTAGTTGTATAGCATTGTTTACAGTAAGGGTTGCCAAACTTTTTTGATCGTCGACCCCCTACAAGTCTTTGAAACTTCACATCGACCCCCACCAAAAAGTTTGTGTTACAAGCAAAACAAAGCACTTACTATTTTAATATGTTTCTTTTAATTTTGCATTTGTTTTTCATTTATTGTATATTTGTTAATAATAATTTTTGTAACTGACAATCAGTGAGACAGATAAGCTTGATCCTTAGCTCCCCTCATCCTTCGCCTAAGCTGGATAATCGACCCCTGGGGGTAGATATCGACCACTTTGGCGACCCCTGGTTTACAGTAACATTATTACAAGACTCAAGAGAAGAAATATCTAATAAAGCAGGGCTCTTCAAGCTCTTCATCCACTTTGCCAATTAAAATTGTCAAAATAAATCTACAGTCCAATAACCCAGGAAGTCATTCCCCTTAGGCATTGGTTAGTTTACTAATCATTCACATGGTTGAAGATCTACTATATATGACAGGTCAGCATGGCTTAAGAGAAAAAAAAGTCAATTCTTCTCAAAGTGAATTTCTGTAATCAGATTTTATTTACAAATTTTAATTTTTTGCTGATTGCTGAAATTGTTTGGAAACTAAAAAATGTATTGTCATTGGGATTATATATGAATGAAAAATTTGGTAGAAATTCAGTTACAAGGTTTTATTTGGACAGACAGAGGTAATTTAATTAAAAAAAAGCAAATAAAAAAATACACTAGAAATTTTTTGAGTTTCAAAAAAGTAAACCTATATATCCCATTGGCCATTTAACCCCTCTATCCCTGAGACATTCTGGTCATTGTCTCTCATCTTGGAGACAGCATCTAAGTCACAAGCCAGTCACCGAATGTCTAACTAATCATTTGTTTAAGTCTCGAGAGATCATTGCATCTCTCCAAATACGATTTTGGACAACTTTCTCTCAAAGATTCTCTTGTCTCCCAGAGACAAGTGGACAGTTGTCTTTTGACCGATCTTTCATCTGTTGCCTCAATCACAGATTAGAGAGAGCTTGCACTGTACAATTTCATTAGAGAACATTCTCTATCTTGAGAAAGAATATTTCAAGAGATATAATGCTTCTAATGCTTCTGATTTTTTTTTTTCCAGTGCCTACTCGGAAACACAACTGACTCCATCTTTTTTTGAATGGCCGCAACCTCACTGTTACCTGAGACATTTTGACATTACAATTTGTAAAAATGTTATAAAACAAAAACATATCTTTGTCAAAATTACATGCTTTATTTGAACTCATGTTTTTCTTACCATATGATCTATAATTTCATACTCTACATTTTCAAAAATTTTACAATTTCATTTGTTAAAATTCTATGCTGTGTTATGTGCACAGATAAATTGAACATGTATAATCAACCTAATAGAATTGTGACGTCAACATCAAAGACTAGATTGTTATGAACAACCAGAATCGCCTCTGTCTCTGAGGGACAAATATTATCTCTCGTTTTGACATCATTCGTCTCTGAAAGAAAAGACGAGAGATAAGTGACCAGAATACAGCCCCAGATGATAGCTGACTTGTGCTGTGTAAATGGTTAGTAAACTAGTCTAACACCTAAGAGGAGTGCCTTCTTACACCTCACATATTAGATTATTTTTATACATTTAAAACATTATCATTTTCAAAAAGTTTAAAATGTTATCTTCAGCAGTTTTATCTTTGGTATGTTTTTATCTTTTAACTCTTTCCTCTCTTTAAACATACCCAGCAAGGGTTCAACCAGGTCTTTAATGGGGTAGCTGGGTGACAAGGCCCAATATATCTAGGACAGAAAATAACATCCTGTAAAATTCCTGGGGTTTTTGGATCACTTGGATTCAATCTTGGATTGCCAGTGCAGTAGGTTAATGACTCAACTGTCTTTGCCATCTATTGTATATGTATAAATAGCATTATTCATTTCTTAATGACAAAAATAACACAGAAAATTAAAAGTTATCATTCATAAATTTTGGATTAAATTAAAAAAAAAAAAAACCCAAATGACAATCACTCAAGTTGGTCACTTTGGGCAGAATGTATACAGGTACTCTTCACTTTACGACCTATCTCCTGAACGACCACTCACACTTACAACCAATCGAGTTTCGACCTGTAATTCGGGGAATCCCCTTTCTCAGCTTGAGTGTCGATCAGTGGCGATTGGTGATATGCGAACTGAGCATACTATAGGATCACTATACACTTTTTAGTCAGTTTGATGTAATTCAAACAACTGTGGGACTTGCCAATGCACTTAATTTAGATGTTGAAGTGGAAGACATAGTTGAATTAGCGGATTACGCCGATGGAGAGCTAACAAATGAGGATTTAATAGAGTTAGAAGCAATGCAGCATTTGGAAGAGGATGAAGAGAAAAGAACTGAAGAAGTGAAAAAGAAATTCATGGTACATGGGTTAGCTGGTGTATTCTCCAAAATTAATGCATGCACCTATGTTGGAACTTGAAGCTATGGATCCAAATACTGCATACTGCACGTTTTAGTAAAGTTGAATGTGGGATGAGTGAACTTTTGAAGTGCTATAGAGAAATTTATCAAGAAAAAAGATTACAAAGCAAACCACTACGAGTTTCTTTTCGACTGTTACATCCAGAACCTCCGCCCTTGAAGGTACAACTTTTCATCGTCGTCATCTCCCTTACCTGGATCCTCTATAGCTCCAGATAACCAAATAAACAAATGATAATATGTACATATGCACGTATTTTTATGAATAAATTTGAAGTTTGTGCATAATTTGTATAATTTTACAACGATCCTATATTCCTGGAGTAAGCTCCTCACTTATCGACCAATTCGCTTAATGACGTAGTCATTGGAACAGAACTCGGTCATAAAGTGAGGAGTACCTGTAATCCCTTATGTTAAAAAAGAAAGTTTTATTGGTGCAAAAATGCTATTTTTAGTCAAAAATATTGATGATTTTGGCATTTCTTGCTTATTAACATCTTAAATGCACTTCTTATACAATTACACAATGTTCCAATGAATGAATAGTTAAAAACTTTTTTCTAGGCATAAGTGTAACTACTTTATGACTTAAAAATTTAAGAAATTGATCATTTATATCTTATTTTACCATCAAATAAACATTCATTGTTATTTTATTCTGAGCTTTTCATAATTTTTTTTGAACTCTTTACTTTTTGAACTCTTTGTAAAGACATTTATAAGAAAATTTTTTGAGTCAAACACCGATTGAAGAATTGTACTGTTATTATAAAATAGTTTCATACAATTTAAGCTGTGATAGAAAGAATCAATTTATTTCTATGTAGTTTAAAATAACCATAATAAATTCACATGTAAATATCTAGCTTATTGGCATTTTGTATATTAAAAATAAGTGTCAAAGGAAAGTAGAGTATTAAAGTCAGATGACTGCCAGATTATATTGGGCAATTATTTGATTTTAATATATAACTATCAGGTTTAGATGTTTATATTTGTAAAGCCAAGTATCTACTTAGGCACAAATCTGTGCCAAAGTCTTATGTATTCAAAGTGATTATAATTCATAAGAAAAAAATATATTTTATTCAACTTACTTTCTGTGGTGGAGACAAAGAATTATTGCATTCATCATTCATTTGCTTTCTTTTCAAAATTCCAGCAGTAGGAGATGCTGAAGGAGAATAGCTATGCTTAACCCAAGGTGAATGACTTTTAGACTGATCTGGAGATGAATCTAGATTGCTGGCAGTTGGCTTTGACTTACTAGGTGAAGTGACAGATTTACTTGATTTCCATGGCATTCCTCTTTCTTGAGAAGTGAAATTTCCAATGGCTGCCCTTAATATTTTTTGACTTCTTGATAACGGAGATATTAAAAGATTAAGAGTTGTTTTAGGTTTTTTATGATACTGTCTAATTTCCATGGCACAACGTTTTCTTGGAGAATCAGATCTAATGTTTTTAATCATTTGTTGTTCTTTAGGAGATTCATTCTCTGTTAATACTTTCTGATCTGATTCTTTTTCTTGAATTGAAGAATCATTATCCACTTTTGTAAATTCTACTTCTTTTGTTTCATCAGTTGACTTTGTGGTTTCTAGTTCCACGCAATTATTATTCTCTTTCTCATCTTCACAGTCTGTGGAAATCTTATCATCATCTTTTACTGGTGATTTTAGAGACTTTACCAGAACATTTGAATACCGTTTGGGTTTATGCCGATGAGTAATTCCATTCCTTGACTTAGGTCTACCTTTCATTCGAGGTTTTTGCATTGCTCGTTGCTTAGCTAATGTACTTCTGGTTCGTAATCTGGAAACTATTGTTGATGTCATATTTGTAGTTTTCATTTTACGTCTCTGAGCACCTTTTGGTTTATCATCCTTTGCAATTCTCAAGTTTTGTTTTGTTTCAACATTACTCTGTTCCTTTTCATAAAAGCTTTCTTCTGAAGAACTTCTCTGATCTTCTTTTTCTAAAAATAATTTTTCTAATTCAATACTTTTTAGTTTTCCAGCTTTATCAACCTTTGGTCGCAAATTCCGTTTACTACTTGTTGATACAGTTTCTACAGTTTTCTTCAATTCAGGAGTTTGTTCTAATTCTTCTTGTAATGAAGTTTTCTTCTCTTCCAATTCAGATAATTTGGGTTCATCATTTATTTTCTGAAAATTATTACTTAGCTTATCAGAATGACTATTTTCTTGATTACTAGAAAATTCAGCTCTATCTTTTTCCAACATATTTTCACTTGTACATGACTTATTTGATATTTCTGGTAAAGATAAATTTTTATCTTTTAATGTAACTGAAAACTCATCATTTATATCATCTGAATCACATACTATTGTATCATTTGTCTTTTTCAAAGTAGAATCACTTAAAGGCTTTGTTAAAAGATCATTCAGAGCTTGTTCTTTAGATTCCAAAGATAACATTTCAGTTAAGATTGGAGAGTTATCAGAGGATAATGGGCAACTTACATTTCCTCTTTTTGTTTTTGAAAAAATATAATTTTGTTGTTGATCTAAGAAATTAGAAGAATAGCGAAACTTTTTGCTAGTAGGAGAAAATGTTCCTTTACATTTAAGAAGTTCCTTATAATTTACACTGTCTATACTATTATTTCCAGAAAGTTCCCAATGTAGCAAAGATTCTACTACTCTTCTGGTTGGCATTAGTTTACGTTGAGATTTCCGTCTTTTAGCTTCTGAATTATAAAATGAACACCTATCAACTTCAGGTGAGTCATCACAACTTTCATTGTAACTATTGCTACTCTGGGAATAATTTTCATCACTATTATTTTGGAGTGAATCTTGTGATTCAAATTCTTCTTGAATTTGTTGTTTTTCTAAATTTTCAGATTCGATTTTTGACTGAGAAGAAGAATTTACATTTTCTCCTTTACATTGACTATCTGTATGATTAGAATTGCTTCCAGTACTGTCATCAATATCATCACCATCATCATCAGTATTTGTTAAATCAATAGTTACTTTTGAATTATCTACAGCAGATATTATGTTCACACTTTCAGAAGATGAATTTTCTAGTGATGATGATGATAATGATGTTGATGACTTTACACTTTCATATCTTGAATGTCCTTGAGGTGTATCTGTTACACTTTTTGATTCATTACTTAAAATAAGTAAATGTAAGGACTGACAATGACTGTTCCTACTGTTTTCAGAATGAATATTATCATTTGAATCATCTAACGATGGTGTTTCATCATCACTTTGATCAATAAATTCTTTTGTTGCAGATTTATTCAAGCTAATATCTTCTCTATTTTGGCTTTTGTTAAATGAAAACAAACCAGATCTATTGAGAGAGTCTTGTGAACTTGGAATAGCCTCATCATCACTAGATTCTGCTTCAACTTTTGAATTTTCCTGAGACAATTTGGGAAAAAGATTACTATTCCTTTTATCATTTTTTACTAATGTCATAACTCCTTGTTTACAAGGACTCAATCCTTTATTTTGTTTATCATTATCAACAACTAGCATTTTTTGTACAAAACTGGATGTTTTAGGAATTTCCAAATTTTCATTACAAGTCTCTTCAATGACAGATTGACTTGATAAACTCAGACTATTCTCTTTTAGTGTTGTCATCATATTTAATGAGCAATCCTCTAAAACTATCACAGGAGATGATTTCAGTTTTATGTCTTTTTCTATTGATGGAAGAATTTTGTTCTGAAAAATGGTGACATCACTGGATTGAGAGTATTTTAACGTAGGTTCATTTATCTCCGAAGAAACAGAACTATGTTGGCTTGAATTAAATGTACTTAAGCCATCTAAACTATTATTGTTAATTGCTTCAATGCTGTCAGATGATAAAGGTATTGTTTCAATAGATTCAATTATAATAATAGGTTGCTGACTGCTGCCATTGATATTTTTCTCTTGATGCTATATTAAAAGAATTGGTTTTAAGATGAGTTAATGTATCAAAGAATAAAAATACATATTTTGTATTAAAAAAAATACCTTTCTTGATTTGGTTGAGTTTCCAAGTGAGAAATTTTCATTGCTTCTTTCAGAAAAACTAAATAATAATATAATTATACTTTTTATTCTACATTATTTACAATATTCATTTATCTTTATTCTACCTATTTTACTTACTAACTCAAACTAAGATACTGAAATATACAAAATAAAAGAAAATAATTATAAATATCTAAAAATTGTTATTTATCAGTATTGATAAATAAATAATTTTTAAGATTCATAGATAAATAAATTCTTTCATTATAATATTTTAATCATTTTCAAAATATTTTATTCAGAATGCCTCTAAAATCTGTTCTAGAATTAAAAAAATATAAACAAAATTAATGTAATAAATTCAGCAGAATACAGTCTAATATTCTGAACAGAAGCATTATATGATAACAAAAGCTCTTCCTGATAAAATTATTATTAATGAATTTGAAATAAATAGTTGTATAATTTATAATAAATATAACAAAAACTTTGTAGTAACACTATCTTCAATAGAAGCAAATAATTTATCCTAAATTTGTAAAGAAAATGTTTGGATACATTATATTTTATATATTTTTATTTCTTCTACATTAAAATAACACGAAGGATAATTATAATGCTTTTTAAAATCAACTTTTGAGAGAAAATACAAAATTTATTTTATATTAAGGAACAACCAAAATTAAAAATAGAAGTTAAAAATTTCATTTATGTCTTTACAGTATCAATGAATTTAAATATATAAAGATCATTCATTTAAAAAGTTATTCATTATTCAAAATCTTGATATATAATAATGTGTTAAAAGAAAATAAAAATGCTAACAATGTAAGTATTGTTAGTATTTTTATTTCCTAAACAAGATATGATGTTGAAATTTGGCACATGCAGAGAGCACATTACAAGACTTTTCAGAATTGTCAAATTTCAGAAATTGTGATTACATGTAGTGTTATTATACATGAAAAATCATCAAAAACTTGCTGCATTATGCATGTTAAAAAATAAATGCATATGATCATTGGTTAAAAATATTATATAATCAACTAATAAACAATAGCTGCTATTAAAGACAGCATTGAAAAAAAAAAATCAAGCAAAGAAAGTTGAATGAATTACTGTTAATATATCCATATATTTTGTATCAACTGGATATAGATTATAACAAAAAAAATCACACCTTTAAAAAATCCAGCAATGAAATTCTGAACATAACTGAAGATCAATGAAGCTGATCGAAAACATTATTAACCTTTCAACAGTGGAACAGTCAGGTGTGGGGCTACCACTTAGTTGTGGAGAAGAAATGTGGGAAATTTTTAAAGTATATTTTCAAGTGTTTTTTCTCATTACTGTTTCAGAAAAAGATTTTGTAAAAAGTCTTTTTTTATTGTTACATAATTCATTTTTTTTATGTGAATTTTTTTTTGCAGTAGTTTTTGGCAATACCCCAAAAGAATTTAGCGAGTATAGTCGTCCCTCACCACTGCAACGCTATTGCCTTGGACGACTATACTCGTCCCTCACTGTTAAGAGGTTAATCTTTATGTTATACATTTTTAATTGTTTTAACATGTTCTTGTAATATCAGAGTCAGTAAAACCAGAATTTCACTAACTGTAGTCTTATTTACTTACTATGCTTAATATTTTCAGTTCATTGCAATAAGTAAACTAGCTACTGGAAAATAAACTATTAAAAAACAAAAACCTTAAATTTCCAGCAATAAAAAACATTTAATAATAACGTTTTTGACTGTTTTAAACAGCCATCATCAGTTAAAACGAACTTAAACAAAAGAATGCAGAAAAAAGAACTCAAGCAATACAAATATTTAAAAATTCAAAAAAATTCCAAAGCAAAAACGCCGTCGTATATTAGAAACTAACAAACAGCGCATGCGCTAAATATCGTAGTAAGAATAAAAATAAAAATAAAATAACAAAAAATACTGCCGCAAAAATATTTCTATTACAAGAAAGAACGTTATGCATTTCGGTAAAACGACTTCCATGCCGTGGATAAACCGTCTGCGTCTCTATGGTTAATGCAACCAGTGTTAACGTGGGCTTTGTAGATTTCAAGCTTTTCTAGATGTTTCAGCATTTGTTTGTTGGTCGTGGCCCTAATAATAGACGCTTTGTCCCAATGAACGTCGACCTCCTGATGCTTAGCGAAAGCTGCTAGCACAGTAGTATCCAAGCTCTTATTGATGGAGTATCTATGCTCCTTAAGCCTCTGCTTTAAATGTCTCATAGTTGCACCGACGTATACCAGATCTGTATTAAATCGACGATCCTTTAAAGGTATAGAATATACCCCTGTCTTAAAACTCTGGTTCTCTTTTTTCTTGTCGTTTCTCAACAGTCGATATACTGTAGGATTACGCCGATACAACAGGCTTATGTTGTTATTTCTGGCTACTTTCTTAACCATCGTGTGCAAGAAAGGAAAATAATTGAGAATCACTTTTCTTCCTTGATTCATAGGAGGAAGCTGCCGATATTTTGTCTTCCGATACTTGTCGATAAGCCTATCAATCTCCTTACTCCGATAATCGTGTTGTAATGCTGCAGTGCGAATGTAACTTAATTCCTTATAGGTGTCAATAACACTGGTGCAATGTGTGTAAGCACGCTTGATCCAAGCATGAAAAGCTGCATATTTAAAATTCATCGAATCGAAAGAATTTTTTGGTATAATTATGGGCTGATAGCTGGGTTTTCTATAAATGTCCGTCCATATCTGACCCTCCTTACATGTGATTGAAAGATCAAGGAAATTTACATTAGAAGCACTTTCTTGGTCAAGCCCTAAAGTCAAACCATATGGGTTTTTGTTGATTTCTTGAAGGAAATGCGGAGCGCTAGTATCATTCTTCCAAAGGATGAAAACATCATCCACATATCTTGTATATAAAACGATTTGATGTTGAAAGATGGGTATGATCTTGTTTTCCAACCGACATAATACAAGCTCACATAAAATAGAGGACATAGGGCTCCCCATAGGGCAGCTTTTCATGCTTGGATCAAGCGTGCTTACACACATTGCACCAGTGTTATTGACACCTATAAGGAATTAAGTTACATTCGCACTGCAGCATTACAACACGGTTATCGGAGTAAGGAGATTGATAGGCTTATCGACAAGTATCGGAAGACAAAATATCGGCAGCTTCCTCCTATGAATCAAGGAAGAAAAGTGATTCTCAATTATTTTCCTTTCTTGCACACGATGGTTAAGAAAGTAGCCAGAAATAACAACATAAGCCTGTTGTATCGGCGTAATCCTACAGTATATCGACTGTTGAGAAACGACAAGAAAAAAGAGAACCAGAGTTTTAAGACAGGGGTATATTCTATACCTTTAAAGGATCGTCGATTTAATACAGATCTGGTATACGTCGGTGCAACTATGAGACATTTAAAGCAGAGGCTTAAGGAGCATAGATACTCCATCAATAAGAGCTTGGATACTACTGTGCTAGCAGCTTTTGCTAAGCATCAGGAGGTCGACGTTCATTGGGACAAAGCGTCTATTATTAGGGCCACGACCAACAAACAAATGCTGAAACATCTAGAAAAGCTTGAAATCTACAAAGCCCACGTTAACACTGGTTGCATTAACCATAGAGACGCAGACGGTTTATCCACGGCATGGAAGTCGTTTTACCGAAATGCATAACGTTCTTTCTTGTAATAGAAATATTTTTGCGGCAGTATTTTTTGTTATTTTATTTTTATTTTTATTCTTACTACGATATTTAGCGCATGCGCTGTTTGTTAGTTTCTAATATACGACGGCGTTTTTGCTTTGGAATTTTTTTGAATTTTTAAATATTTGTATTGCTTGAGTTCTTTTTTCTGCATTCTTTTGTTTAAGTTCGTTTTAACTGATGATGGCTGTTTAAAACAGTCGAAAACGTTATTATTAAATGTTTTTTATTGCTGGAAATTTAAGGTTTTTGTTTTTTAATTTTCAGTTCATTCTTATTGTTACAGTGTTGATGATGTGTTTCAAACACAGTATATATATCAGTGCTTAGTGATATGCCAAACCAAAGTCAAAGAATAACTATAGAAAAAAATGATTTGTTTATATGCTGTTTGTATATGTATCTGTGTTAAAAAATTTCCTGATTATGTGTTTAGTATGGCAACCTTCTGTAATGTAATGTATGATGCCTGTGCAAGAAAGGACTACTTGCACAATACATATTTTATCCATTCTCAATAGACACTTTAGTAAATACTTAGAACTCACCCATAAAATATTTTTAAATTTATGTATTTTGTATGTTGTGAGTGTTTAGAACAGTTTTGCTTATTATGTATGTGACTTTGTTTTATTTGTCAATGAATATGGTATCTGGTCTGTTGTAATATATTGTTTTCGCTGTAATTAGATTGGTCATAGTATATTTTGTGTGTGTTGTTATCATTAGCATAGGTAATACTGAAACTAATTACAATGAACAGATTCTACTTTATATGAAATTTTAGATAATTCTCATTTCCAAACTGCTATTAATTATAAAATCATGTAATTAATCCTATAATAATTTAATTTTCAGCAATCATTGGTTAGTATTTAATTACACAAATTATATATTTAAATTTTGAAACAAGCAACAAAATTTAAAATTTCTGGAAATTGTATTATTTCAACATTGCAAAATCCAAAGCACAAATATAAATAAATTAAGACTAAATGAAATCAAAAATATAACATCGTATTAAAGTCCCTGGATCCTAGACTTTAATACAATGTTATATTGTATTAAAGTCCCTAAAGTCTAGTCAAAAATTTTCATTGTAAAAATGAGAAACATGGCAAGTTTATTAAAACTTACACTTTGTTCCTTGAAATGTAATGCACAAATCAGCCTAATTTTATTAAATATTTGGCCCATCTGTCAGCTATATTGATTTTTTTTTCTTTCTGACTCTTTATTCGATGTTAAATTTATTTAGATCAACAGCATTCAATTATAGATGGCATTATTCATGAAAGAAAAAATAAGAAACTTATTCAGAAAGAAAAAGAAAACAGCAATTGCTTTATTTTGAAAGTTATATGTAGTGTGTTTGGTTAATATTGTCTTTACTGCCTATTGATCAAATAATCAAATTTCATCTGTTTCTGTTCATGTAATGTTTCTTAAATTCACCGAAACTATTCTGTATTTCTTGCTATTTAGGAATCTTCCTCAGTAGTATCCATTCAAATTTATGACCCTTATCAACACAAAATAAGCATTTTCTAACAAATCAAAAGTTTTGATTATAGTATGAAAATGTGTTTAATATACAAACTAGAGAGCTGTTGTTTTGGTTTAAAAAAATAGGACAACAGTAAAAATTTTACTAAGTAGCCAGCAAAAGATGCTGAAAGCATCCATCTACTTCTTGGAGAGAGGGGTTTACACAGCAGCACATATTCTATGATAGGCAGTGGAGTGTGTGCAATGATATTCCTTTGATACATTTGATAATGTTCCTCTTCAGTGTCTCTAGATTGTCTATATGTACATCATCTCATTCAAGTATCCCCAAAGAAAAAAATCTGGGATTAATAAATCAGAAGACTTAGGGGACCACAAATTTTTAAAAATGATATAAAGGATGAAGAATTCTTGCAACATGGCCAAATAAGTTGTCACTCCATTTTAAAAATCACTATATAAACATGGGGTAAATTACATAAAAAATGCTGTAGCAGATAGACTAATTGTTTCTAAACAAATTTACTTAGTATAAACATCCTAAACCTAACGTTATTATTAATTAAAGCCAAACGCTTGCCATAATATATCTATAGTCAGATATGTTACGACAATCATTTGGCTCTAAATTTACTTAGTATTCAAATACCACTTATTTTTACTTTAATATGTAATGTAAATTTAGAAAACAGCATTTAATTAGAATACAAAATATTCTTACTCTGACTGACTCTCTAAGCCAGCAGTTTCTTGAGAAAGATCATTATACATTGCAGGAACATAACTGCAAAAGAAAAATAAACATACAACATATACATTAATGTAGTAATTATTAAAATAAATAACTTTACTAATTATTAACTACTTGAGTAGATGAATGAATTATTTATGAAAACTAGCATGATTCTAAACCCAAAACAAGCATTTGAAAGATTATAGAAATTAAATGTATATATGAATAAAACATTTTTCAAGATTTTTTGAGACTTATTCAAGAAAATCATATCAGTTTCAGCTTCAGATCTAAAGTTGAGACCAGTTTTGAATTTTATATTTGGTTATTTCAAAATGTGTTCTTAACATTATACTATTTATTCTATCTATGGCTGATCAACTAAATTGAAAACATTTCTTCCTGGAAAACTAAGATTTATTTATTTGTCATTTAAACTGCTCCATTTAGTAATAATGTTCAGAAAAATCATCTGTATATATATATGTGAGTGTAACAAAGGTTGGAGCACAAGTCATGACAATCATTTTTTTTTCCTCAAAAATATGATTGCACATCCCAAAGAGAATGTCATCTGTAGTATGTGACAATGTCACTAGATGGCAGTGTGATGTACAGTTACTGTACAGAGGGTACAGGAATGTCAGTGGTGAGTCAACCATTATGCAGAATAGAAGTTACTCAGTGTGAACAGCTTTCTTATGTGAAAATATGCATTCTACAAAGGCAAACTGCCAGAGAATGCCACAGGGAGCTGATGGAAGATGTGGAAAATGCCTTGCCTTATCGAACTGTTGCTAGGTGGGCAGCAGCATTTCAGAAAGGACAAAATTCAACCATTGACCTTCAACATTCATAGGGAATATGTAGCACCTGTTTTCTTTTTGTACTGTCAATATAGCTTTGTGACTAATAAACATATGAAACCCAATACTGTTGTTTATGGCTTTTTTACACTTTCCTATCTACCCATGGTACTGTACATGACCTGCATTGCTCATACTTTGAACAGTACCATACACTGCCCTCCATTTGTATATTTCAAAGTTTCATGCCTGTCCAGCATTCTTCTGAAAAAGAATTGCTGCCATGACTTATGATCCAACCCTTGTATATATTTACTTTGAAAGTTAAATTTTTGAAATTGTAAATTAAATCAATTTCATTTGTTTATGATTTCTGTGACATTTGATACTATGTTCTTAGAGATATAAAACATTCTAATAAACTAATCTTTTACATACATAACTATTTAAACCAATACACAAAATATTTTCTTAATCAATTACACTAAATTTTTAAAATATTCTTTAAATGTACAAAATGTCTATAGCTTTCTAAAGAAAAGATTCTAATGAAAATCTTTTAAGGTAAAATATTTTATCTAAAAGTAAAAAACAAGATAAGTGTGTGAATACTAATTAGATAATAAAATTTATTAATATATGTTTCATTGAAAATGAACTTAATTACTTGCAATAATTATCTGCTTTAAGCAAAAGAAATATCAACTAAAAGATATAATTTATTATTAGCTATTTAAATATTATCATAATTAAGACTACCTCCTTCTTCTTCTAACTTCCTTTTGATGTTCAGTTAATATTTGCTTGTTCTTCACTGGTGTTTCTATTCTAACAAAATGCTATACAAATAAAAAAACAAAAACACATACATATAATATTAAAATATGCTACACAATTTTCAATAATATAAAAATTATAGTTTCAAAATAATAAATAAAATCAATACAATATTTACCTTATCATCAAGATCTTCTAAAGAATTTAAACAATTTGGAGAGGAGTTTTTATTAGGCAAAATAGATTTTTGTTGATTTCCATTCATTGTTTTGGTTGATGGACTTTTCACTGGTGTGTTACTTTTCGCATTAAATGAGACATGCATTGGAATTTCAACTGAATCCTATATTATTAATTTTCATAATTATATTTGAAACACAAACACAAATACATTATTATTAACTTATATTTATTCTTAATGGACTACCACCATATTTACTCAAATTTCCCTTTGATTCTAAAAAAAAAAAAAAAAAAAAAAAAAAATCAGAAACTCAAAAAGAAAATATAATAATAAAAGAATGAGTTTCATATTATAAATTTGAAAAAATTTAGAAATAATTTCAGAATACAACTATTTATTTTATCATTTTTAAACCATGATATTTGACAATATTTTTAAAATGTTCAGATTACTTTTTATCTTTTAGTTAATGAGAAATTACAACTAGTTTAATGCTTATCATCCTTTTAATCCATACAATATTTTTATAAATTTAAAACTACCATTTTTCAGTAACTTTATAATAAATTTCAAAATGATTCATTATGAATGGCATGGATGGTATGATTCAAGATTGTTTTTTAAATATACTTCACACAAGGAGTCTTGCATGCTGATAGTGATAAAAAAGAAGTACCTACATTTTCATACATTAGATTTTGCAACGAATAGGAGTACATTTTCATATTTTAATAATTTTTGTTTATTTCATAAAATCAATGCTAAATTTAGTATTTCTTAAAAATCTTGAAATATTTATTACAATGTGTGTTGCATTTTTTTTAATTTTAAATTTTCTCACATTTAACTGACACTACACTACACTCATAATTTTATGTTAGGCATATCTCAGTAGTTGAAGATTCCAAAATAAAAAATAAAATAAAAAACTGAGAGAATTTCTATTATTATTATCCAAGAAAAGAAAAAATATTTGCAAAAAACTGATTTTATTTTAAGTATATTCTGTTTAATTCTGAGAACAGAATACATTAAATCTTGTTATAATAATCTGCCAATGTGGAGACTATGTTTTATAATATGTGGATCATTCTGAAAGTTTCCAGATATACAAAAAGTTGTGTATGAAACTTATTCACAATGTTCACAATTTCTGAAAGTATTCTCTGTGATATAGAATGGAACTGTTCATCTGGTAAAACCACTTCTGGAAACATACAGACAATTGTTTAGAAATGATTGCCAATTGATCTCTGTAGGTATTGACAGGTTGTGGTGACCTAAAATGATATCTATGGAGGACTTACTTTACAGAAAGAAAAAAAAAAGTTGCAAGGGAATATGGAGTGGATGGCTAACCAGTTGCATCTCAGAAACTCAGTTGTCTTTGTGTTGTGTGGGCAGATGCTTTGTCACCATGAAGGCCGCAGTATCCAGTTTTTGGCTGTCTCCTACAAATCTCCTCAAAGACCTTAGTTAGACAAACAGTGGTGTTCCATTTAGTAGTAACAGTTTTTCTTCCCACCAATGAAATGATGCAAATGTGTCCAGTTTTTCAAAGGACATAACCACCATTTGCTGACGAACACTTCTTGGCCACTTCACCTTTAGAGGAATTTCCTCATTGGAAAAAATCTAAATTTGGGATTACTTTGACTAATACTGCTAGACAAATATTTCAACACCAGTAAAAACCCCACAAACATTCTAAAATCCATTTGCAAATTTTTAAATCATGTCCTGACACCATTTCACACAAGCCTCCTTTTATTCCCCAGTGATAGAATTTGGCACCCAACAATGTGAAGTCTTCTTTAGGCAAAGATGTGTGTGAACAATTTTGTATTTTGCTGGATGCTGCTGATCCAATTTACAAAGTGTTCTCAATGCTCTTGTAAATTTTCTCTAACCATGACTCCTCATGGACCACATTTTCCTGGTCAGGTACAGCAGAGGGGATGGCTATCTATCCTCATCTTTCAGGCTCATCCTACCATATTGAAATTCACCAAACCATCAAAAAAAAAAAAAAAAAAAAAAAAACCTGTGTCCATGATGGATAGGTATCCAGAAAGACTGCCTTCAAACATGTAAGGTCCTCTGACTCAAACAAACCATTTAAAATTGTAAAACGTCATTGCCCAAAAATGCTCGCGAGTCATTGCTTCTTCCAATCAAAATGACACTTACTGTTTTGCATGCCTGCAGGTGTGACAGACAGGACTAGTGACATCTTTCGGTAAACATACTTACTAAGTACTGCTTCATTACATATGCAATAAATGTTAATGTACACAATATATTTACCACATATGGAAACTTTTAGTGATCCATAAATTTATGATTTTCCATATTTAGGTTGAGATGTATAGTATAATCTCTTTTTATATAACAAATCTTTTTCATTATCAGAATCCTATGTTTTAATTAATAAAGTTGTTATGATGGCTCTCAAGTAGATCACAAAAAATAAGGAAAAATTTTAAAACCGTACATGCTTCTGTATAGTTTTAATTATTTAAAGAAAAAGTTTTATAAAAACTAATTCAAATCAATACTTTATTTTCAAAATTTGCTTCTTTTAAATTAAATTTACACCAAAACTGAAAGATAGTTTAGGAGTATTAATCATAATTAGAAAAGATGTTTTAAAATTCGCAAGAGGCCCCTCATAATCTGATTTTTGTATATACGAATGATTTTCATTAATATAAATATTTACAATATTTTGTTTCTATATTCAAAGTAGACAAATATTCAAGAATTACTTTCACAAGTAAATAAGGGTTTTTATATTATCTTGAAAATATAACAAAGTATTGTCTTTTTTTGGAAGAGGTAAAAGCGACTTGGCATTAACTGTCGTCTTACCTTCTCATGTCAAGAGGGATTGGATACCTGGCCAGAGATATCTCTGCCCTCGAGCCAGTCCAAGCTTCATAACGAGCCTTTACCAATTTTTTTTCTTCTAGAAGTACAAGAGGGATATGTGAGGAAATATGGTAATTTGCCATTATCACTGTTCTAATAAACTTATTTTTTTTATGCTTAACTGTATTACCTCACTTATCGAATTGCTCATTTCTTTGACAGGACTAATATTGGGAATAAGTGCTGGTTTCAACTTTTTGATTGCATTTCTGAAAAGTTTAATAATATATGTAAAAACATTAAATTAGTGTAAAATTGTTATATTTAATAATTTAAAAATTTTTAACAACAAAAAAACTAGTACAAAGACAAACCAAAATTTCTCTTTCTTAGCATCGATTAAAAATTGTACATTATGGAAATTAATGTATTATTTCTCATGCTACTTTTGCTTAAGCACAAGGATACAAGAATATATTTATAAAAATGATCAAAAACATCTCTACGTAAGCTGAAATGAGTTTAATTAATTTATTTAAAAGTCTTGCTGAAAAGAGTATTTAAAGGATGTGTTCAAGATAAAAATCATCAATATAGTGATTGAACTAATTTATATTCATAAGAAATAATACTGCTTTAATAAAATCTAAATGTTATTGTACTGTTAATGGGCTTAAACATTAAGTTTTTGATTATTAAATGAGTATAACTTATAAAAATTTTGTATATTTTCTTGAAAATCTCAGTTGAGATAAGGCTTGCAACAATTTAAACAAGCAACATAATTTTGCAGACATAATATAGTAATTAATACAGACCACAATAACTTAGCAATTTTAAACATATGAGTAAAAAATTATTTACCTGAAATCAATAGGTAAAGTGATACTACTGAGATTACTTCCAAATGTCAAATACCAAAATTGACGTGTACGGTCTACAATGTTTTGTCGCATGTGAAAGAAACACACTTCCAACAAAGGGGCAATAGAAGTGAGAAATCCTGTATCATAGGGACCAGAATAATGAAGCTGAAGAGATAATAAACAGTTTGTCCAAAACGACTCCAACTATTTAAAATAAAAAAAATAAATAAATAAATAAAATAAGTAATAATTACTACAACTACTGTATTTATTCTATAATAGCTTTAACTTTTTATACTCACAGAATTAAAAAATTGTGTGTTACTTATTTTCTCGTAAACATGATCCTTTCTTCCAAACTTAAAAAATGGAATTAAAAATGGTGCTAATCTGCAGAACAAAGTTATCAGGAGACTAGAAGAGCTGATATTAGTGACTAGTTTTTTGACTATTTCTAGCAGATTATTTGCACAAGTAATTACTTGTTTCTAGAAATAATATATATTATTATAATTTCATTTTATATACTATTATAATTTCATTATTATATTAATAATAAAGTAGACATGAGAGATTTATCTCAATTAAAATTATATTATTCACATATTTTTATTTATCTTTAGAAGAATCATGTGAACAATGACTGAATTAGACCTAAAGTTACTACAGTTTGCATAGTAAGAAATACAAGAATGTTTGATGATTTCTTGACTGCCTTTTAATTCAAAAATGTCTTATTTATATTAATTTCTCTTCACTTAAGTATTTAGAAATGGTAATGGATATTTTCTATGTTTAAAGAGATATTTATTCATATTAATTTATTTATTGTTATGAATTTAGTGAAATACTTCATTTACTGACAACATTATAATGTGAGTTGCAAACTGTATTTAAATTTAATAGTTAGCATTTGAAGGCAAGAAAACCACAAAACAAAATTATTCCAGCTGGAAAATCTTGGTAAACCAAATTTATTATTCTTTGCAGGCAATAAGAAAGAGTATATAATTCTTTCAAAAAGATCTACAGAATTTATAATGAAAACCATCCCATAGCATTATTTTTTATTTGCTTATAGATACAAGCAGATTGGAGTGTGTTAAAATCAATGGTAGCTTGTGATGTCTAATATATGGGTGCTGTTCCAGGAGAGCACCCATACATTATACATATATTGCAGAAAATTCATATAAAAACAAACAGATGATTTTTTATGTACTATTTGATATGATTTATAATCATTAAATCCAGAAAAATTTTTACATATGTCTTTTTAATTTTAATTAATAAATATATTTATGTTTCATGGTTCAGATTCTTTTGTCAATATCATAATTTGTTTTGTTGGGTGCCTGAAAGAGACATTGCCATAATTTGAAATAACTAAATAAATAAATTCATACACTATCCAATGACAGTTGTTAGTTGAAAAGTTCTGTGAAATAAGGTATTAAAGTGCACTTAAATACTTTTCTCAGTTAAGTGTTTTATTATGCACATTGAACAGGATTTTATAGAATTGGATATAATAAGCATTTTACTCAAGTGCATTTAACATATACACTTTGTTCTTTTCACAACAATTCTAAAAAAAAAGTTTTTTAAAAATTCCCCAAAAACATCAAAATTTAACTTATATACTTTTTTCCATAGAACTCCTCAATTATATTTTAAAATTAGACTAAAAATTTTTAATTTAATCCAAAATATTTTATTTCTTTTAAAATAATAGCGATTCTTCCAACAATATGCTATCCTTGATGACCATATAATCCCTTACATTACTTGTTTGTTGATACATACAATGACAATGTATACAAATTTCTTTGATTCACATTTGAAAGTGTCAACCACATTGCAGCAGAAGTGCTATATTGTGGTTTGTGTTTAGATTTTTGTATAAACACAACCTAAACATCGTGTAGATTTCAAGGATGAAATCTACAAGATCAACTTCATCCTTGTAGCCAAAGTCCTTCATATTTGTTTTTAAAACTAGAATCATTCATACATACTGTCTGCATTAATTTCATTAATACCACATCTAGTAATATATAGATAGTCCAATAACACACTCTTATAGTTAAACTCCTAGAGAAATCAATAATATCATGTATTTTATCCATTAAGTATGTAATTCATTAATAATGATTACATATATTTATAGTCTAGTGATTACATCAATGTTGTATATATTCATTTACAAGAATATATACTACATGATTCTCAAACTGGTGTAAAATGTAATATTTGAGAATATTTTATAAACTCTATACTTACATTCCTTTCCCTTCCTTTCTCATTATCTTGATTTACTTCAACTAATTTTGGAATTGCAGATAGCAGTTTTTCAATTATCAAAACACAAGAAGTCATATTATGCAATGGTTTTTCATTTTTCTCTTCCCAATTTGTTAGAACTATAATAAAGAATATTTTTCCATAGAATTTTTAAAGTAGTCCTATACGTTATTTTATATCTATATATTTATAGCTCATATCATTACATTTGTAAAATTTTAAAATTATTTTAAACTAACCTGAGAAATCTTTCCCCCAAGAATTATAATCAAATGAATCTATAATTGTTTCTATCAACTGGCACATAATTGTTAAGACATGAAGCATCTGTACAAAATAAAGATTAAAATTATTTTTAAAAAAATAAAACTTTTTTATAATGAAATTTAAACTGTTATTACCTAAAACTTAACCATTACCTTACAAACTTTAAAATATTTATTAATAGGGTAGAAAATTACATTAATTTAAATACAAAAATACTAACCTGTAACATTTCTTCAGGAATTATTTCTCTTATCTTTCTGCATACTAATTCACAAGATATATTTGATTGTGCAGACTGTACTAAAGTAGCACATCTTACGAAGGCTTTATACAGGTCACACCAATTTTCCCATAATTGTTTTTCACAAGCCTGAGATTAAATACATTTATTAAACAAATAAACATATAAACCGTAAACTAAATTAAAGAACATACCTGAAGTAAATTGCATGTTATAAAATGGTTTAGTGGATAAGAAAATACCATTAAAAAGCATGTAAAATCATAAGATGAACCACTTCCCTGATTAACTTCTTGTGTCTAAATATTTTAATTTTTTAAATAAATAAGAAACAATTAAAAAACATACTTTACATAAAATGATAAATTTAAATATGGCCAATGTAATCTAATCTGATCGAAAAACAATTTGAAAATATTTGATTTTTTGTTCATTTTATATTTGAGATAGTCCATATAATCTTCAAAAATTATTGATAGTTTGTAATATACAACACATTCTCACTTGACATCATTGAGGAAAGATACAAGACCATCTGTAAACATTTACAATTGTAGTTGTTAAATTTTTTTATAAACAGTAAAATTAATTATACGAGGTGGAAAATAAATGATGAAGGTTGCAAACATACTTCAGTTAGAATAATATTAAACAATATATCTTGTTTATATCATTTAGCCTACAGTAAAATTGGCTTTGTTACATTTGTTTCACTTAACATTGCAGTTTCCAAGAACCAATCAATGGCATTAAGTGACTACTTTCTGTAGTTAACAAGGTATTTTTTTCAAAAATAATATCTACAATATTGTCAAACATTTGAACACTACTACATGGAAACAGAAAATCTGATTTATTAAGTATTCGAAAAAATTTTACAGAAAAATCATTAGCTTGTTTCCAATAACAATAAATTCATAGTTTTAACAGTGTCCTGAATTAATACTTTGCAACAAACCTTCCTGAAATTTTGCAGGAAGGTTTGTTTATTAGTGGAATTGATGCTATTAAATTTTGCTAATAAAAGGTTGAAGGGGTGGGGAGCTAAAGGGAGTTGTGTATATTTCCAGCAGGGTCGTACTTAATGATGACTTTACTCATTATCAGAATTTACCATCTTTTATAAAACCCATCCCTACCCTCAAAATTAAGTTTTTTGCCATTTTATAACAGTTAAAATATAAAGCTTTTTAAATAAAATATCATAACAGATGGCGCACCAAATGTTGCCAGAAAAGTTAAGCAACTCGTCGCTGAATTTTTAAAAAATATATTAAAATAACATCAACACTAAATAAATGTATAAAAACAAAATCTAAACTACAAGTTTCTTTAACTTTTAGTTTTCAGGTCACTCTGGACTATTTATGGATTTACAGTTTCAATGATTAAATTTGAGATTCAGTTACTCACCAAAAATTAAAATTTAGAAAGATCAGATTAGATACATTTAATTCTTTTCCATTTATTGTCATAACTTATAACTAACCTTTTGAATGATTTCTAGAAGTTCAACACATATTTGTGACCATATTTTATATTGTATTTCTGGATTTGATGCAGAAGACAACATTTCCATAATTGAAGTGAAGTATTTTAGAGGACATGGCATGTCACGAATATATGATAAAAAGCGGCTGAAGATAGTTAAATATCTGTGTAGAAATGTTGCTATTAAATTTGATATATAAATATCAATTACTTTTTATCATAAAACTTCCATTTTCATTTATCTTTTTACTTGTTAAGTATGTAGTTAATTCTTAAATTTAATTATAATTTTTACCACTAAGCACAATTTTCCTTTCATATGTCAGAAGATAAGATGATAAAGGTTCACACATAAAATAACAAACAAAATAAATGCTAACTGATTAGTTTCTGAATTTACTAATCCTCAAGTATTAAATGTGAATATAGATATAAATATCCTAAAGAAATAATTAAAAAAAAAATGTTTTTGAACTATATAAATTTAAAATGGAAGTTTTATTAAATATATTCATTAAATTAAAGAATTCTAACATACTTATCTGATGAATGTAATGGTGCTATTATATCTGTTCCTAACATGAGTGACAAAAATGCCATCAAAGGTACATTCTGAAAATTTTTAAAATATCTTATTACAAATAAACAAAATTCTCATTTTTTGATTGCTATACTTACATAATTACTATTTCCATATTCTATATTACACTGATATGTTGTTAAAATGTCTTTGGGAAAAAGTGAAACATCATCTAAAAATTTCTGTAAGTAATACATTTCATTTAATATTTCATAAAGCATATATGCATAATCTTAGCCAATAAATTATCAAAAATAAATAAAAACTTACAAGATTTTGATTGGAATTAAAGTATTTATTCACTATGATATTTGAAAGGAACTGTAAATATTGAACCACAGCATCTTGTGCCATTTTACTTTTGTCTTCTGTTATTGATTGTGTTCGGACAGTTAATAACTTTACAATGTAATAATTAAAGTGAACTAAAAATATAAATTTAACATGTGTTAACAATAAATATAAAATATATATTCTTTTGTGATAATAATCAATTATATATTTCAGCTGTTTATAAAATTTATCTTACCATAAGTTGAATTATATCCGAAATTACAGAGAGCAACTTTTGTTGCATGGATTAGAATATGAATATTTTGAATATAGACCGAATTTGGTAAAGATGTCTTCAATGGCACTAAAAGTTTTTAAATCAGAAATTTATTTTTAGATAATTATTAACTACTTATACATTTAGATTAAATTAAATAAAAATAAAAATCATGCAATGTAATTTTTGATATCATTTATATTTAATTTCTTTTTCAAATAATTCAAATTGATTGCATTAATGAAAATTGTTACTATTGTTGATATGTGTCTCAGAATGTAGTAGTATGTCTTTTCACAAACATAAACATGATAGAAATACTATAATTTTTAAAAACTGTCAAGAGCTGAAGAAGGGTTTAGACCAGAAATGCTTTCTAAAATGACAATTCAAAGTGATTAATTTTGGCCATGCTCTTTAAACACATATCTTGTATGACTTACATTTGTCAAGTTTTGAGATTTAAGTAAATGATTATTGTTTTAGACTGTGAATTTAAGATAATGCCAATTGTAAGAAAATCTCAATTCACCTATACACACCGGGGTGAAACCACTTAATCCTCTTGCAAACCTTGTAACAAGAAGGACCTAGTGAGGGGCTGAAAACGTTCACGTACAAACTTTGACAGCACCGGTTACAAGGTTTGCATGAGGATTAAGTGGTAAGAAAATCTCTTTCAGACAAGGAAAAAATCTGCATCTTAGAATTAAGAAAATACAGCAATTAAAGAACTTGCTTTTTATATCATCAAATAAAGTTTATTGAATAATATTCTCAGCTCCATTTTGAGCTATTCTCAGTTTACATAAGAGAATGCAACAACCTAGAAAAGAAACATTTAAAATGACAACACATGATGACAATAATAAGATATTGGTTTTGAAAATGTTTCAATTAAAAAAGTTTTCAATTTACTAAAGTTTGAAAGCCATTATTGAATTATAGAATCATTTCCGTGTTTAGAATATATTCTTTTAAATTTTATGCATTACTGATATATATTGATAGTAAGAAAATTCTTAAAATCAGACATTACTCTATGTTACAAATGATGATGACATTATTATTATTAATTATCCATGTAATTTTTATTTTAGGGGCCATCCATAAATTACATAAGGGCGATTTCGGTCATTCTAGACACCCACCCACCCCTGTGTAAGAAACCGTAATATTTTCTTTGATCCCCCCTCCCCTTCCCTATCTTACGTAATATTTAGGCATAATTTTATAGAAAGATTTTAACAAAAATAAATTTTTTTAATGAAATCCTAAAAACCTTAATATATAATTATTAATTAGTTAATTAATATGTACTATTATTTATAAAAGACTATGCGAACAAATTTAAAAATATAAAAATTTAATGAATTCGAATAAACAATTTATTTTAAGAACTTTATTTTTTAATTATTAACAATCTTTTTATTATTATAATCATTAATCATCATAATATTCATTTTTATATTAATTTTAATTTTCACAAAAGGACGCAAAATACTTTGACAGATCCACTAGCATGTGTAAACAGAAACGTCATACAAAATAAAACAAGAGAGAATAGAAACCACATTCCATTGCCATATTAATTACATTTTGGCTAAGGCCAAGAAAATAAACTACATGCTGATAAAATGTGCTAGGTGCACCCGGGGACTAAATCATAAAGCTTATAAAACTCTATATAATGGGGCAATACAACCAATGCTACTTTATGCGGCCTCTAGCTGGGGTCATGTAACTAGTAAAAATTCAGTAGCAAGTAAATTACTCTCTCTCTAAGGACAGTTTGTCATCAGAATTTCAAAGTGCTGCAGAACTGTTTCTACTAATGCCTCTCTTATTCTAGCAGAGCTCCTTCTTTTGCCACTATGTATTGTAGAAAAGTTTCTGAACTACTACATCAGAACTACCAACTCAAGGCTCAACAACAATCTCTACTCCTATCTACGGCTGTTCATACGCTACCACATTGCAATTACCCTACTATCTCTGATCATCACCCTGTAAACAAGGTTATCCCTAGGGTACATTTGGTGTCATCTGCTTCCTCTATGGATAATCATGCAGACATTAATATCTACACAGATGGTCCAAAAGCCTCCTTCATGTTGGCTCAAGTATCTGTATCTTCCTCCAAACTGATATATTTTGCCCAAAATATGTTAGAAGGTACAGATACCCCCACATATCAAGCTGAAAAAGATGCTGTCTACCAAGCTGTTCAGTGGGCCACTTCACTACCAAACAAAACTCTGTCTGTCAACATTTACAGTGATTCTTAGTCTGTCCTAAAAGCTCTATTAAATCCCAATTGCAATAGCAATAAAATCACATATATCCAGCACCATATTAAAAATCTTGTAAATAAGATAACTTTTATGTTTGTTCGTGGCCATACTGGCATACTAGGAAATGAAAAAGCCGACTTTGAGGCTATGTCAGCTGCAAAGGACTATACTCACATAACTCTCTCACGCAGCAGCCTTAAAAATTATATTTATTACAATGCTATGCAAAAGTGAAATCAACAATGGTTGAACAGTATAACTGGTAGAATAACAAGACTTTATTTTCCTAGTGTTGAATGCAGGTTCTCATTGCTACTTAGAGATTTAATGTTTGCTACTGCTCAACTACTTACTGAGCATGTATAACCGGGCAGAAACTGCCTCTTGCGTTTGCTCTACAGAAAACCTAGACACTGTCGACCATATGAACCATCATTGTCCAATTTACGATCAAGATAGACTTATTCTAAAATTAGAAATCTTTACGCTTGGTTTCAGGTGGCCATATCCATTCGATAAGCTTGTTCAGAAGCCACTGTTTGATGATTTTTACAATTATGTTCAAAAAATATTGAAGATAAGACTCTATAATTTCTAGTTTTACATTTTAGTTTTCACTAAAAACCGAATACTAATTTATGTTTACTTTGTATCATGTATTTTGGTTTATGTATTCTTAGTGTTATACATCCATCGAAGTAATGCACTTCTTCAAATAAAAAAATAAAAAAACGAGCGAGATAACTACATGGCCTTTCTCCCATGATAAAAAATGTGTCTGCTAGCGTTATTATTCTATTATGTCACACTTGATGGCATTAGTATATCCAGCGTTCTTAATAGAAACCGCCGAATTAAAGCCAAATTCAAAACTCCACCACTCAACGAGATCAAAAAATAAAAATAAGAATATTACGTAAGATGAGATCTATTACCCCTACCCTGAGTAAGAAATCGTAAGAAATCCTTGACCCCCACCCATCCGAAAATACCTTACGTAATTTATGGATGGCCCCTTACATGCAATTTTATGATACAAATGATTTTATTATAGAATTCTGAAAAAAAATAAAAAGTTACAATTTTTAAATTATTCAAAATTCATAATTTAATGTAATAAAAAGAAATTTTGTCTCATACATAAACTTATATTCGGAACTATTTTTGGACTGTTTAAGCCTCCTGAAGATCCCTTCTTTGATGGCTCCAGTAAACGAATAAGAATTTCATATCCAAGTTTTTGTACTTGTTCATTCTTAGGACCTAAAGATAAACGATCATTTTTCTTTCCTGCAAAAGATTTTTTGAAACTTCTTAATATAGGCAACAGCATGTTCGTGGTGTGTATATATATTATATTTAACAATATTAGGATTTTTTAATAGAGTTAACACTATAATATATATATATATATATTTTATAGTTAACTCTATTAAGTAATCTTAAAATATCTTAAATAGACAAATTCTTAATTATATTTTTCTAACAAGATTTACACATTTAGTAAAAACCTTTCTAATTCCTGTAATTTTTGAAACATCATACATTTTTTATTTGCAACAATATATTTTATCCTTACCTTAATTGTGGTTAATAAAAATACAGTAAGACCCTGCTTAAAATGGGGGATGCATTCCTGGATGACAAAGTGCTAAACGAAACAGCATTAAACGAGGTCATTTTAACAAAGTAAATAGGGAAAGAGGAACATGCAACCAAAAATACAAAGATTTTACTTTAATTTTTTTTTAATATTAATTTGCATAATAATATATGTTAAATAACACATATTATATGAAGTTCATTTTTTGTGATGCAGGTCCTGACTCTTTTGAAATTCTTGTTATTTGCAATAAAGTCATATAGTTTCATTGGTTGCTTTCTTTTTCTTTCCTTAAGCAAATGTTGGTAGCAGAAGATTGCATCCAAAACACCTCATTTTGCTTTTGCACTCCTTTCAAAATCTGGATCATTCGCTACAATTTGATCAACGATTTTAATTATTGTTACCAAACTTTTACTAAGGAAATCTGTAGCAAGTTCTTTGGGTAATTCATTTTCAGAATCTCTCTTTTCCATTTCTACATGAATTCCTTGTTCTGCCAGTTCTTGAAGGCTGTTGTTAGTAAGGCTCTCACCAGAAACCTGAAGTAACTCCTCAATATCCTGCTCACCTACATCTCCTAGTCCTGCTGTATCAATTAGGTTGACAACTTGGTCAACCTAATGATACAGAGAAAGGCTCTTCTCGAGAATTCTTGAATACCTTCAGCCATAACTACTTCCACATTCCATTCATGCATTCATCAGTGAACTCAATATTGCCTATGGCATCTATGATGTTATATTTTTTCCAAAATTGCACCAAACATAGATTTAGGCTATGACAAATTGCCACCTTTTACTGATTGGTTCATGTTTGTGAATAACCGTATTATAAATGGATCAACAAAATTCCGCAATAATTTGAATCAGCGTAAATTTTAAGCTTTTTTTTTTGGGCTTCGAGCAGATATTATATTCGAGCATTATATTGAATCAGCATTAATCGAGGCAGCATTAAGCTGGGTCTTACTGTACAAATATTTATCTTTACAGCCAAAACTTAGTGCTCATTAATTCATATATTCTGAAATTTTATTATACAAGAGTCAAGATCTGGTGATTGTGGCATCCACAACATTAGAGATGATCAGCTAATCATTCTTGTGTCAAAAGCCTACACAATTGTGATGTTTAGACAATTTCTCTGCTGTAATGATGAATAATAAAGTTTTGGAGCTTATCTCTATGCAGCATTAACAGAACATGTCACTGATCCAGATGAGGAATTTTCTTCATAAAAAAAAAATAATAATAATAATAAGACCATTTCCCTCACCAAATTTAGTATATATACTATCTTAAGGATGCAGTTTTGATTTTTCAAAAAAATCAAAACTGCATCTTTAAGATAGTAAATATATACTAAATTTAGTTGAGATTGCACTTAGTTCTTTTGTACAGAAAGCTTTGAACACTTACTCTAATCATGATCATCATATATATAAAAAGGTACAAAACATAGCAAACACAGTGGTATCTTGTACTTTGAATTTAATTCATTCCAGGAAGCCATTTGAACTCTGAATCATTGAAAGTCCAAATCAACTTTTCCCATAAAAATAATAGACAGTGAATTAATCCATTTCAGATCCCAAACAATACTCATTTTGATAAACTTAAAACAGCAAATATACAAAATTTAAGAGAAACTAATACAATTAAATGCCCTAATAATAAATTAAAACACAAAAACAATGAATAAATGAACACTGCATTTACTGGATACAAGATCATGTTTAAGATCAGGGTCATGTTTAAGATGTCAATGTTGACTTTGACATCTTAAACATGACCACTAGATCCACCACACATATACCACTTTCATGGTGGATGTAAGATTCACGTTCACATCTTGTTTGAATAAAATTAAGTTGAAACAATTTTAGATAAAAAGCATATCAAACATATTATGCTTCATGAGTTTTGAAAAGAAAAGAATACCATACAAACAGTAAAAAAAAAAAAATTGAAATGGGTAAGATGCTCCAAAACTTCACCCAAAAACTGTCAACGAACTACAGAAGAAATTGTTAAAAACCAATGAACAACATACAAAAAATAAAGTGAAAAAGCACTGAAAGCATACAAGTGTAATGCAAGAGACGACTTGGCCTTACAACAGATTGCATTTATGTTCTGAATGCATTTTTTTTCTCTGCTTGCACAGGTCAAACTTTGAAGCATCAATCAAACTATGAAGCAAATTTTTATCAAATTTAGCATACTTCAAAGTGATACCTTGTACCTAAAAAACAAAACATGCATTTAAAGTACATTTCATAAATTCAATATTTAGAGAAAAAATTTTTAAACTTATTTTAAAAGCATTTTTAGCTTTAAGATATAATAATTTAAACTTAAACTGGAAATATTTTTGATGTCTAAAATGCTGAATTTATAAGTCTATGAAAATAAAATTATTATTTCCAAATATAAAACATGCTGATATATGTACAAAAATAAATCATTGATTAGTTAATTTATAAACTAACTATAGTTTACATTTAAAATCTGATTGTTTTAAAAAATAAATCTAATACATTAGCTTCAGAAAATTAGCTTAAAAATATTATATATTTGAATAAGTTGAGAGAAACATTTTTACCTGATCTTGTCAATGCAGGAGATAATGGGGTATTTGAATCAGTATCTTTAAGATGTGATGCAAAAGCAAACTGTAGCAAAGGAACACATACCTAAAAAATATTTCATAATTTTTATTCATTTCATTATTGTTAAGTTTACATATATTTAAAATTTTAGAAAGTAAAATTATTTTATAATAATTGAAGCAAATTATAATGAATGCTTTACCATTTCAAAATTAGGAATTAATTTACTATCAAGCTGCCATATCAAATGCCACCAAGTTTGACACTTTATTACAGCAATTCTTTCTGTTGACATCTTGTTCAGTTTTAATGGTTGCAGAAGCAATTTTAATCTTTTGTGATTAGCCATAATTTCTAAATAAGAAAACAAATACATGTAAGATATTCAATCACAAGTTTTAAATCTAAAATCTAAATATTACTTATAATACTCAAAACATAATTTCAAATAGTAATAATAATTTAGAAATTTGCTGACAAAATAAATTATTAATTAAGTAAATATTTATGTCAATCTGTTAGCAAAACATTATCAGTTATTGTTACATAAACTGCTAATAATGTTTAACTCAAACTTCAGATTGAATCTTTTCAATCTTATAAGTTAACAGCATTTGTGAATTTTTCTTAAAACTTTTTATATTTGTTTTACTATTACAGTGAGATCTGAAATATCAGAATTAATAGATAACTAATTTATTCTATTTTAAAATGAAAAAGTTCTTCAGAACAGTGATTTTGTGTTAAAAAAAAAAAAACAGAAACCTACCAAACTATAAAAAATGTTCAGTACTGTGTGGTTCCAGCTTATACAAGTTTTACTGTACGAGCTATTCGATTATTTTTATACATCAATGTATAATTCAATACATTTATATAAGCAATTAAAATTTATACTGGCTCAAATAAATTAGCATTTTATATTAAAATCAATTCAACATTTGAAAAGTGTAAAAAAATATTAAGTGAAATTGAAAATATCTTACAAAAATAAACAGTACCTAAATCTGAGCTGAAATTATTTATAAGATTTTGCCATGTGCGCAATGCTTCGGCATGAACGTATTCCTCTTCAGATTTAAAGGCTTTCTCGATGATTTCTAAGAGTGAATTAATAAATGAACTTCCTTTGTGCAAGATCTATAAAATAAACAAGATTTCATTTTTGAAAACTATTATGTATTTCGCTAAATATTATAAAAATTACTACAAACTTACTTTTCCTAAGAGCGTAATAATATTTCCCCAAAGTTTCAAAACATAAAACTTGTCAACATTATATAGTACACTCATTTCTTTCACAATATTCTGAAAAATAATTAAAATATTAAAAATTAGTTTTAATATAATAAATAAAAAAATGAAAATTTATTCTCAGTTTTTCATTTATCAAGCAAGCAATTAAATAAAACCTATGTGTAATAAACAATGTCTACATATAAATTAAAGACAGAAACAAGACAATACTAATGTTAATAAAGTAAATAATACTGAAATTGGACATTTTATTGAAATCAAAATGGTTGAAACAAAAATGAGTTTCTTAATACTTTGACTTTTTAAGGCAATCTTCAGTTCTCTCTCATATTCATATGAAAATTTGAATGTAAAAAAAAATATTAGAAAAGTTGTTTTTGTTTTAAGTTTTAATCATTTTGGCTGAATGAAGCAGTGATTTTGTATTTTGTTTGAAATTTTCAAATATTAATGAGTATTCCAATAAGAATAAATTATTTTAACTTTTAAACTGCATGCTAACAAAATTAACACACAGTTTATCTTTATTAGCAAATGCCATAGTTTGTTTATCTTCCTAAGATATCTATACCTCACAGACATTCTATTTCTCTTAGCCATCACATTATAAGTAACTTTCAATTTACAATTTTTCTTTGTTTTGATTTTGCTAAACTTAATGATTAACTTATAAAATGGTATCTTGTACTTTGAACAATTCTAACTTTGAATGCTAAATTTGACAAAAATTTTCCTCTGAGTTTGAATGATACTTTGAAGTCTGAACTGCATGCACTATGAAAGAGCGTGCTTAAAGCCTAAACACGAGCTATTGTGCACCCAAGTTGTCTCTCATTCTCATGTTTTCAGTGATGTTTTCACACTATGTATAACCAAACACAAAAAATAGTGTTTGTAATTTGTCAATTTTTGACAACTTTCTGCCATTTTTCTTTGTTGACAGCTTTTGGACACCCTGTACATTTTGTATCCTTTAATTCAAAATCTCCCAAATGGAAATTTTTAAACCATATTTAACACATTTGAAGTTTTGGAGCATCTTACCAAAAAACATTAATTTTTTTTTATAGTTTGCACAGCATTGTTTTCTTTCCAAAACTCATAAAGTATAAAATGCCTGATATGCTTTTTATCTGAAGACATTAAAACTTAATTTTATTCAAACAAAATGTGAAGTAAAAAGTTTAAAGTACACTTCTAAACAAATAATACCATCTCACATTAGCAATAATGTGTTAAATTTCATAATTTATAATTAAATTACACATCTGTGTTAAGCAATGACAGCTGTTAAAAAATACACAAAATCTTTCTGTTCAACCCAATATAACCTTTACTTATAAAATACAGCATCCAAAAAGTGTTTGAAAGCAATGAAGTCTAAGAGAAAGATTATAATATTTTTTGATGATTGAGGTGAAAAAGTAAGAAATCACAAGCATGAAAGTGGTATAGGCGTGGCAGATCTAGCAGCCAAGTTTAAGATGTGAAAGTCAATAGTGTACAACTAGTTAATGCAATTTTCATTTTCTTATACATTATTTACATAATTTTATTTATTGTTTTCATGTTTTAACTTATTATTAGGGCATTTAATTTTGTTATTTTTACCTTAAATTATTTGTATTTGCTGTTTTAAATTTATCAAAATGGATATGGTTTAAAGTCTGGAAATAGATTAATTCATTTTCCATTATTTCTAAGGGAAAAAAAATTGATTTGGACTTTGAATTATTCAGAGTTCAAACAGCTTCCTGGAATCAATTAAATTCAAAGTACAAGGCATCACGATATATGAGACATTCCGTAAGTCAAAGCATTATTGTATTCAGTTTAAAGACAACTGACAGCCTTACTACGCAATATTTTCTAATCACTGGAAACATAAATAAATGCAATTATATTAATATAATAACAACAAACTTACCGTTTTTACTTCAGACACTACAATTGGCAATACAGTTTTTTCAGTCATCATAAATATTGGCACACAAAGCTCTAAATTCTTCATTGCAATTTTACGAACTTGATTATTTTGATGACAAACAGGCATTAAAATCCATTTTGACCAAGTAGTTACATGTGGGATCATGATATCTGCACAATCCATTATTAACCTGATAAAATTTAAGTTAAACAGCTTCAATAATTGTAATTAGAAATGTGCTAAATTTGTATATATAATTTATATATCATATATCAATAAACAAAATTTTATAAAATTGAAAAATTTAAATATTTCATTAAAATTCACTGTTGAATATCTGTTAAACAGAAAGGATAGGAATCTTATTTTCTTTTATGTTCTATCAGGAAGAAAGTTAAACTGACTTAATAGTACTTTAGTCTTAATTTGTGTTTGAAAAGTTTTTAACAACATCCATTTATCATCTTAAAGTTATTTCTAATCTGTTTGATATATGCCATATACTATCAAGTTTAATCATACACAGAACTAGAACAATTCCAAAATGTAAACAACTTTAACAAAACATAACAGACACCACTCTGAGTTGTCCACAAAAAAATCAACTCTTCCTTGTAAACAGGGAAAACAAGACTTCAGATATTGTAAGTCTTCACTAAAACAAATAGATACTGTTTTTCTACAGAAAATAATAATAATCACAATTACAAAAAAGCCTTAACTCTGTAGACACACAGTATATTATTTAAATACAACAGCAACCTAGATCTAACACAATACACAAAATGCACAGATACCATCAGACAGTAGGGCTTGAAAGAATGTCCTAATAATCTCAGCCAGGTTCATATTAACAGAAGTATGTCAACTCGCTAGTTGACTTGAGTGTATTTCTTTACAGAGACAAATGGGACCATGACTGCCATACAAGACTAGATCATAAATATGAAAAACTACAGGAAACATATTTTAAAAGACAACACTCACAGATGCCACTTATGGAAATGCCACCATACATGAAATTATACACCAAATTTCAAGCTTTTAGCATAAACTGACTACATCAATGTAATGAAATAGCAAATGTAAAACATCAAAAGCTTACACTTGGGACAAACTATTACATACCAAGGAACTATACTACAAAGACACATTTCAGTCATAGAATACAATACATACAAAATATACTATGGCTAAGTTATATAATCACAAACAAACCAATCCATCACAACAAACTAGACATCACATTCATTAACAAACAAAACAAAACACTTATATCATTAACACAGCTGTCCCAAATACCATACAAAATATATACACTGAAGAAAAAAAAAAAATTAGTAAATACTCAGAACTTTCCCACAAAACAAAATACCTGTAAAGAATATATAACACAGAATTTTTGGCACAATATGTTTCTTGCCTGTGCAAGAAACATATGTGTGTGTAGAATATCATACCACACACAATACACAAAAGTCTTGAAGAATTAGAGCTTCATAATGGTACAAACATCAGATTATAGAAAGAAATCATTTTAAACACATGTAACATAATTAGGAAATTTTTAAATACGAATACACATGTATATACAAATAGCAAATAATCACAGTAACAGGTTTTTTTTAGCTGTGTTTGACCGAGAATAAACTACAGTGTCTTTTGGCATTAAAACTTTTCAAGTAAATGACTAACTACAAGCAAGTACTTTTGACATTTCAAAATTTCATCTTCAGGCAGAGAATACATAATAGTCAAATTACAATTTTTTAAAAAGTACATTAAAAGATTTCAAAAGCATAGTTTTGCACACATTTTGCAACAAATTAATACTTGAAAATTTTTATTAACTATTAATATAAGAAAATTTATTAATGTTACAAGACAAGACAAAATATCTTACCTATGAATCAGATGACAAATTTGACATATAATTAAATGCTGACGATCTTTTAACCATTTTTCTAATAATTCAAATAATTCTGGTAACTACAAAGAAATAACATAAACGTATTGATAAATTATGTCGTGATTACGTATAGTATTAAAATATTTTTAAGAACGTACCTTTTCACTTAAAATATCAGCAGAAATGTGTGATATCAAAACTGTCAAACAAGAAATAAATTCTGCACAAATGTTTTCCTCCGTGATCTCTTTTAGTTCATCTAAAAGACCTATATAATATTTTCAAATAATTTAGATTTTCAAACAATAATAAATAAAATTGAAAAGTTATAGAAAAATAAATTTCAACTACTTAATGTTCAGTACTCTTTAATGTTTTTAAAAATAAGGTTCATCTTAAGAAGCTAATCACTTATTATAATTAAAAAAACTTTTAAAATTCTTAAAATAAAGAATAAACTGTATAGCATTCTATTTGTACTACAACATAGTAATATAAATTAATATCAATAATAAAAACAGGACAAATCTAAATAATTAAGCTATACATTAAGATTTAAAAAAATAAACAAAACTGAAACATGAAATTATAAATAAATAATATACAGGTATCCCTTGTACAACATGGTACTTTTACATGATTTCGCTCCGACAGTTTGAAAATTGGGGATATCTCCCATACAACACAGTTTGGGAAATCCTCCGTACAAGATTTCACAATTTTAAAGTGAAAATTCTTATTTGATAATTTTTTTATTCAAGTAAACATGCATGTTGTCTCAAATTTGCCCACAGATTTTAGAATATTGAAATTTTCATTTGTTTTGTGTCTTGTCGGGATTAATGAAAACTGATAGTGCAATATTTTCTTCCTTTCCTATGAACCAGGTGTTGCCATTGTTGCTTTCAGGTTTAGCCTTTAAGATTATCACTGTGTTTTCTTTTTATAGATCAATCTTTGTATTTAGTAAAGTATATTTAAATATTTTTAGCTAAGTGTTATTAACCTTTTTTAACCATAGATAAATAATCATTCATAAAAATGATGAACAAAGTACAGTGGTATTTCAGTACTTGAACAATTTAGTATTTGAACACAAATTCTGGGAGAGGAAAAAAATCACCCAGTCCTTGATTGAACGTACATGACTAGGTAGAACATATTTTTGATTAACAACATATTTTTATTTTGTCATACATAAAAAATTTTTTATGGTAAAAATTTAAAAAAATGAAGATGTTACTGATATTCCTGATCAAGATCAAGATCAAGAAAAAGCTGAGAAAATGACAATACTTCATAAAAAGAAAATGCCCTTGTTTAACTAAAATTAATATTAATGTGTGTATTATGATAACAGTACTTTTAACTGTGATTGTTAATAAGTTATTGATTGCTTTAATAAACATATTTCTCTTAGTAACAAAAAAGAATACTAAATTTGTTAACTTTTGAAACCTAACCCCATGTTTGAAACCCAACCCCAAACCTTTTGCATTAGTCCTTTGTTTTGTATAGCACAAATTTGCATAACATGGTACTTTTTCAGAATATAACTACTGTGTTGTATGAGGGATACCTGTATATAAGGACATAAAAAATGATAATGATTATTGCCAAAAGAAATGCAACATAAAACATTTCCAGCACTGATTTTAATGATAAGTTACTTCCAGAAAAAATAATGATAATTTCAGTAAAAATCTACAAACTTCTTATTAATAATTTCTGTAAACTGTTTACAAATCCAGAGAGTACAATTATAGTATAATTCTTCCAATAACTTGACATCAACATACAATATCTTTACGTGATTACTGTTTTGATCAAATTAAGAGAAATCTTTTCTTGTTAGACTGATGATAGACATTCATCAGTTCTTTTTCTAATGCCATGTTATGATTGATTTATCATACAAGGCCAAGATTTTAAACCAAAAAAGTCTCTCCAAAACTAAGATTAACTTATATAGCAGGTATAAAATGCAAACCTTTACAACAGACTAATAAATTGTGAAACACCATTCTTAACAATCCTGTGCCCCATTTTTCTAATTCCATCTAGTCACCACAGATATTTTGAACTAAAACCTTATATTTGATTAAATTATTTAACATAGAGGTTAATATAATAATAATTCAGTATGAATGACCATTATATAACACACTTTTCCAACTGTAAATATTCAAATTGTACAATGAATGATGCAAATGGCAGAGTATAGTGTGGAAAAGTATGTTATATAATGAGTTCCCACAAAATGTCAAAGATTGTTGTTAATGTTGGCATCTTTTATGGCAATGTTGCAGAATGCAATAATATTCATTTGTTTTTTTTTATTCTTTTAAAAATTAAAAATTTTTTAAACTATGATCATTTTATTGACCAACTTGTGAAGATGAGTTCTTATGTTCAAAAATATAATTGAGTCTTTAGTTTGTACACTAGGAAAAATGCAAAATATTTAAATTATTAGAAATTTGAATTATCCATTTTTGAAAAGTAAGGATAAATTAGTTTTTGTAAGTTTCTAGTATTCATCAGTATTTATTACTTTTTATGATATAATATTTTATTTGGTATACTGGCACAATGAAGTGACGCTTAATCAACACTGGGCGAGTTTTCCATCTTCATTTAGTTAGTAAATAAAGATGGAAAACTCGCCCAGTGTTGATTAAGCGTCACTTCATTGTGCCAGTATACCAAATACAAATAACAACACGATTTCAATAGTACCAAATAATATTTTATATTTATTTTCTATTTATTTAATCCCTAACTTTTTATGCAAAGAATAACTTTCATACAAACACTAAAAAACATAGCTAAACAACTCTGCTATCTAGATACAAATATCACTATAATTATGAAACCTGACAATTTTGTAATTTGGAGAATATCTGGCATGTGCACATTCAAATAAATCAGTACTACCTGATATTTTAAGTTTCATTTTTAAAATGTAAAATATACTAGCTTTGAATTATCTAAACTTTAATAAGAACTCTGAATACACTGTATTTGTACAATTGTATTTCATTGTTTCTAACACACTTTTTACTGATTTTTACTTGTCAAAAACAGATACATATCTTAGAATCAATGGAATCTTAGATTCACAGTCTAAAAACGACAATCGGCAGCAATCACAAGTAACCATCTGGTGTGTGTTATGCACAAATAATAGATGTCTTTGGTTATACTGCGCAACCATCAAATCAATTTAAATGAGTTTTGTGGTAACAAGCATTTAATTTAATCTCTTTTTTAATGTTGATATGTGCTTTTTGTCCTTAATTACTTATATTATACTTTTGTCCACTTCTTCTGAATTAAGACTTGTTATACTGATTTTTTTTTTTAATGATTAAAATGCCTTCACAAGTTCACAAATCAACATTATGATGCATCATTAAAATGAATATTTATTGTATAAACAGATGAATATGGAAATAGAGCTATCACACATTACCAGTTTTATGGTATTTGTATTGTGTTCCTAACAAAATCTAATTAAAAATTTTTCTTTCATAAACAAAAACCTTAAAATTTAATTTCAGATTATCAGAATTGAGGAAATACAATTTTTACACATTAATTTAAATAATGAATTTCAAGAGAAATAGTAGCAAGTTTAATTTTTCAAATAATTTCAATTTATTGAATACAACTATTGGGTTGTTCGGAAAGTAATTTCGTTTTTTCATAGAAAAATAAACGCAATATTCTTATAATAAATAAATATTTTATTGAATTATATATTGACCATTTTGGTCGAATACCTGTTGTCATTGTTTCTGGTAGTAGCATGATTTCACATTCATAAAAGTTTTGATCGTTGTTTACAAAAAACTGATTCAAGTGATTTTTGACATTGTCATTTCAAGTAAATGTCTTACAGTTAAAAAAAAATTATTTGTAAAGACCGGAACAAGTAATAATCTGAGTGTGCCTGATCTGGCGAATATGGTTGGTGTGATAACACATTCCATCTAAGCTATAACAGTTTCTGACGAGTTACCAAACTTGTGTGAAATTTGGGCATTATCATGGTAAAACACTACACTTTGTTTGTTGATCAATTCTGGCCTTTTCTGTTTGATGATATTACTCAATTTGTTTACTCGATGGCAGTACACTTTCGAATCAATTGTTAAATTGTCTGGTAAAAGCTCAAAAATAAATTTCTTTAAAATCCCACCATAGAGAGCATCTCCGTTTAATAACATGTGAAACCCATATTGAACTGTTTATTATTACTTAAAACGAATTGGTTTCATTTTAAGTAATAATAAACGGTTCAATTTAACAGATTTAATCTCTTAGTGATTTCACATGTTGTTATACGGCAGATTGCTTCAATTAGTACCTTTATTTTGTTTTCATTGGCTTCAAATGGCCATTCAGAATGTGGTGTATCTTCGACATTAAAATTGTCAAAACGCAATTTTGTAAATCAGTTTTGGCACTGTCTTTCTCTCAACACATCTTTTCCAAACATGTACGATAATTTTTTCTTGTTTGAACAGCATTTTGGTTTTTTAGTTATAAAAAAGCAAAATATGCCGAAAATGATGCTTTCGATTTTCCAAATTTGATGGGACACCAAAAAAAAAAAAAAAAAAAAAAAAACAATTGTACAGAATCAAACAAAATTTTTTATAAATAAGCCTTAAAATGTCAGCTGTCAAAGTATATAATGAAAATGTGGTTTAAAATAAAATTGACGGTAAAAATACAACTAATTCTTCTAGTAATAAAAAAACAAAATTACTTTCCGAACAACCCAATATTTTGACTTTATCAGTTTACATTAAAAATTGAGTGTATTAAGCTATATTCAAATTTTTAGTTCGATAATAAAACAATTAAACTCTGTTTTCTTAAAAAATTAGTTTCATGCTTTTATTAAACTTACTGAATACAAAAAATGTAAACAGATAACTTACTTATAAGTATTTCCTGAAATGTATTACTTTTCAGTGACCTATAATATAAAAAACAATTAAATAATAGTATTATTAATTATTTACGAAATTAAAAAAAATCAAAAATATTCATTTACTACTTACTCTGTAATCTGATCATAAGACAAAACAACTTCTAAGACTTTAAGGGCTTCCAACTGTAGTGCTTGATTTTTACTTGAAAAAGTAATATCTTTTAACAGAAATGATACTAATGGTTGAATGGTCTTTTCATTATATAAAACTGGTGACAAATTTTTGTTGCCTTTTAAAAATCTAAGAAATATTTAAAAAATAAGTTGTGGAAACAATTTTAAAAGAAATAAAATAGCATTATTTAAATTCTTAAAATTACAGTTTGATAGTTTTAACCCTTATCCGAGATAAGGTGAACCTGTCAACTTTTTTCAACGTATTAATCTTTATATTTATTTTTTGACTTAAGATTACTAGTTGCTATTTTATGTATTTGTCAATTTATGTTTACAAAACTTTATTCTAGAATAATAACGCATGTACATTAACCTAAAATATTATAAATTAAAATAAATTTATCTTCATATGGATAACGTGAGTCCGATAGACTCAGTGTTTCAGATGTATATTTTTCTTGTTGAGACAGGCAAAAAGTATCATGCAGACTCCAAATGTTGTTGTTTGAAGGTGCTGCTTTTTGCTATTAATGAATTAGTAAAGTTTCAAGTTACTTGCTGCAAATACTTACATAACTTGAAACATATTTTGTTTCAGATAACATCTACCTCAATTGTTAAAATGTCTTCACATTGTGTTTTGTCTGATTAAGAAATTTTACACAACCTTAGTGATAATGAACTGATTGTATTTGACAATGTTGAGGAGGAAAATTATGAGGAAACCTGATACATATTGAAATTATCAGATGTTCCAGACAATATGACAAGAGCTTTTGATTTTGAAAAAGATGATTAACACTTCAGTAAAATGGTAAGTCCACATGGTCTTCCATTCCAACTCATCAAAAGACATCTCAATTCTTTACACATATCAGCTAGTTGTTCTTCAACTTGGAAAAATATTACCAATATTTTTCACTTATTTGTAATTTCTGATATACTTATACAAATTGTTCAGTTTACAAACAAGAAAATTACATGATTATACAGTAATCATTATCAGCTAGTTTTCAATGGTGTCTCACACCATTGAAAATTATCTGACATAATACAAATCCAACTATTTTTGGACTTCTTATTGCAAGATGTCTGAAACTCAATAACACAAGTTACAAAGTTTTGTGGAGTTCTCTTTACAGTTCTCCTATTTTCAGAGCTACTATGGGACACTGATCATTCAAAAATTTATTGTGATGCATTAGATTGGATGATAAAATATAAGATCAGAGTGCCATAAAAAAGAGAAGTTAGCTCCAATACATTGTTCTAGTGGAGAAAAACCATAAAAGAAAAAACAATGCCCTATGAACAAGTCTCAAATGCAAAACAAATTCTGATGTATGAAGTAATACTGTATGCAGTTAGCATTCTGTAAAGACTTATATGCCATACATGAAAAAGTAAGTTCAAATGAGCAATTATTTATTGTGACATCATCACAATGCTGGACTGCAATTTTTAATCATATTTTTCATTTATTTAATTTAAAATATATGCTCACCACCTCATATTAGTAGTGGTGCCAGTCATCTATCTAACATTTCAGGGAAAACTTTTGAATTGAAATAATGTGACTTTTGATTTGCATCGAAAGTTCATACATAGTTAATTAGAGCCTCCTGCTACAATTTTTTCAAATTGTAACCCAATAAAAAGTCTTGGCATAATGTAATTCAAAGGATTATTAATAATAATAATAAAAAATGTTTTGTATTAATAATACGGTTCAAAATAACAACAACATAAAAGAAAAATGTATAACACTCCAATGAATTAACACAGAGTCTACTGGACTCACCTTACCCATTTGTGTTATAAAAATAGCTTATTTGGACGAGGGTTAAAAAGTCAAAAACATTTATTTCATTGGCATTTTCATGAACCCTAAGATAGGTATTTACTTTGTAAAATGATCATTCTAGAAGAGGAGGTCTTAAGAGATCTCAAAAAATGTTGACCAAATAAACATTTTTTAAATTAGTAAGCTGTAATTCTTAAGAATTTGAGTCAAAAAAATTCATTAAGAAACATTTATAATATTTAAATATTGGAAATATTACAATATAATAAAATTATATTCATCACAAAAAAATGCAAATTACTAAAATTTTATCTGTTATCAAGGAGTGAATGTAAAAAATGTATAGCTTTCCTTTTTTTAACTTGTTATATTTGTTGTTATTAATTATAATAGACATCTATTGTACTAAAATTTATGATTACTTTATAAAATTTAAACTGTTAATTTTTGTTTAAATAAAAAACAATTAGAGAAAAGGTAAGCAACGAATTATTTAATTCATTATTTACATTTCTTTAATATCCTTAAACATAAAATGACATTAGAATCAATTTGAATATGAAAATATAAAATGATAAAACTGAAATTTTTTCTTTTAACTTTTCATTTTAAATAAATTTTTGAAATTATAATGTGAGCCCGACAGTTTAAGAGCACAAATTTTAGAAACTTTTAGATTGGTAAATCATTTTTTTTCCCCCAAAAAGCTCATGTAAACATCCGTCGCATGTAAACATCCGTTACATGTAAACATGTAAACCATCATATAGCATTGGATAGGATGACAACTCAACTGTCAACAACCAACTGGGAAAATTGACACGCTGGTAGTCCGTTACGAAACAACTTTCCGAAGAATGCAAGTCATCACACACCTGCAAAAGTAACCTTTGGGATCGTAAACAATGGATGAACACGTGATCCATTTTCCATGAAAATCATATAAAAGATGGACACTAGAAGCTCGGCGTGATCAGTTCAAGAAGTACTTGTGCTAGTGCGCATGTTGGTCTCCCGATCCTGTCCGAGAAGACATTTAGGACATTCACATCTTCCATACAGGGAATGATCGTCACATACGATTCTCCATTAAAACTTAGAGGTATTTTGGCTAGAAACTGTAAACTCTCTCCGTGGAAAAGGAATTAGACATGTGGCATAGAAATTAGATTAGTCGCCATTCTTGTCTGTAGATAATTTGCATGTTAACTGCATTTAACCTTATTTAGCCTTGTATAATCTGTACATATTTAGACTTAGATGTTCAATAAATTTGTTTGTTATTTGTTAAACCCTGTCTATTATTCAAAATGGACAGCTATCGATGTACTTGTGCACTCCCCACTCAAAATAGCCCTCCTACTGGTCTAAATTATTAGAATCGCAAGTTAGGACGCAAAATAGAACTATCCATGGTGTCAGTCCTGACATCGGCTGGATCTTGCAATCCTGTCAACAATTTATCCACAAGCCATCCAACGACACCAAGGTCAGGTTCCAACAACCTGTGCAGAGTAAGTGGTTTCTAAGGACGCCCCTGGAGAACTTTGCTTGCCTCACAATAATGTCAATAACATGAGTGTTTTTAATAATCAAATAAAATCTGGTATATATGTACAGAACTATATTTTAAAATTAACTATTCAAAAAATAATTAAATACAAAAATAACAATAAATTAAAGAAGTTTAAAATGGATGAATTCAATTTATTGTTATTTTTGTGTTTGATTGCATGATTTGATTTAATTTACATTTTTATTTTAATAAATTTTTTAATTAAAATTTGTAAAAATTAGTTTATGAATCATTAATAAATTTACTGTTTCAAATGTTTACAAATCTCTCTCTACCAAACTATTTAAAAGGTTGAAAGTCTTTAAGGTTGATTAAAATATTTTAAACTTCAAGATTGATCTATCTGTGCATGTTTCAAATATTTATTATTAAACTAAAAATTCAGAGATTTTACCTATATGTAGCCAAGCGATCTTCTTCTGAAATAGCTTTCTTCAATTTTCTCGTCAAAACTGATAGGGCCATAATTATATCTTTATTTTTTTTCTTTTCAATTAAACTTTCTTCTCATAATATCTGGAAGGTAATTTAAATTATTAATTATTTACAGAAATAAAGTATTCTGAAATAATATATTAAGTACAAATACCAAAAAATTGAACACATTACTTTTCCACAACTAAATTAAAATTAATGTAAACTTTCATGCTGTTTTGATATGATATTGTGAAGTTAATATGAATCATCTTCAGGCATTACACCTAAATCATTAATCAAATTACTTTAACATTTAAACTATTAATGTTTTGTATAATCTTTCTTTTAAAGACAGGTTTTTTCCATTTGAATGAATCAGATATTTGTGATACTATCAAAGTGATTGTTAATAATAACTACTTGAACTATAATTTAAAATCTATAAAGCATTTTCACACAATGTTTGTTCTAAGCAAGTGCACTTTACATGCCGCCATGTTGTGCTGTTTGCACATTAACAGTGACCAGAGAAAAATGGGAAGCACCCTTCTGCATCCAAAACAGTCATGGTAGCATGACAGGATTGGGCTAACAGCATTCAGAGATTGTGAAGCAACTGTAGAATTTAGCCAAGTGATGAATGACTTGTTTGATGCGCTCAGTTCAAGTAATGTTAGCAGACTGACAAGGGAACTGTCGGAGTGTCATCTAATAGATTTTAATAAAATTTAGTTAATAATTATGTTAAAAGTATACGAACTCTATGACAAATTTCTAGTATTCACTAAAAGTGTTAATCAGAGTTATTAGCAATCAAATGTCATACTATTTTATAGTACTTAAACACAAATATGCAAATTTTTAGAAGTGAAAGGGTTGCAGAGGAAGACAGCGCTATTACATTTATGAATGAATTCTAGTTTTCGAAAATGGGAGAATTAAATGTAAATATTCAAAACATTATAGCAGAATTTAAACGTTTATGTGATAATGTTTGGCCTACAGAAAATATTTGTAGGCCTAATATTTCAGACGTTGATAAACAGGTAGCCAAACTGCTTTTTAATGCATTTAGCGATATTTTAAGTAGTTATGTAAGTAGAGATGACGAAGAGTTTTGTCAGATGGAAAATAATAATTTGATTATAGATAGGCCTATTTCAGATAATAAAATAACACGTCTGCTTCTAGAGAAAGAAATTGATAACGCAGACACTGACTGTGAATCGGGATATTCAGATGATGAAAAATTTGATAAGAATATAATCTCAACAAAACGAAAAGAAGAAATTCTTAACTTGCATAAGAAACACCCAAAATAGAAATTACACACATTACAGCGGAAAGGAGCTAAAGAATTAAAACGTTTTAGTGATTTATATAAATGGGAAAAACAATTTAAATCTTGAAAGCATAGAATTGAAACGTTAAAAATCATTAAAGAACATACTAAACAAATATTTGACGAAGCTCAAGGCAGCTATAAAATTGTTAAAGGAAATCAATTAAAAATATGGGCATTACAGAAATTTCTTCAACTGAATAGTTCAATTAAGTTTACAGCTAGTGATTCTTGGGTAAAATTTAAAAAAGAATATAGATTAGTATCTCGAAAGATTACAAAACTTGTAAATAAAACAGAAATAGTGAATGAAAAGGATATTTTAGTAAAAGCTGCGCAATTTCAAACAACAGTAAAAAATTTATTGCCGTCTTATTCGCGTAACTTCATATTCAATACGGATCAGTGTGGCTTTTCATACGAAATGATTTCACCAAGAACACTTTCATATAAAGGAGAAAAAAACACTATTGGATTTGCACATTCTCCAAGTAATAAAGTTACGCATTCCTACACTGTTCAATATTTAATTAATGCTAACAGACAAGTTGTAGGTAATGTATTTATTTGCTTACAAGAGGCTCATGGAACCTTTGGACGTAGAGTTCAAGCATCGCTGTTCAATGCCCCAAACGTAACTGTTACAGCTAGCTCATCTGGCAAATTATCTACAGCAATTATTACAAACTATGTAAAAGACGTATTATCTCCAAATATAACAGAAAACTCTTTATTAATAATTGACTCGTGGAGTGGACAAACAAATATTAATATTTATAATACAGTATTTCAAACATCTACAAATCGAAATTCATGCGAAATATTAATTATTCCACCAAAGTGTACGTCTATATGCCAACCTTTAGATGTCGGATTTCATAGACAATTAAAACTTTTAGCTAAAGAAATTTTAAATGCTATACAATTATTCTGTAATGATTCTTCAATGAAATTGTTTTGGACAACTAGAAATGGCATTATAAAATTACATTCGATTCTTCATCATCAATTATCTGCGCCAATATTTAATAATTTGATTAAACATGCATGGTTCGCTTCTGGACTCATAAATGAAAAGTGTCAATTCTTAAATGTAAAACAAGTTTGTTTTTCTTTTTTAAATACTGACAGTTTAAATTGTGTCGAGAGTAATTGCGAAAATCTTCGATTTGTTAAATGTGCACGATGCCAACAGATTCTTTGTTTATTTTGCTTTGTTGAAAATTATTATGTAAATAGTTGCCCATCTAATAATTTGTGAATATAATAACTTTTAAATATATCTATTAAAATGTATTTATTTATTATGTTTTGATTGTTTTCTTTATATTTATTCTATCAATACTTTTATATTAAATTTCATTGTTAAACTAGTATATATATCTAATCTTTTATAATATTTATTTGAGTTATTCCTTCTTCTACTCTGTAAATGTAATACAGTGATACCTCTGTTTTTGTAGTGTTTAATACTAAAAAAAAATTAAGAAATTAATATAAAATGAGTATAAAAAACTAATACAATGGTCTCCGAAACAGAATCGCCATCTAACTGTTTTTGATTGATCGAAATTAATAATAACTGTTCGGTCTCTTCAATTGTTTGCGGTCTGTTTCATTAGCACATTTACGCCTTTCGCTACATTAGCCTCCTTTTTGCTTCCTTTTTCGCCACAACGAAACTTATCGTGGTTGCTGACTTCCCGTGACAGTACATGCGACCGATTTCAGCAATCTTAATGCCAGTCACGTATTTTTTAATGATTTCCTTCAACTCGATCGTGTTCCTGGCCTTGTTCGAAAAGCTACTGGCTCTGGAAAAACTTTCTTTGGTCCCACGATGGAACTAAAAAGAATGGAAGCAATGGAATTGTTTGGCTAGATGCGCGGAGTAATGCTCATACAGCAAAAAACACCGCCACGAGGACTTGTGAGCAGAAAAATGCGTGGGTCGCTCATTAGCAACGAGATCATGTGGCACGGCGACGAAATCCGAGGCAAATTTTTTGCAAAAAATCGACAAAAACCAAAGTCAACGAAAATCGAGGTATTACTGTATCTTCCTCCGCGACCCTTTCACTACTAAAAATTTTCATATTTGTGTTAAACTACTATAAAATAGTATGACATTTGATTGCTATTAATCCTGATTAACACTTTCAGTAAACATTACAAATTTAATATAGAGTTTGTATACTTTTAACGTAATTAGACTAAATTTTATTAATTCTTCTCCCATTTTTGAAAATTCCAGAATTTATTCTAAATGTAATATTGCCGTCTTCCTCCGCGACCCTTTCACTTCTAAAAATTTGCATATTTGTGTTTAAGTACTATAAAATAGTACGACATTTGATTGCTAATAACTCTGATTAACACTTTTAGTGAATACTAGAAATTTGTCATAGAGTTCGTATACTTTTAACATAATTATTAACTAAATTTTATTAAAATCTATTAGATGACACTCCGACAGTTCCCTTGTGAGTTGAAAGAGCCTTTAGATGTCAACAATCTTGATGTTTTCAAATTTTTGAATAAAGAAAATGAATATACTTGTAAGTTGAAAATAGGTTTACATAAGGCATACTGCAATCAAGAAGGAAAACTGGAGTCTTTAGTTTAGCTGGTTGTACCAAATCTATCAAGACATTGTATAAGATATTAATTGCCCAATAATTCTGATCATATTGAAATGTTTTTTTCAGTGTCAGAATGTAAGGGGTATGCAACATAATCTTTCTGCATGCCAATTCAATGTACCATAAAAAAAACTTTTAGTTCAGAAAGAAATAAATGATGCACTTTTTTTATAAATTTATAAATTGTTAAAAAATGTGTTGTAAATTTAAATAAAAAGTTGCTTTACCTTTTTTATTCCATCAAGTACGAGTATATTAACTGTTGAACTAAATGTTTTCAGGAAGTTTTACAGCCCTGCTTCAGGTCTATCACAACATACAAATGTATTCTATTTTGGAACTATTCATTCTATAATCCTTGAATAAAATGTTTTTAAACAGAATTAACAATAATTCATATGGCCTCACCTTGAAGTTAAATCAATATAGCGGAACATCTGTGCACAACCAACATCAACTGGAAAACCAACTGGAAAGCAACATCAACTAAAAATACTAAGATGATAACAGTTTTTCAACTATTTTTTGAGCTTTTACCAAAATAACTTGATAAATCTTAGGATATACATGTAAATCCTAGGTTTTACTGAAATTTGGACTTTTATGGTGACATGCTATGTATATTTTGGTTTTGTTAACTAAATAATCTACTTTGACTTAGTTATTGCTTTTGGAAATTAAATGCTCTTATATTTGTTAAAAAATTAAGCAATAAGTAAATTTAATCTTAACTAATTTTTTAATTATATAAATATGCCATATTTCCTAAATTTTAAGATGTTTATTTTTTTAATACACATTTTCTGATCAACAACTGATAATGGTGAATCAATTTCATTTTGTTGAATAACCATATAGTCCCAAATCTTTCGAAAGCTGGTTGTATAAGAGATATATTGACGACATCTTAAATCATTTGTTGATCTAAGCAGGCTATCAACAACTTCATACAATGCATGAACAATATTCCTTATGTTCTTACACTTAACCTAGAACAATTCAGCAACAAACACACCTACTTCCTAGACCTGAATATTTACTTTAAAAATGGCCAGATTAAAACAGACATTTACTATAAACCAGGATACCAGCCATTATTCATAACAGCAGCCTCTTTGATCCTTATACATGCAAATTAGCAGCATTTAGAGCCCTTACAAAAAGATCTTTCACACACTGCACAACATTGTTAGCACATTTCAAGAATTAAAACACATTGAAAAAATAGTGACAGCACATGGTTACCCTAGAACAGTAGTGAAAAGATTAGCAGAGAACTATACTAAAAGAATGAATGATTATACCACTTCCAATGTTAACAGTGGTGGAAATAAATGTTTAGAACATACAGGCAAACATATACTAATTGATTATGACCAGGGATTAAAGGCTTTGTACAAGGAAATTGCTACTAATCGAGATTGGGTTATAACGTACAGATGCAACCCACTTGAAATAGATATTATATTTACACTATAATATTTATTTCAAAAGAAAAAAAGTACATGTAAGATTTGCTGTCATCAATATAGGACATAAAGAATCAGCATAAACATATTAACTTAATGGCCACATATTATTTTTTGAGCTTAATAACCAATGAAAAATCATTAATACCTTTTACTCATGCAGGGCTGGACTTCTTAGTAGATGCAAGCATGAAGTATGACTTACTTTTTTATTAGTAAAAAAGAAAAAAATAGAATCAAGAACAAGTTTAAAAAAAGGAAGAATACAAATAAGCAATAAGATTTTGCAAGATTTTTTGCAACAAGAAAAAAAATATAGGAAAACAAACCAACAGATATCTCCAGCTGATCCAAATATAATATACTGATAGAAAACTTTACAGATATTATCTGCTCAATGAAAAGTGTATTGCCTACTAGGAATGCCATGGCTATGTTGTTCTCCAGATGGCATTACCAGAGCCAGTAACAGACATTATTGTTTCTTGGAAATAAAATAGCCATCAAAACTTAGGAATGCTTTTATAATTAATGAAGATAGACAAATAAAAGTAAAGCCTCCATACAGCATTAATCTATGCCTTTCTTCTACCTTTGTTAATCTATAACTTTCTTCTATTTTTTCATTCAGAAAAAAAAATCCTTGGTATTACATCCCAGCATGCTACAAACACTTCGTTTCCTTATTTCAGAGGAAAACTTTTTCGAATTTGTCATGTTAGTTCAGTTGTAACTCTGTTGTTAACTACAAAGTTTGCTATTTTACTGCAAGAGGTCTCCATCAGTAGCATAAAACACGTAGGCAGGGAGTCTATAGACAGTAATCAGTGTCTTGTTATGGCCAGTTATGAAAGTCACATGCATTACCTACATCTAAAAAGTTTAAGTTTAAGAAAATTTATCTTTAGTCTTCTGCTAGTCCACAAAATATTATTCCTATTTTTGCTGGTCCACAGGTGTAAACAGATTGAAGAACACTGCCTTGCAGTATGGCACATTGACAAAGTAAAACAGCTTTTGACTTACTAATGCACTTACATTATTGTGTGAGAACCTGGACTTCAATTTAAGCAATGTAAACTAAATAATAATATTACTTCTCGATAATATAACTTTGCTGGGATATCTGTCAACTTTCACACCTGGGAGTGTATCTTTCTTTAAGTTCTCAGCGTCAAAAAAGACTCTTTCCTGCAACCTTCTGACCTGCTGTCCCAATTTTGTCATTTAATATGACAACTAGCAACCAGTTGAGTTAGTCATCGCCAGTTTCTCAAGCAGGTCAATTGTTTGTCAGTTTTGTCAGTTACCACTTTCAGAGCTATCAAATTAGTCTATCGCTGGATACATCAGCTGTGCATTAGTAATGGATATTGCCACTACCTCCACTCCATCCCTCTCGTCTGAAACCATATCTTCTACAATGGATCTACAGATTACAAACTATCTTTGAGAACTTTATTAACCCAACCAGTAACCACTGGATCTTTACTCCTTTTATCCTGTGTGCTCTATTGTGAACTCTCTCTCTCTCTCTCTCTCTCTCATGCAACTAAGTTATTGCATCTATGCACCTAGAATTCCCTAATTGGCTTGATAACCTTATTTTACTAATCTTATGTGTAAACTTTTAAGAACAAATAAACAGGTATATGTGTTTGTATAGCTTGTCTCTGAGTGCATTACTTCTGTCATGCTGTCTCAGTCCTCCATCCAGAATCCGATCGCTTATGCAGAGGACTGCTCACGTGACTTAATTTCTAACAAAAACAATTTGCCATTGTGGCTTTGTGTCGAACGGGACACAATGGTGTCATCCTAATGTGGTATCAAAGAGGTGTCAACCCTCTGGTCACAATTGCTTCCTCAGCTTTTTATTTAGTTATTTTTCTAATTAACAGTTATATATTTTTTATAATTGCTAAATTATTAAAATTACAAGTGAAATGCTTTATTAAATTAAAGTAGTTTATCTTGTTATTAATCCATAACCATAAATCTACACGGCTTTGAAAAAAGGAAAGAAAAAAAAAAGACTATTTATTATTCATTAACAAATCCTGTATAATCCACGTACAGAAGTATATACAGTCCAAGCTTGATTTTTGAACATAATTCATTCCTAAAAGTTGTTCAAAAACAGATATGTTCTAAAACCGAAACAAATTTTCCCATAAACAATATAAGAGAGATTAATCTGTTCTTGATCCCCCCCTTTTTTAAAGCTGTATTTCATACATAAAAATGCCTACAAACGTAATATAACATCAATATTGTATTAAGAAATTTTTGTTAATGAATAAATCTAATGAAAATTTCATTTGTAAAATTTTTCAAAGTTTATACTTATGTCCTGGTCAAAAATTGTTTATTAACTTAGACATATATGAACACAAATTCTTAGATGCCACTTACATTACATAAATGCCATTAATGCATGTTTTATTAATTAATTTGATTTAGATTCAACTGTGGCACATGGCAAAAAATGGAAATAGAATCTTTCCCACATGAGCATTGAAATCTAATTTAAATATCGACATAATCAAGGATTCGTGTTGTGACATCTAATGATGTAAGTGATCTCAGTGCCACTAACTTCTGAATCAGTAGTCCACTTATTGATTAGTTGGGCAGTCAACTTTTGTTAACATAGGAAGTATATAGAGTTGACCACCTGTGTTTCTCTAATCTGTGGCTAGCTCTTGCTGAGTAGCTTGTTCAGCAACTGGTGAATTATAAGTTTGAAATCCTGTTTATAAACTGAATTGTTCAAAAAGTGAGGCATTTGAAAACAGAGGTTTGACTGTATTTATTAAATTTATCCTTTAATAAATTTCCTGACTTTTATAAAACATTAATAAACTGGAAAAAAACATCAGAAATGGTTTTGTGTAATCAAAATTATTAAAATGAAAAATGATAAATAATTTTAATTTAAATGGTATTATTTATCTTTTTTTTATTAATCAGTTCATGAACACTTGCCCTGAAATTTAGTGTAAATGATAATTGTGAGGGATTTGGAGAGAGTTATTTTTAAATTTATTTTATTAATCTTAAATTATTAAAAGTATTATAGACTTTTCTCTCAAATTATAATATTGTATAATTAATACAGCTATTTTAAAATCTAAAAGTGTTTTAAAGTTTAAATACAACAATTGGTATTGCCATGCTATATTTGGGACTTAATTTGTTGTGTGACCCACAATGCTCTCCTCCCTGTTACATTTTATAATAATTCTTCATATAAACAATCAATGTTAGTTTTTAAAATTAATCTGCAATGTTGGTAAAAAAAAAATAAAATAAATGTCTGTAACAATTGTCTCCATATTAAACAAAATAAAAAATACACATAGTGATCACAATTTATAAAGTCTGATTTTGAGTGATTTTAAAATATAATCTTATAATGCAATAAAATAATAAGTCTTATGTGTAATAAGACTTACTTATTAAATCTAAAAATTAATATTAGCTCATTTAATATGGTTGTGCAAAGTTTTAAGAACTGCTTAAGAACTTGGTCTTTACATGTAGACATATAGTAACAAAAATAAATTGATGAAAAGCACTTGTATTCTTTACATTTCTATTAGACACACTCCATATATTAAGTCAACATTTCACTGTAATAGTTTTAATAGTCTTATCATCAGCACTTATCTTTAATTAAATTGTAAATATATGTAATTTTTCCTATTAACTTTAGTTAAAATAATTTAACTTAAATAGTGTAAAAGAGTGTTTTAGAAGTTAGACAAAACTGGCCACGGTGGGAAAATCATTTCAATAATTCAAAAATTTTCTTGCCAAATATGAAATTTTCCTTTCAAAAGTATTTTTTGGTGTTCATTATTTGAAGTTCATCCTCAACTGATATTTCTGAGCATTATAAAAATTTGTTCTGAGGTTATTGTTAGAAAAATTTTTACATTTTTTGATGTCAAAAAGTCTATTAATTACTGTGTGTGCTAAAAATAAAAGCAATCATTCATGGCACTGATTTCAGTTTATTTTTCTATTAATCAATGTATTGCATCAAGTTTATAATTGTATATGCTTAAATTAAAGAATCTTTTAATCTAAAATATTTTTAAGTTAAGTTATCAGTTTAGTATTGCATGGCAAATTGTGTCATAGGCTTATTTAAGTACAGCTATCCCTTGTGTAACACGGTAGTTACGTTCCAAAAAAGTGCCGTGTTATGTAAATCTGTGCTATATGAAACAAAGGACAATACAAAACATGGGGTTAGTTTCCAGAAATTAGCAAAAGTATACTGTTCTTTTTCGTAACTAAGAGAAATGTTTATTAAAGCAATCGATAATTTATTTCCAATCAATAATTAATTAACAATCAAAATTAAAAACATTGTATTACGCATAAATATTAATTTTAGTTAAACAAGGGCATTTTCTTTTTTACAAAGTATTGTCTTCATCTTAGCTTTTTTGTTGATCTTGATGAAAAGTATCAGTAACATTTTCATATTTTTTATTTTTATAATAAAAAATTTTTATGGATGATGAAATAAAAATATGTTATTAATTGAAAATTTGTTCTAGCAGGTCACATTTATTCAGTTGACTACTAAGTGACTTTTTTCCAGAATTTGCGTTCGAATACCAAATTGTTCAAGTACCAAGATACCATTGTATTTCCTTCATCATTTTACAAATGAAGTTATCATTCATTGATAGGTAATATCTACTGTTAAAAAAATGTTTAACAACACTTACCTAAAAATGTTTAAACTTTACTAAATATGAAGATTAACCTAGAAAAAAAAAATACAGTGACAGTCTTAAGGGCTAAAGTCTGAAAGTAATGACAATGACACCTGGTTGATAGGAAAGTTAGTAAGGAATAAAAAAGCTTCACTTATCAGTTTTCATTAATCCTGACAAAAGACACAAAACAAATGAAAATTTCAATATTCTAAAATCTGTGGGCAAATTTGAGACAACATTGCTTGCATACTTCAATAAAAAAAAAATATCAAATAACAAAGTTTACACTTAAAAACTGTGAAATTTTGTATGGAGGATTTCCAAAACTGTGTTAGAGCAAAGTCATGTTTTATGGGAATATCCCCAATTTTCAAACAGTGTTGTAGAAGTACCATGTTGTAAGAGGGATACATGTATTTGTATGATTTAATTTGAACTTTCCAAGCTAACTTATGTAATAATAATTATTAATTGGTTCATAAATTATGATTTTATTTTGTGTGCAAGAATTTTTGGGAGAAATTTTGGGTCCTTAAAATATTTTGCACCCCTTTTCTTAAATTGCTCTGCACCACACTACTTCTTACTGCCTGCAGACAGTTGGTCAACCATATTGTCAGAAAAAAAATCAACAAGGCAGCCAAGGAGGCAAATTGACTTTTTGACAAATTTTCTGACTTTCCATTACTTTTTCCAAGTACTAATGAAAATCCCTGACTTTCCATGTGGATAGGAACCCTATATGAATAATCACACATTAATATTTATAACAAATGTATAATAGAAATCTAGGCTAAATTACATAATTTGATCAATAAATTTTAATCAATAAGCCAATCTTTCTCTTCCAGCAAATAAATACATTTAATAGAAAGACAAAATATTTGTGTTATTGATTAATGTTGAACATATCCAGTTTGGATTTTCTCAATTTATGTACAATTTTGATGTTTTATTCATTCTAATTTTATTGATAGGTAAAACTTGATACAAATATAAAGTTGTTAATTATGTGAAAAAATGGTAAACTTGAAAATGAATTATACCTTTACTCTTGAATTTTGTACTTTTTTGCTTTATAACAGACCTGTTTTATTTACAATTACTTTTATATATTCTCTAAGACAATCCATTATATATAACCAACTTTTGATATAGTGCCCTCCTATATAGTACCACAAGTTGAGGTATAATACATTTAGACTGGTCATCACTTGCACAATATTGCACCACCCTCAAAATACCAATAGCTATGAATAAATTGTTCTCATAAATATTAAACAGAGAACCCCTTTAGTGTACATAAACTACTAAACATACAATTCTGCATTATAAATCAGTGTTATCAGCAAACTGTATGACTTTCAAACTCTTAAACTTTAAACTTGTGTGTAAAACTCAATATATTATATAGTTTTTATTGTTTGAGGTACACAGGTTGTCTAAAAAGAAACCAAACTTTTGCTCTAGAAATATAACTAAATGGCACAACTAGTATTAACAGTCAAATTCAAAATTTTGAACATTGTATTATCAAATGTGTGGCATGAAATGTAAGGGTTATTTAATGACCCTCATCAGAAAATTGCAATGGAGCAATGTGCCAACATTAAGTTCTACATAAAACTATAGAAAACTTTTACCAAAACATTTAAGTTACTGAAACAAGTATATGGGGGTGACTGCCTATGCCAAACACAAGTTTACGACTGGTTTAGTCAATTCAAAGATGGCCAGGAGTCAATTGAAAACAATCTGAAAAGTGGTCGTCCAAAGATGTCAACTACGAACAGTAATATTGATAAGTGTGACAAATATTAGGAAAGGATCTGGATGTGACCCATAGAATGTTGTCAGAAGAGTCGAGAGTGTCAAAGGACTCTGTCTACATAATTTTACGTTATCATTACCACTTTGTTTCGCACTCACTCACTAAGGAACAAAAACAGATGCAATTCATCATGCTCGGGACATCGTCAAAACGGCTCTGTGCAATCCAAATTTTCTCAAAAATATAGTCACGGGTGATAAGATGTAGTGTTACCAATCTGACCTGTTGATGAAACATCAACGCTCCACTTGGAAGTCATCAGATGAGCCCACTCTGAAAACTGTTTCCAAAAATCGTGGGTCAACACCATGCTTATCTGTTTTTATGATTCCAAAGGTATCATACACAAAGAATTTGTCCCGAATGGCCAGAATGTTGTTCTGGAGAATATTATTTGCATATTTTGAAACATCTTTGGAACCGAATTTTACACGTACATACAACTATGCATCATGTTCAAGAAAGCTGGATACTGCTGCACGACAACACGACCTTGCACAAGAGCACCGCTTTCATCAATTTTTTGTTTGAAAAGGTATTGTAATCCTAGACCATCCAACCTATTCTTCCGACCTGGCTACCCGTGACTATAGTACCGAACCAAGTGCCAAAACCGGAGCTGAAAAAGTCCTTTGAAATGCTCATTACTCGTTCTGAATGTTGTATTGCTGCAGAGGGATCTTATCTCAAATAAATAAACATATTTATAAATATTCTTTTTTTTTCTTCCTAGAGCAAAAGTTCGGTTTCTTTTTTGACAACCCGTGTACTTCAATTTAGTTGAGTGGCAAGTAATTTAGTAACTTATGTAATGTGTAATTTTGAAATTTTGGTTTAGTTGAATGAAATTTAGTTCAGTAGCTTAGGAAATCCATCCAATTTTTTTTTTTTTTTTTTGAGTGAGTAACAGTCCCTTCTACTCAATCAGGAAAAACAAACCCTTCTATCCTTCACTAACCAACTAAACACATCCAAACAAGATTATTTTTATCTAGTTCATCAGTTCAATATTTCCTATAGTAACAGATGCAAAAATACCCAAAGGGAAACTCAAAAAATTAAAAATATATGAATAATTAACAAGGATATCTATCACTGTATTCAGTGCCATTCAAATATATCTATGTTTATCCATCTCACAGCTCACAACATCCCCAACCGTACTAATCAGAATACTTTTAGTGCAATAACTGTTCGGTAGCAAGGGACAACCAAACCGCTCGACTAAATTACCGGACACGTCCAAACGCACCTTTAGTGTTAATTTCAGAGGTAAACAAATGATGGCAGGAAATTAAGGTTTGAATGTATTATTAGATAAGTTAAATTGTGTATAAAGCGACAGATCACACATAAAACACAATTAAATTATTATTATGTATAATCCATCATTTTTTTCTTTATTCAATATTGAAAAATTTTGCATAATAATGAAAAAATTATTAGGTATACCAATTATTATTATTTTTTTAATTATAAATTCATAAAATTCAAACATAACTGAACTATTTACGGTTATTTTGATTTTGTTTTCTCTTTGATAAAAATGAATTGCTTAACGTTGAAACAGGAAAAGGTAAATTCCTATATAAATCGTACTTTCAACAAATACAGATGGCCATTAAAAAGCTAATTAGTTAGTAATTCGGCATATAAACATTAAAACCTTTTCCTATATTAGACATTATTTGTTAAAGGGAAGATCAAAAGGAAATGCCACAATTGGTATAAACACGTTAAAACGTAATCGATCCTCATTGTAGATATTATTAGGCGGTTTATAAATTTATCAAGATGAAAGAAATACGCACCTTGAGTTATATATTAGTTAATAAACGACAATAAAAATTCGGGAAAACGAACACCATTCACTCGATTTATTATCATCCTTTGGCGGGAATTAACACTAGCCGAAATGCGCGCGCAAATCACGTGGTTCCTTTTATTATTTTATTCAATCGGTTATTAACTTATTTATTTTAATAATCGATAAATTGATTTTTAAAATAATATTTTGGTTATATCGCGAATTTTACGATCTTAAAATGGTATATTTATTAGTGGAAACTGAATCCAATTGGGCAATGTTCGAGTGCTTAAACAATCGATGTTAAAGCAAATGCAGTAAACTGTTATAATCATATTTTAAAACAAAGTTATTTAGTTTCGGTTATAATCAGCTATTTCCTTCCTTTTTAATTCGTTTAATAGCATAAAATCGATTAAATAAATTTTATTTATTTATTTTAATATTAGATGGCGCCACCGAAAACGTATCTTGCGTTTAATGGTTGCCGGATAAATTTACATAAAATATATTTTAATTTTATAGACTTATGAATTGCGAATTTTTTTTTTTTTTTTCGGAAAACAACTTAGACAATACAAATTTAATTTTTATTGTCGTGGGAGGCTGAAAATCCGGATGTAATTTCATGACATCTAAAAAATCCCTTCCTAAATAAATTACTTTTTACTGGGAATTTCCGTCTTAACATGTCGAAAGTTTGAAATTAAGGGTGGTTTATCAATTTAAATATCTTAAAACGCGGAAAGATTACGCGATTTAGAAAGAATCGAGGCGGATACTTGATTTATGAAACAAGTTTTCAGCATCAATGCGCAAATTACGAAGGGAAATTCCCATCAAAATTTAAGTGTCAAGGGTGTTACCTACACGTCTTTTCCTTTTCGTAACGTCAGAATGACGTTATCTTACATAATAAAAAGTGACAGCAAATTATATATAACACGAAATTACAATATCTTGGTAGTCGCCATAATCTTCAAGTTTTAAAGGCAGCATTGAAGCCGCGCTGTTAATTTTACGAATAAAATGCATTCCTTTGGATTCTACGTGGCATTTTTCGCAGTTGTATTCGTTATGGTTGTTGGTACGTTTTAAATTACGGTCGATTGAAAAAAAAAATTCATAAAAACTTCATTATTAATTAAAAATCGTGATTTCTTTATTTCAGGTCAAGGATTCCATCCTAGCGGTTATATCCATCCGTCGTGTTTGGAATGCATGTGTCAGGTATGATGATGAAATTTTGATGTATTGTTTCGGCTTTACTTAAGAGAACGGTTAATACAAACCGTTAAATAAATAAAAGCCCTAATTTTAAAATCAGCGGTTTTTATTTCTTTTAGTTTACACTGTAATATGGTTGCTGTCTATTGGTTCTTGTATGTGAATGTCTTTTTAATCCAAAACTATGTTCGGTAGACTATCTCACAGCATTACGGTTAGAAACATCTTTATTTTTTAAAAAATTGGATTACATATGCATTTCGGGTTGGTTTACATTCCCAACCTCTCTTCAGTGCTATATAGAAAAAACAAAAATATAAGCAAGGCACAACATTATTTAGATATCGCAGAAAGAAAATCTTTATATGACAACCATTTTACATTCCATAAATACTTAAATAGGCATAAAGAATTTTTCACGATAATTATCATCCGTATAAACGTATATAACATCCTAGTGTTCTACATAAAAAATTCTTTATAAATTATGATGGCTTAACATAATTACATTTTTAAAAAATTAAAAGTTTGTAAAAGTTATTAAAAACTTACACTTAAAGTGGGTGGATATCATTTCATTTTAGTGAAAACATGGATGTTAATATAATGTGACTGTAATTTAGAAATTAAGTTATTTTATCAATACATCTTTTTCCATTAATGACATATAAATAATACCAACAATAAGTTTTTATCTAGTATTTCATTCGAACAAAGCGTGCATACAACGTGTCTTGAATTGTGGTTCTATTATGATACATAATGCTTTGTGGCGCCCTCTATTAAATTATATCACTAAAGGTCTATTTGCATACCGTCTGAAATATTGACTAAATTTTTCTTAGGATGTTTTCTTATTTCGATATGTTCTTTGAATTTCCGTTTATAACTATCTTTTTCTGAGTGTAGAATTTTTATATTGTTTCTGTTAATTTGACATTTATTATTAGCGAGGTTGAGGCCCAAGTTTTAAACGCGAAAACGTGTACGTCGAACGTTCGGCGCCACTTTCCTGTAAGCCTAGAAGTTTGACAATGGTGTTTGGAAAGTCAGTGGAATCATGCTCGACATTCCAAACAACATTGTCAAACTTCTATGCTTACAGGAACTGTACGTCGGCGTTGAACGTCCGACGTACACGTTTTCGCGTTTAAAACTTCGGCCTCAACCTCGCTATTTTTTGTTTGAGTATGCTATGGGGAACTATTGTATCCTTGCCTAATATGTACATAGTTTTGGATTAATGAGACGTTCATATACAAGATCTTTTAGTTTATTTAAGCGAGCTTTACGGTTAACTTAAATTTTAAAAAATTACGAACCCGAACCACAACAGGATAGGCTAATATATTGACGCGGGAACTTCTTATGAGAATTACCCGTATTAAAATACTATATTACGGTTCCATCGAATTTGAACTAAAATTTCTGGTGATGTAATTATCCCTTATCATGCAGAATCTCGCAAATATCTTATACTGAATATTTTCAATATTAAGTCAATTAAGAAGATCGCGGTTATACAACGCCTTTTTTATAATAAAAATAAATCTTTTTTTAGGCAAGTTCCGGATGTAAAGATACACAATGTCACAGCAATGGGCCGAACCAGTACTATTGTGGACCTTTTCATATCTCATACACATATTGGGTTGATGGAGGAAGTCCAGGAGCAGATCCTAATAATCCTTTCGGTAAGGCATATTTCAGTCATTTTTTAAGCATATAAGGAACAACGTTTTACATTTTATCATTTTCATTTTTAAGATTTCGAAGAATGTTTGAACGACAGATCATGCGCTGAAGGTGCAGTCAGAGGTTACATGCAGAAATGGGGACACGATTGCAATTACGACGGACTTGTCGACTGTTACGATTATGCCAGGATACATAAATCAGGACCGTATGGTTGTAACGGTACGTGGGTTACGAGTACAGATTATTGGAAAGTTTTCTTGAATTGTTATGAACAATCGTAAAAACAGGATGTAAACAAATTTGAACCATGTTACGAAACAGCTAATAATTCACGGAATGCTTTATTAATATTTTTCACTCTTTACAAGATATGCATGAAATCACGATTATATCAAACGTGCGGCAGGTGCTTGTTCTACATTCTCACGTTTTTAGCAGTGAAAGCAAATTTTCCTGTTTATATTACCGAACGTGGACCCTTGTTTTTTACAACTGTACAGAAATTAAATGGAAAAAGTTTGTAACTTAAATAAGAAATAACAACTTTACTGTATATCTTTCTTTTATTACTAAACTATAATGTACCAAAAATTCTGATAGATGACTGATGTAAACGAAAAAAATGACATGATCATACAAATGGATGATATTTGAATGTATATTTTACTTCAGGAATCCCAATAATCCATAATTTCTGTGCCATAATTAGCATGTAGATCTGTATGAAAAATATAGCTTCAGTTTAAATCTGTAATCTGAGCTTTTACAATAAAAAGATATAAAGTCTCTACTCTAGTTTTATTTAAGACACAGCTACACACGTGTAGAATTATGGATGATGCAGACGATCGGAATTCCACAAAATTTAAATTTGTATTTTGTATATCACTATTTTACATATCCATGCCACCCATACCTCCCATTCCACCCATACCACCCATGCCTCCCATTCCCATTGGAGATTTTTCTTCTTTAGGTAATTCTACTACTACTGCTTCGGCTGTTGTTAGTAGAGAGGCTACTCCTGCTGCATCCATCAAGGCGGTACGTACAACCTGAAAACAAATATATAAATTGTGATTACAATCTAAATTAACATTTGCTATTACGTATTATGTATTTTTTAGTATTTTACTTTGGTAGGATCTATAATTCCTGCTTGCATCATATTAACATATTGACAATTTAGCGCATCATAACCTATTTCTGGTTTTGAATCCATTATTTTTTGAACTACTACAGAAGCATCTACACCTGCATTTTTTGCTATTTGCATACAGGGCATTTTAGCTGCTTTTTTTATTATTTCAATACCTGAAATATAAAAAGGTGAAGAAATCAGAATAGAATCTTAAGTAATTTCATCTTTTGATAATATAAAATATTATTTACCTATTTTATAATCTTCATTTTCTGGAACTAATTTTTCTAGAGAAGGTAAACATCTCAAAAGAGCAACACCACCACCAGGAACAATACCTTCTTCAACTGCAGCCCTTGTAGCATTTAGGGCATCATTAACTCTGTCTTTCTTTTCATTCATTTCCACTTCACTTGTTCCTCCAATCTAAATTAGTGAAATTTTATTTTTTAATTTTAAAACAATTTTTTTTTTCATTTTAACTTTCTTTGAGATTTCCAAATTACCTTAAGGACAGCAACACCATTTGCCAATTTTGCCAACCGTTCACTTAATTTTTCTTTCTCATATTCAGAATTTGAAATTTCTCTTTCATCCTTAATCTGTTCTATTCTCTGCTGAATTCGTTTTGGATCACCTTTTCCCTACAAACAGAATAATGGAATTAATTATAAAATGTCTGTAAAAGGAAAATTACTTAAAATTTTTTAGAACATACTTTTAGTAGAAGTGTATCATCCTTTGTTATTATTGCTTCCCCAACTTCCCCTAAATCGTCCATAGTAACATCTTCTAATTTTATAAAGTTACCATCATCTCCGAATACAACACCACCTGTGGCAATAGCCATATCTTGCAAAGTATTTTTACGATTGTCACCAAATCCAGGAGCTTTAACTGCAGCAACTTGCAATCCAATTTTTAACCTTTTGAAATTAGAAATTTTATACATCTTTCTCTTTCATAATTATCATTCAACTGATGAGAAAATTTTTACCTGTTCAAAACAAGTGTAGTTAAAGCTTCACCATCTATATCCTCAGCAATAAGGATTAAAGGCTTCTTCACTCTATTTGCTAATTCCAATGCAGGAATAATTGATTGAATATTAGAGATCTTCTTTTCACTCAGAAGTAATAAAGCATCTTGAAACTCAACTTTTGCACCTTTAAAATAAATATATGTCTTATCAGATCATTACAAAACTCTAAAGAATTTAAAATTCTCATACCTTTGGCTGTATTGATAAAATACGGTGAAATATATCCTCTGTCAAATTTCATTCCTTCAATAACTTCAAGTTCATCATGTAGAGTTTTACCATCCTGAAGAAATTAATTTCATTTGAGAAAAATTTGATTTGACTCACAAGTGGTTTTTTTTTAAATACTAAACTGACTTTTTCAAATATAGAACATTATATTGCTTTTGTTATTTAATTGAAATTCAAAACAATTCATAATTGAACTGTTCTGAATTATAAAATTCATATTAATATTGTTTTATTTTGGTGAGTTTATTGGATGGAGTAAAAGCAATACTGTATGAAAGACTGACCTTTACTGTAATAACACCTTCACTACCAACTTTCTTCATTGCACTTGAAATTAGGTCACCAACATTTTTATCTCCATTAGCAGATATAGTTGCTACCTGTAATTAAATATAATTTATTTAATATTAAAATTTTATTATAATTTTTTTTATTAAAGAAACTTTTTCTTAATACTACCTGAGCAATTTCCTCTGGAGTTGTTACAGGTTTTGATAGTGCCTTGAGTTCTTCAACTATTTTTTCAACAGCCATCATCACTCCTACCAACAAATGAAATTATATATTGAACTCTGGTATATTAAAAAATAAAGGCATTAAGAGAAAGAATTTTGCTTTAAGAGTAAAAGCTTTTTACCTTTACGAATTTCAATTGGATTAGCGCCTTTGCTAATTTTTTCAAATCCTTCTCGTGCTATGGCTCTGGCCAACACAGTGGCTGCTGTGGTTCCATCACCTGCTTCTTCATTTGTATTATTAGCTACATCCTGTACAAGTTTAGCTCCAATATTTTGAAATTTTTCTTTTAATTCAATAGCTTTTGCTACAGTTACTCCATCCTTTGTGATTTTTGGAGATCCCCAAGATTGTTCAATGATAACATTTCTTCCCTAAACATAGTTTTATGAAATCACACTTAATATGCAATATATATAAAATACACAAAACACACACATCTTTGTCTACAAAAATACTGTTAATAAAATTTACTACACAATGCATTTAAAATAAATTTTTTTGTAGGTTATTAGCAGAATAAACAACTAAATGACTGAAATTTAAAGTCACTGAAACAAGCAACTATCAACAATTTGTAAGAAAATTCATTAAATGAAAATATAATTATTTATCACTGTTTAGTTTTGTGAAATATTTATTTATTATTTATAATGTCTATTAGCAACTATTGGTTAATAACGATGCCAGTTTACTAAAATTAAAGTGTATTCAAAAGTTTATTATGGATTAATATTTATAACTTTGGCAAAACACTATCATATTGCATTTTTTTTTTTTACATTTAATAACAAAGTATGACATGTTTTCCATAGATATTTTATATATTTAAATAATACTTATAGATTGCCCCTTGCGATAAAAGACTGAAAAGGCAGGGGCAGAGGAGATTATGCCCAGGGCACTGAGATAATGGACTGCCAAACTTACATGGATGAACTAAAATTCATAATAAAAATTTTTCACAGTGACACTTGTTGATAGTTAAACCTATGATAATCTAATGTACTGTACTTGTTTGATCTTGCCTCTGACCAATTTAATGATATCAAATAGTTTGTTCTGTGCTTAACAGCATGTTATAATGGACAAAACTATATGGAAATTAAATTTTTATATATTTAGAAAAACATATTTTTAAGCCAAAATAAGAACCATAGTACATCAGGCTACTTTTCTGCAATTATATTTAGCAATTAATTAAATATAATTGCCCAATGTAATCCAGTGGTTGTTTGGCTTTACAAATTTATCAGGTTTTGTGAGGTTTGCTTATGTACACTATTGTTATTAATATATGAGAAAACAATTCCTAAAACACAGAAAGTTAATGTTACATTTTAATCTTACGAAAATTAGTTGATCAAACAAATAATATATCCGAAAATAACTGACAAAAACAGTTGTTAATAAATTATAAGAGAAATTCAAAAACATTTTCAATATAACTGAAGTTAAACCTATTATGGTTTAATTTCTAAGTTTTAATAAGAGTTCAAAATTTGTTAACTTTCAAAATAAATAAGTCTTAAAACAAAATTATTTTATGAAAAAAGTCAAAAATCTATATATTTGTATTATCTTTTGTCTCATTTTGTAATAAATATAACAAAAACTGATTCTAATTAGAATATTAAAAATTTCTTAAATGTTATCAGCTTCTATGCTATAATTTAGAATAATTACAGTTTACATTGTCAGAACATTTTTACTTACAAAATCTCACAAATAGTTTCATATTTTGCACCAAAAATAGTTTTGAAATAATTTTATTGATGTTATGTTATATAAAAAATTATATGTTAATACCTTTTAGGATGTAAATCCTAAAAAGTTCATCATTTAGAATTTGCCTGTTTGTTTTATAAACAAATTATCATAGCAATCATACCTAACTTCACTAGGCATACTCTATTAAATAAATAAATAAGAAATTCAGGTTTATTTCTGCAAAGCACAAGTAACACAATACTATGATGCAACTTTTCATTTCTCATTCATCATACTCAGAACTCTCATTCATTTGAAAAGATGAAAGATTATTTCTTGAAATGAAAGAAAAATGTTTTGAATTGTAATAATAAGTATACCTTAGGCCCCATAGTTACAGCAACAGCATCAGCTAAGACATCAACCCCTTGAAGCATCACAGCACGAACGTCAGGACCAAACTTTATATCTTTAGCATAATATCTTCTTAGGGCTGGAGTCAAGCGACGTAGAGCGCTGGTACGAAAAACCGATGGAAGGTGCAACATTCTAATCTAGAAAAGAAACAAGAATGATGATGAGTCGGATGAGGATATCGCCATTATTAATTTAAATAAACGGAAATTCCTTAAGTTTTTAAAAGAACTCTTACGCTAAATCGCTTCTCTTAAAAATGTTAAGTTTAATTAATATTAACAAAAGGTAATTACGATTAAAGACTTGCCTTGGTGGGCGATACACTCCTATAGAAGCAAACGGTGTAGAGAGGGGAACACGTGGGGACTTGGAGGTGATAATAGGGACCCGGATGCTGAATAACGATCTAGTAAATGCTTAAAACACATTTAAAAAAAAGAAATCAGCTGACTTTTGAGTTCCTCGAAAAGCAGTTAATTATAATATGTCATAATCTATCATCTTATCTAGATTGGACGATAATTATAATTTAAAGGTTCTTTTATTAAAAGGTTAAAGTTTAATTATACTGGTTTCGTGGCGCTTTTCTTTCTAGACTTTTCCACGTGTGTGATGCAATTCTTTAACATACCCTAACTAATCTCGTTATTTTAATAAATATTAAAAATTTATTTTTTTAATTTTTATCTTGTTTAAATTTAATTTTATTCAGATTTTAATTCAAAATTATGATCGTAGTTTAATAAAAATGCGCATGCTCGTTAACGTTCGGGAGGAACGTTCTAGAAAGCGGAAATACGTCATGTGGTTCGCCTCTTTTTCGTCGTTAAATAATTTTTAAAATAATGCTATATCTATCTAATGGGACGTGATCGCTTACTGATATTTATGAAGATTTCTTTGTTTCGAAGATTTTGATATTAATTAGTATTCATAACGGACAAAATTTTAAATTTTATATAATGTTACGTCACGTTTTTATTCGAACGGTCGGCCATTAGTATTACGTCATTGGCGGCGAGGAACACGTGAAAGGCGAAGCGAAGTCGTGCAGTTTGCAGCCCATCCAAAGAATAATTTTTACTCAAACAAGTTTTTGCTCCAAGAAACTTATTTATAAACAATCATGGTGAGTATGGAGTTAGTCCTTTCTCTACTTTCGATCGCTTTGTATCCACTTGGAAGTATTATCATAGAAAACTATGGAGACTTGGATGGTAAGATTGTCTTTGGCTCATCAATCTTTGGTAGAAGTTACTTTTAATTTGTAATTATATGCATATATACACAATTACCTAAAAGTAACTTATACCCTTTCATTCTTATTATTATTTAATTGCTTGGATATAATACATCTTACCTAATTTATATCTAAATAAACTCTTGTTTAAACGCCTATTTATGTATATAAATATAAAAGATGATTAAATTTTGGGATGTTATAATTAGTCTAGCTCAAAATTTATTCAAGATAAAAATCTGTGTGATAGAAAATCCATATCTAAGATCAAGTATAAATTTTGATTATAAAATAGTTTAAAGATAATGCAACTGATAATTTGCATTACTTATATAGTTGACTATTCTAGAATGTAAAACAAGAATATAATGATTTGAAAGCTTAAAAGTATTATTGTTTTAAAGGCCGGGTTAGGAAGACGACTTATCCCTCTTTTGGACCGCATCCTAGTCGAAAGATTTATACCAGAATCTAGGACCAAAGGAGGGATTATGATTCCGGAGAAAGCACAGGCTAAGGTACAAAGTGCGACTGTAGTAGCTGTTGGACCGGGAGCCAGAACAGAGGTTTGTATATAGTTTGTTTCTGACATTCTAAGAAATAGATTTGAGTAAATAACTTTTTATTTCATATTTAGAGAGGAGATTTAGTTCCCCCCAGTGTCAAAGAAGGTGATAGGGTTCTTTTACCAGAATATGGTGGCACTAAAATAGAAATAGACGATAAGGTAGGTATCTCACAAAACAAAACTAAAAAATGTTAGCATTTGAAATTAAAATATTTATCTTTTCAGGAATATTACATCTTCAGAGACAGTGACATTCTAGGTAAATGGACAAATTAAAGAGTTGAAGGTTAATGTGAGAAGACTCATCATGCAGATGGAAGATTAGATTTATTTTCTTTCGTCATAAAAAAAATTTGTATTTTGATTTTGAAATACAATATTTTGTTCATTTATCACTTTTCTTTTTGATTTGTAATAGACATTTAGTAATATTTTTATTACATATGATTCATGTTCATACTAGTATATGTAAAGGAGGATAGTTGAGATGTGGAAAATAAACATTCAGAATTTATA